>NC_046676.1:9840000-10143030 GCF_003369915.1 Drosophila miranda
GGAATGGAATGGATAGGAGATGGAGAAGGAGAAGGAGCCTGGTGGGTACTTGAAGATGTCAGCCGTTGTCTGCCACTTGACAAGGAAATGGGGCATGGGGGAATGTAAAAGGAAGCCCAGGCATTGGCAAAACTCTTTGAAAGCAGATACTTATCTCCCTTAAGGAGCTGTTGTACATCTTGTATACTGGATAGACTCCTCTGGAGCTTTGTGGAAGTACACATGTACATACATTGATGTTTTTAATTCAGTTAATAGAATCGAATATCTCATGGAAAAGCTGCGTCACGTTGAGTTTTGACATGCTATATTTGTTTCCAGTTTTCCATTGGTTCCGTTCCGTTAGCTTCACTGATTAGCTTTTTGACTCCTGGCAAAGTACTTCCACTCATTGTCATGTGGGACCTGCCTACAAGTGTCTGAAGGGGGGGGAAAATTTCCGTTTTAGTTCACTTAGAGATTGATTTTCCCCGGGGAAAACCACTGCCAGTGGGTGGATTGTGGAATCGGAGTAGTAGTTTCTTCGAACCGCACAACTTTCCGTATCATTTGAGGGGTTGGCTGTTGGTGGGGGGCGTGGTAGGTAATTGTGGTTGAGAGGCGGTGGCCAGGCAAAAAAGTTTATCAAAAAACCTTTGGCCCCAAAGCGGGGCATAAACTAAGACAAGACACTTTTCGGAATCCCCCACCTTTGTTCGTGGAAACTTTTGGCTGTGGTTAACTTTATTTGACGGTCCAACTGGCAAACGTGGAACCATCTTGTCTGGCACGTTTCAATTCATTTCATTCCATTTCGTTTCGTTTCGTTTTGTTTTGGCTGAATAGATGGAATGGAATTGGTTGGTATGGGATGGGATGGGGGGGGTGGACTCGGGAATGTGGCTGCGTAATGAAAAACACGTTTCGTGTAGAAGGCAGGCAACCAGGCGGAGATGTGGCAGAATCTATTTAAGCTGCAGCACCAACTTTAATGGGAATCTGTACAGAAAACCACCCGCTGGTGGCACGCTCACGTTTCCCCCCAATCCAAGCAATGCTGCCGCCTGCCGCCTGCCTCCAGCGCCGCACGTTGTAATCTCTCTCGTTGCACACACACACACACAAACACACAAAGATAATGAATACAAATTCAAAGCGAAGCGATATTGTGGGGGCAGACTAAATGAAGAACAGGTGAATGGATGAACCTTTTCGTTGCTTTGCCTGCCACTGAGTCCCTGGCCAAATGGTGTGAAGTGCCTTACGGGTAGGGGAGGAGGAGGCAAGGTTGACTGCAAACAAGTGTCTTTTGTGCCCCGTGGATGCCGCTGGCTGGCTGGCTGGTTGGCTCTGCTTTCCATGAATTTTTAGTGGCCCCAGTCATAGTGGTAGAAGTAGTAGTCGTGCAGTATTCAGCCAGTCTCAAGTCTCCAATTAAATTTATTGCGAAAGTTTATTGTTTAACCCAAAAAAGGGGCACAGGAAGGGGAAACGGAAAGGGAAAAGGAAAAAAGAAACAGCAGCAGAAGCAGCAGCAGCAGCGAAACACAAAAGAAAAGTCAGTTTCACTCGAACTCAGTTTGTCTTTGAAAAGATAAACAACAACAAAATAAAGCTCGCCTTTTGCTGAAAAAGCAAATAAAGCTTGCACTGTGGGAATGGTGGGGGGGGGGGGGGGGGGGGGGGGGGGGGGGGGGGGGGGGGGGGGGGGGGGGGGGAACAACAACAGCAACGGTCAAAATAATACGAGTTGTAGTGTCTGACATTTCAGACGATACTCAAAGACTCTCGAGGATAGGTAGTGTTTCTTAGCGGCCAAGATAGATAAACAGCACTCGGTTATCGCTAGATAATTTCAGAAAAATTATGGTTTATTTGTTGTTGTTGCTTATTATCGAACCTTCACTGTACAAAGACGGGGGGCAAATATTTGTCACTCTAGAGTCTTCTGAATAAGGCATTACTTCAACTGAATTCCATGCTTCTTTTCCACTCATTTTGGGTGCTATAGATCTCATAGTTATAGAACCGCTCTCAGATCTGCTAGGCTTTGGAGAGGTTTCGAGGATCTTTACAGGATTCTGTGTAGACGGAAAATGCACTAATTCATAGAAAGCCTTACTGAAATTCTCCCGTAAATAAATATATGTATGTACATATACTCGTAGTACCAAGATTATACGCTTTTCCCCTCCACTGTGGTTTCACCGTATTTGTGTCAGGCCTCGGCCATGTTTTCATAGCTGTCTCCGCCGCCGTAGACTATCTTTAAGAGAGACAATGCCAGCAGAATCATCTGATATAAACTGCCAAAACGAGGAAGAAGTAAGAGAAAGAAAGAAAGGAAAATAAACGCAGAACTTCCAGCAGCAGAAACAACAACAACAACTGGCGGCGCAAGACGACACGCATTTCCAAGAAAACAAATCGAAATACGGCAAAGATAATTAACGGGCGGGTCTTGCGCTCGGTTTTCGCCGACGGCAAACGACAATGACGTTGACGTCGACGCAGCGCCGACACCGACGAAGGGACAGGACAGCTGAAAAACAACAAGCAAGGGGAAGAGAGCGCGAGTGAGAGAGAGAGAGGGAGCACGAAGAGTTGCGGCTTCTGTTTCGTTGTTGGTGCTCTTGCATTGCATTGGTATTCTTTTTGTGAGAGAGCGATTTCCGAAAGAAGCTAAAAAAAAGTGAGCAAGAGCGGGAGAGCTTGAGTGTGGGAGAGAGTAAATAAAAGTTGAAAGAGCTCAAACTTTACTTCAAGTTGAAGAAGTCGCCTGACAGTGGGTGGCATGGGGATTGGGATGATTGAGTGCGATAGAAAAAAAAAGAAAAAGAAGAAGAAAAATAAGTTGTGTTGCCCCTGGGAGGGGGAGAGAGAGGTAAAAGTTTTGGTATCTCTAATTTGTTTGATCATTCACTGATGTCCATCGCTGGCTTAAATCCAATCCAATTTCGGAGGTTAATAAATACTGATAGATTGATCGCAGAGATATCACATTTCCGAGGTCTACGAATAAGATATGTTAATGAGAGAGCAGTCTGGCAAGATCGGTGCCCTTCAATGGTTAGATCCCTTACCTTCCCTTCCGTAGCGCCTGCCTGTCCCTCTCTTTATCATCTGCGCCGTAGCTCACCTTTTCCTCGCGTTCATCTTCTCATTCCATCTCTTCATCTTTCTATTCCATTCAAGACCTTTTTGGGTTTCTCCACTCTCCTTCATTCTTATTCTTTTCGTTGGTTGCATGTGTGTGTGTGTGTGTGTGTGGAATGATTGAAGTGAGCGCCTGCATGGGCCTTAGAGGAGAGGAGAGCGAGCAGAGCTGTTTGAAAGGCGACTTAATGCGAGAGTTCCTGTGTTCCACCACCGCCACACCGCCGCACCACCACCATGCCACACCACATCGCTCTATCACCATCGTCACCGTCGTCGAGCAGCAGCACATGCCAAGGAGCAATAGCTGTAGTTTCCTTATCCTCCTTCCCCTTCACCATCCCCCTCCTCTCTGCTGCGGCGCTGCCTCTCCTTGTTTAGCGTTTTTGTTGCGTGCCATTGAAGCAATAGAAAATTGCATCTGCCGCCTAATTTGTACGGGCGCTTCTTGTCCTGTCTCTCTTCCTTCCTCCCTTTGTGTGTTCTCATTTCCGCGCCAAGGAAGTGCCTCTGTTTCGACTTTTTCGACTTTGGCTTCTGCCCCTGCCCCTGCCCCTGCTCCTACTCCTTCTCCTCTGTCTTTGTCGCACAGTCCTTTCCATTCCAATGAGCACGCACCAGGATGAATCGAAGTGAACCGAACCGAGTTGTAACCGTTGTCTTCTTAATCCCTATCCTTACAGATCGGACACCACGCTCCAGGCGATCGTCTACAAGCTCGTGCCGGGCCTCTACGAGCGGGAGCTGATGCGTAAGCGGGCCTTCTACAAGGATCGGCCGCAGGAGGCAGCCCTGGCCACGCCCGAGCAGCGGGGCGATGATACGGAGCACTTGATATTCGGCCCCACGGATAACATGTCCTTGTCCCTGGAATACGCAGAGTTGGGGTAGGTTTCATCAGCACCAATATGGTCCTATATATAGCGCCAGATCCCCATCCCCCTCCCCCTCGCGTTCATCTACTAATCTATTGTTTCTGCCACTCTGTTTCATCCCTCTCTGGCCCAACAGTGAACTTAGCACCGAATCAGAAGTGGAGTTCCTGCGTCCGAGGTACCTCCAGTGCCCGGCCATGTGTCGGGTGAGCCACCTCAAGAAGTTCGTCTACGACAAGTTCGACATCGACGTGCAGCGCTTCAGCATCGACATTATGTACAAGGTGAAGACGATCGTCCTGCTGGACTACTACACCCTCATGGACATTGCGTACATCTACACGTGGAAGCGGGACGCGCCCATGCGCTTCTACTTCAGGGTGTACGAGTCGCCGCAGCGACAGGTGAAGCCCCCGGCACGCCGCATGCTCCCAGCTCCCCTGAAGGTGGTGAAGCAGGAGCCGACGCCGGCGCCAGAAGCGCCCAAGGTGGAGCAAACCTCGCCCACAGCAGCTCCGGTATCGCCGCCTGCCAGCATAAAGCAGGAGCTGCAGGAGGAGATCCGGGTGCCCAGCGAGCAGCCCCTCAAGCTGATCATCAACCGGAATATGCTGGAGAAGCGCGAGAAGAGCCACTCGCCGCAGTCCTCCAAGTCGAGCGCCAAGAGCAATCATCACACGCCCACCACTCCATCCTCCTCCTCCTCCTCCTCCTCCTCCTCCTCCTCCTCCTCCTCCTCCTGTCCATCGCCCAGCGGGGAGCTCAATATCAAGCTGAAGATCGATCTGTCCAAGCACAACAGCGTGACCATCATCAACATGTCCGACCCGGAGCGCAAGGAGATCGTGAAGCCGCTGAAACCGGAGAAGGAGTCGCGCTCTAAGAACCGCAGCAAGGACAAGGACGGCAGTCCCAAGTCCTCGAGCAGCAGCAGCGATCGAAAGCGTAAGAGTCCCAGCCCGCTGACGGTGCCTCCGCTGACCATACGCACCGAGCGCATCCTCAGTCCCAGCGGTGTCAGCACCCTGAGTCCACGCTGCGTGGCCAGCAGCTCCTGCCACGAGGATCCCAAGTCGGAGTTCCTCAAGTCCTTCGCCCTGACGCCCATCAAGGTGAAGGTGGAGTCCCCGGAGAGGTCCCCCAGCAGCCACAGAGCGCCTACCCCTCCGAAAACGACTGCTTCTGGCTCTGGGTCCGCGTCCCACTCGCATCACAGCGGCAGGTCCAAAAGCACCCTGGAGGACAGGGAGCTGATGAGGCCGCCCGCCGGAATGGCACCCAAGTCGATTGCCTCTTCGAAGCGCAAGAGCAAGGAGCCCGTCAAGGCCGTCTCCAAGAAGCCGAAGCTCTCGCCGCCCCTGCCTCGCGAGGACTTCAAGATTCGTCTGCCCGCCACCAATTCGCATTCGCATCCCCCGCCAGCTCCGACCACGCCGCCACCGTTTGTCGGCAGCTTGGAGAAGCTCATGCCGCCACCGCCAAAGCCCCCGATGCTGGCGTCACGCAAGCCCCAGCTCGCGGCACAATTCGCTCCGCCTTCGCCCCACCATTCGGGCATGCAGATGGCGGCTCCGGGCAACCGCACGCCCATCGCCAAGCGCTACCACCCCATCCTGCCCAAGGCGGCGCGACCCAATCCGTTCGCCAACATTCCCAACGATGTCAACCGTCTGCTGAAAGACGCCGGCACCGAGATCAAGTCGATTGGAGGCAGCACAAGCGCCTCCTCGGCCAAGTCGCATGTGTACGGGCCCAAGGCTGACTCCAAGATGGGACCACCGCCGCCACCGGCAGGCGCTGCAGCTCCCCACGCAGCACGCCACACCAGCGGAGGCCAGGGCAAGACGGGAGGCAACAATCAACCGCAACCCCATCCGGCACCCAGCTCCAATGGCAGCCAGAACAAGGCGGCCAACAACTACCTCAATTTGGCCCTGTTCAATGCCAGCAAGTCCAAGGGCCGGGAGGCGCCGCCCGGCTGCCGCACGCCCATGTACACGCCCAACTCGCCCATTTACTCGCCCAGCTCGCCGCAGTACGTGCCCAACTACAACATCCCCACGATGCCCACCTACAAGTACACGCCAAAGCCGAGCCAGGCCACCGCCGGAGGCTACCTGCAGAGCATGCTCGGTGGCGGTGGCAGCGGCAGCGGCGGGGGATCGCTGTTCCCATCACCGCCCACGAAGGCCGACCAGAACACCAATCCGGCGGGAGCAGCTCCGTCCTCCGGCCATGCCTTCCAGCGTGGCGCCAGTCCCAGCCACGAGGACGCGCCCGAGAAGCAACAGGTGAAGGTCAAGTCGCTGCTCAACTCGTGCAACATCAACATCCCCTCCTCGCTGTCGATCACAATCTCCAGGGACAACGGCGACTCCTCGTCGGCCAGCAACGGATCGCATCCGAAGCACAAGAGTCCCGTCAACAACTACATCGAGATCGTAAAACTGCCCGACCAGCCGCAGGACCAGGGACAGAAGTCCGCCGCCAGCGTCACGGAGGCCCAGAAACGTCAGTCGCCGCCAGCACCCACACCCGGACGCACTCCACCCCCACAGCTACCCGCAGTCGCAGCACCTGCTCCGGCCGCCGCCGCCATGCGGCTGACGCAGCCACCGCCCTCCAAGGCCATTCCCTCCCCGCAGCACCTGATGTCGCGTATGACGCCGCCACAGTTGCCGCAAACAGCCCCGCCACCCCCGTCGCCGTCCGCCGCTCCACGAGGTATCACACCGCCCAAGATATCGCCCCCTGCCAGCGGAAAGGGCACGCCCCTGAAGACCGTGCTGACGCCCTCGCAGGCGGATAGCAAGAAGACGCCCAGTCCGGAGAAGCGCAGTGCCGCCCAGATGGGAAGCCACTCGCCCACCGCCAGCGAGAACAAGTCACCAAAGCTGGCAGGACAGTCGGCACCAGGATCAGCCACTCCCAACGGAGATCCGGCGGCCAAGAAGTTCCGACCCATTCTGCCCCGCCAGAACGCCCAGATCCCAGACATGGCCGCCAAGATGCCCAGCCTGGCGCCCGCCTTCAACTTCAGCCAGCCCCAGAGCCAGGTCCAGACCGGCGCCAAGAAGGTGCCTACCAGCAAGAAGTCCCCCAACGGAGGAGCAGCAGTCTTTCTGCCGCCCCCCCCGAAGCTTCCCAACGGCAGTCACCCGGCGCAGAAGCCGAGTCCTCCGCTGAAGAGCCAACAGACGGGTGGCAAGAAGGCAAACAAGAATCCCACACCGCCCCCGTCCTCGTCCGCCGCTTTGGGGGGTGGTGTCCAAGGGAATATGGGAAAACTTATGCCTCATCCCGGTTTGCCGGGCTTAAACGCCCCGCTGAGCATCGCCTCCAGTGCAGCGGCCGCTGCCGGTCAAATGGATCTGAACAACTTCATCAAGGAGAACCTGATCCGGGCTCAGGTGGCCCAGGCAGCACAGGCCGCCCAGGCTGCCCAAGCGGCCGCCAATCAGTCGAATATGCTGTACAACTTTGCCCAGATCGGGCACATGTCCCCGGCGATGTACAACTACCAGCAGGCGGTTCTCATGGAACAGCTCACGCGGATGCAGCGGGCGGGCAACGAGGCGTTCAACGACTACCTTCAGAAGCTGAAGAATGCGGCCAATAGCCAGGCAGGCGATGGTGACCACAAGCCGATCATGCCCATGCTGCCCACCGTCAACCTGCCCAGCCCCTCCTCGGCTTCATCGGCAGCCAGCCCCAAGACCTCAGCCCTGCCCAACGGAAAGCTGACTGCAGCGGCTGCAGCCCCAACCAGCCACACGCCATCATCGCTAGCCAAGGCCGGCAGTGGGGCTAGTCCACGTCAGCAGACGGCGGCCACCCCCGCCGCACCCCTCCCGGCTGCCACCAAGAGCAAGTGAACAGCAGCCGCCACCCGTCCATACCACTCGTTTCCGTTCAGGCGGAAGCTGAAGGGAGTCCAAGTCTGCATCCGGAGCGAGGTGTGAGATGGCCATCATTAAAGGAGAGGCAACATCAGAAGCAGCAGCAGTAGCAGCAGTGGCTCCTGGATAGCTCTAATTAATATTTAAAGATTTTTTTTTTTAGTTGTACGCCACCCCGTTCTCCAGTCAGAACCAGTACCAGAACCAGAACCAATTCCCCGCCCTAATTATTGTTAGAAGCAACCACCATGCCACCCCAGAACGGGGTAGCTGGCTCAGGCCACATCCATCCGAGCCCCTAGGCTATAGACCTATGTAAATATTGATAATTTTATCATCTAACAGATGTATACAGAAAAAAAGACAGCGATTCAGAATCGATTTATGCAGATGCGATAATCATATAAATATATATTTAAGTGCTGCGGCAAAAGTTGAGCTAATCCTAAGTGTAAATACCATCCATTAAATACGATTTTATACAATCTTTTTTTACTCAAAAACTAAGCAGAAAAATAAAAATCTAATTTATACCACAAAAAAAAAAAAAAAAATTGGCTTTCTTCCTGTTTTTTCCACTTTGAAAACGGAACGGACACACACACACAGAGAGTCGCACGGACAATGGAATCGTTCAATCCCTATGCTAATCAACTGCTCAAGGTCAGAGGTCGACCTTCCCCGATGACCGACCGCTGCGTTTCGAGCATTTCTAATCTGCCAATTCCGTCGCACCGTTTGTCTGCCAGAGAAAAAAAATGTCAAAGAGTCTTTAAAATGAAAAATCCTCGGCATCGCAGACCCGGCCCAGACCCAGACTCAGACCCAGGCATCCCATCGACGACCCTTGGAGAGACAAAGAAATAAAAGATTATATTGGGTTTCTCGCTGATACGGAGGCGACGGACACGACGCGACGGCCACTACGGGATTGCAGCATCGCCATCGCCAGTCTGTCCGTCCCTTCGTTCGTCCAACGTTGGGTTTTCTTTTCGCTCGGAAACATTCAATAAAAACGATTGGAAATCCTGTGGCCTTTTGTTGTTGTTTCCCTTTCCCTTTTTCTTTGGTGTTTTCCTTCATTTTCCCCTATTTTCTGGCACTTTTTGCAGAGTTTCCGATTTCAAAAATTGCCAATTTTTCTCGAATGTGTCCCAAAAGAATGCCAATCCGAGCCATGAACCTAATTCGTATAATGAATATGCTTCCAGATAAGAGAGACATGGATACGGCGCCCAGGACAGGGGATGAGAGGTGAGATAGTGCCGCACAGGGGTTGATTAGGTGAGAATTGCCTCCACCGAAGAGATTTATGTCATATGGGGGCTACGGCTACTGGGAGACCTGCCATGTGGCTCCACAAAACAATTAACATCTGATTCCATCTCTGGCCAACACTCATCTCATCTGCCTTTAATAATTTAAGAGATTTGGCGGCCTAAGCCGAAAACTCCAATTACAATAATTAAACCCTTTTCGCAATGCTCACCTTTTCTTGCCTTGCCCCAAAAGTGCCAAAAACCACGCAGATATATGGTCTTACCGTACGTACCTCTCAGTTCTTCTGCCACTTCCACTGGCAGTGCCACGATGTGGCAGGCAGGCCACATCTGAAAACCGGTTTAATATGCTTGGCTTTTAGCGCATTACGTCGGCATTTATAAATCATTTCGGTAAGTACAAGATGCGAGTGCAGAGTACACAGGCACACATATTGCTCCCATGTAAGCATAATAGCAAATGCAAAATTACTTACCCTCAGGTAGAGAGTGTATCGTGTATCGTGGGATTCTTACCATATGCTTGATATGCCCATAACCGTTCGAAATCTATTCGTGTTTGGGTCGCATTGGAAGGATATTGATTTGACAGGACGTTTGTCAGCGGACTTATAGCTTATGACACAAGAAATTTGATAGCTAGTATAATAGATAATACACTATACTATTGCCGATTCGATGTTCAAATGTTTGATGCATCACAACAAACTTTTCACTTATATCCTTTTCCAACAAGTCTACTTCTCCTGAGAGTAATACAACTATGAAAACTATGGCTAATGAAACATATTGCTCTAAAACTATTGAAGCTGGCTGCTCTGAAACTGTAAGCTTGGCTGCTTTGTATAGTCCTCCATAGCAGTTAGCTTCCAGTATCTAGATAGATATCATTCAGCTAATAGTTTTACAATATTCGCAAGGAAATAATGAGAGCACACCCAGATTAATATGTGTTAAATATATTATATTAATACACTAGGGGGCGAGTCAGGCCTCGAATGTCCTAGCAACAAAAAAAATCCTCGATGAAACGCGGCTTGTCAGGAAATTACGGGAAAAATATACAATCGATAGACCGTTATTTTTCCAAAATTAACGTGCAGAAAATATTCGTGGTATCTACCGACGCTCCAAAATAAAATTTCAGGCGGCGACGACGACGAGGTATACTAGAGGATAGACACTATGATATCCTCATAAGCTTTTCGATTTCTTCAAGTACATAATATATAAAACGTGCTCAAAGGCAGGGGCATCTTTCCAGTCACTTTCCACAAAACGCTTTTCCTGAAGTTATGAAAGTTTTGTAGTTTATAGTTTTGTTCTTAGGATTATCGTTACATCACAATCCTGAGCGTACAACTTTCGGGTTGTCGGTTAAGGAAATGTGCGCAAACTCTAGAACTAAAACAATTCCAAACTATAGAAAAGTAAAAACACAACTTTTGCTGGCAGCATAATCGGCAAAGTCCTTAGAGGTGATTTAAAAATCAAGTTGCCGAACCAATCGAATATTATTAGTGCAAAGAAAAGACCATTCCATGTGCATTTCTTTATTACCTTGACAGTTCTTATCCGTTCTACGCTGAAAAACTGCAATAGATCCATTCTGTTAGCAAACACTTTCAGACTGTCGATAAATCAAACAGACACCAGCTCTCCGACCCAACAAACCAAGATCTCCCTTCGCCACACAAGTATTTTAATGAATTAATCCAGTTCAGTCCGTCGGTGGCATTTGAAGTGTCGTACTGGAATCGCCACTAACTTCCGGGAAAATTCGCAACTCATTGAAGTTTCCTTCCTTTGTGGGGCATCGCTGTTCCTTAATTGTTTTCGCCCGAGGTCTAATGGTTTGATAAACTGAACTAAATGCTATTTGTTGTTGTAAAATCGGATAAATGTTTATATTGCAGCTTGCATCTTAGTTTAATTCTTCCTTTGACTGTTTTCAAATGGTATAGCGCCAGTGGGAAAAGCCCTATAAAGCATATGGCATAGGATTGATCGGTTGAACGCTAGCTTGTAGCATTGACAGACCAGCTTTTGTTATCGAATTGTACCCAAATCGGTATAAAATAAAAGTAATCTGTAAGGGGAATCGGTCTACAGGGTAGCCAATCAGATATTGGGCCACACATTAGCATTTTCCGACAGGTAGATGCATAGCAGGAGAGTCCTTTCTGTAATGTTTATAAAACATTCAGCTATTATTCTCGGCGCCACCACAGATTCATTACCGCATCGATCATTCATCCCTCAGTCAAGTCAACTTGTAGAGCATATAATCGACAGACAGCCGTGTGATTGCTAATTAAATTTCATCTGATGAACGATTCAACCTGTCGCTGTCGGAAAAGTCGTTGCCTTAATTTATCGGCATTATGTAACAAATGTTAGGCACATAAATCGTTATTGAAGAGCCCTCATGGGCGACAGAACAAATTTCAATTAGAAGGACCTGGTCGGGCGCCCTTGTAGCTGGCCAACAAAACTTTTGCCAGGAGAGCCAACTTTTGTTACCAAATCAATTAAAGTCGCTTTCTGCTGCTGCTGTTGTTGGCAACTTTGTCCGTCTGTCGCCATGTGAGCCGTTGAGGGGGCTTGACGCAGGGGGCGAGCTGTTTTGTAGAGCGTTTTTCCCATGTTATTTTATCTGAATTCATTAATCACACGGGGGGGCTGGTCGTGAATGCATTCTATTAAAAGTAACTGCGTTGTATTAAACGAAATTAGCCAATTGTTAGTAAATACAGTTGAGCTTCCATAAGTCGAGACATTATTATCCAAAGAATACGTTCGACTTACATGAAAAGTAGAGTTTTTCCATCAGACCAGACCTTTAACGACCTGTTTTGAAAAATATCTATCTGTATAAGACTAGATTTTAAACGTAATGGAGACGAATTTCCAGTTTTTCCACACCAGTGCTGGCCAACTGCGAGAACGCCATCAGCAAGAAGTCCTCGTTGAATCTCTTCCACTACCAAATTTCTCAGGCACCCGAAATAATGGGCCAATGCGAAAGTTTGGTAAAGCTCTTTCTGAATCAGAGCAAACTAAAAAAGGTAGCTGCTGAACTCATTTGGTGACAATACCGTACTGGTACCGTACTGATTATCCAACTTACAGATTCCCTGGAGGAGTTTCCGGAGGCCATCTGCCAGAAGCTATTCGTATTCGTATTCCTCAATGAGAACATAATCGATGAACTGCCCACACGCAACCAATTGCAAGAGCTGCATTTTCTGCACATGCTGAATTTGAATAGGAATCCAATCTGTCTTCATCAGGACCTGCAGGTTTTTGCAGTGGTACGTCAATAGTTGGTAGTTGATAGAACATCGATAACATCTACATGGACCTGCCGGTGCATCTCATGGATGAAGCTGCTGCCTGTCCCCAGCCCGGGACAGCCAGCTGGACACCATGGTCGAGAGTTCGTAGGAGAATAGACCTGAAGATGTGGGGACAATGTTGCCAGCGATGTCGCAATGAAGCGATGAAGTTTGAAGAATGAGCTTGTCAGGTTTACACACAGTGTTATGTATTGGTTAGATTTCAGTGGTTTATACATGGACATTTAACAACATAATGTAGGAAACAATACGATTTGGCTAAGTAGGAAATGGTGCCAATATGACAGCTTCTTGCCAATCTTCTCATGAATGTCCAGGAACTTGGCCACACAGCGGTAGATGCAGACCGACTCCCAATATCCTGCAACAACACGGGTCATATTTAGCCGGAGAGCTCACGAAACGTATAACTTGCAACACTCACCCGAATACGACTCCGAATCGCGCAGTGGGGTGCTTTTGTCATGCGGTTATATGAATCGGACATCATTTCAATATCCATTTCTTGCATGAGGCAGTACTTTGGCCTGTTCAACCGGGCTGATACGTGATATGTCCATGGTTTTAATTGATGGTCAACCTAACTAAATATAGTTCGAAATATAGAAAATTCCAGTTACAGACTTTCGTCTTAGGGAAGCTCAACTGTATTACTAATCATTAGCTTTGAAAGCTCTAGTTTTTCAATTATCGCTGAAGCAAGTGCTTTGTCGATCCATTTTATCATTAACACTCTGTTTTTTCAGCTGAAATTAATCTTCCAATACCGACTGCCATCCCCATCGAAGCTTTGTTTGTCTTCTAATGAAAATGATCCAATAAATTTGGGTATCACTTACAAATGCATCACGCGAATTTGTCAGAGTCAGTGTCCACACCACACCACCCAGTTTCAATTAAATAATTTCGCGAATTTACTTTGAGGGTGTCGCTGTCGCGTAAGTCCGGCAACACTTTCCCTCGATTCGTTGGCCGTCACTCACTAATTTGATTTATCAGGCATAATTCAGTCGTGTAATCAAATAAAATGCCAGCATTAAGATCCAATTAGTGCGCCATTATGAATATGGATGGGACGGATGGACGGTCGTCACGACCGAATCTCAAGTTGTCTCCCTGACTTGTTTCTTATTCTGTTTTTTTTGCATGCTCTGAAAAAATGCGAACCCCAAAAGTAAAAAAAAAGTATCAATTTACCAGCGCAGGAGAATGGTTTGGTAGACTGTTTACTGATGCCGAGAACGGTACGGCAGAGGAGGGATCGGTAGAGGTTGCGGTGCGTCAGAGAGACGCCAGAGTTCGGGGCTTGGACTGGACCCAAACACAAGACGAAAAATCAACGAAAATCCTGAACCGGAAATAGGAATAATAACTGCGCGAATTGCTAAACGAGCGAGTGCGGACCGACAGGGGAGGCATAAGTTATGAGAACGGTAAAGTTTCCTCAGTCATGGAAGGGGGTGTTGAGTGGATCTGGATCTGGTTCTGGTTCTGGTATTGGGGGACGGCACATTGATTGATTTGAGTGGCAGAGAGGTCTGGCGGAGAGCCACTCAATTGTCTCTGAGGTGAGATGCGATGAGGTTGGGTCTTAAAAGTCACTTTAACATTAGATAAATGCGTTGGGGGCCTTCGTGAGTTGGTGTTGCCTTAATGGCGCCAACATTGGTGGCTGTTGTAATTAGTTGATTACACAAGCAGCGCCACCCAACGTCCCCCCCTTCTGTCTTGCCCTGCCGCTTTCTGAGTGGGAGCTTTGCTGTTTGCATTGCAAATGAAGTTACGACTGGGTGGCATCCATGGGGTGGTGGCGATGGATGCTGTGCTGTGGCGGGACAGCTGCATGACGTTGCCATTTGCGAGTGGTTCTCTGCCTCTGCCTCTGCCTTTCCCTTTGACGCTCCATTCCACTCCTCTTTGGCCGGGAGGATGTCGAGTGTTTTTGGTTGAGAGCCACACGAGCGTACCGAAAAAGGCAAACACACACACAGACACATACGCACTGCTGCACGTACTTTTGTGTGCTTGTGTATTTACCGTACCATCCACAATTTGCCGGAGAAACTCATCAACTCTTGCCTCAATTTTTTATTGAATTATCAGCATGCCACAGCATTTTGACAGGGGTGTGGTGGTGAGCACCGTGCCTCGGAAGGGGAGGAGTAAGGGTAGCACTTTGGTACTATTTAAACCACTCAGGCGATCCCTGGCCGCCTGGCTATATGAAACGGTAACCACAATGACGACGACAGCGAGCGAGCCCCAGCCACGACGATGGCAACGGCAACGGCAGCGACAGCGGCAGCAGCAGCGGGGGCAGAGCCAGTGAGCCGTGCGGTTTACATAGTCGATAAGCAGGCTCACACGCACACACACCAGCACGCATACACTCACGCCCACTTCAACAGCAGAAAAGAAAGAGCAGAAGAAGTGGGGGGAGGGGAGGATGGTGAGGCAGAAGCAGAAGCAGAAGGGACGCCAGTGGCGGCACAAGGGTGCTTTTGGACAAAAAGTAGACGAAGCAAGCACGGCCCAAAGGCAGCAAACGAACCTAATTTGATAGCACACACACACACATACCCATGTACATGAGTACATACACTATATATGCATGTGTACATATACTTGAATGTATATTCTCTGCTACGCATTCGTTCAACTGGCAATGCTCATTAAATACTCTTTTTTTTCTCTCGGTCCCTCTTCTATCAGCGCTGTGTGTGCTGCTCACATTCGTTACGTGCCGGACATTGGATGGGAATTTAAATTGGTAATGTGACCGTAGTTGTTGTTGGAGTTCGTTCTGTTGGAGCCGTAGCTGCTGTTACTGTTGTCGATGGTCGGACGTTAACGTCCTCGACACTATCGCACACACTTGAGTACATACGAGCGTACCAGCGTTCTACCTACATAAATGCATGTGTACATAGTGTGCAGCGAATGCTGTACATGGCATTCGTGTGTACATTAAGTTGTATGTGCTCACAGCAAACTGCAAGAGACAAGACATCACACAGGGGCGTCTATCAGAGAGGGTTAGAGCATTTCATAGCATTTACAAGTCCCCTTTTGGATTTAGTTAAACGATTGCGATGCAAGCAGTTCACCCAAGCACCCCCCTTTCGCCAGTAGCGATCCCTTCGGCGCGACGCCCCTGCGCACTCAATGTCCCATACCCATGCTTCATGCTGAAATATGTATTTTCGAGGCGCACAAGCTGCGCACATAATGCCCCGCACCACGTCCCTCCGCTCCATAGACCCACAACAGCTACAGCTACGTCTACCTCTCTGCCACGGCCGCTGCCACTGACACTGCCTCTGCCAGTTGTGTTTCTCTGCCTCGGCTGGCGTCCGTGGCCTGCCTCGACCGCTATTTTTATGTACAAACAGGGTTGCATGCAACATGGACATGGTTTTCTCGTTCTCCCTTCTCCCTCCTTCCGCTTCGTCGTTCCTCTTTGGTCTTGCGTTTCTATTGAGGTTGCGTTTTGGAAAGAGCATTTGGTGGGACAATTTTTTTTCGAGTTTCTTGTTTCTGTTTCTGTTTCTTTTTCTCTCGTTGCTTCCGCTGCACTTTGGTGCTGCTGCGGCTGCTGGCTGCCGCTGATTGTTGCTGCTGCTGATTCACACATTCCTAATTGAATTATCACGCATAAGCGGACTGGAGCCGGGGACGGAGATGAAGCGCCAGATGAAATGTGTTATGTTTGTGCCGGAGCAGCCCCCCTTCGGAAATTAAATATCGTCTCTATTTTTAGACGCCAAAAACTAATTAGACGAGCAGCAGAGATACAGCAGCCCTGGCAACTAACTAACGGTCTCTGCTCAAGCTTTGTTCAAAAGCTGGCGCTGGCACTGGCGCTGGCGCTGGCATCGCAGTCGACGTTTCAGTTCAGTGCATTGGATAGGAGGCCGTTTTTGGTATTAAATTCGAGAAAGGTTTTCGGTTTCGGTTTCGGTGTCGTTTTATGTACCGAAACGCCCACCGCTGCCTTGGCCCGCTGCTGCTGAGGGCTTAACAAAGCGTAGTCGCACATTTCCATTTTTATGCATGTACATTTCTCGATTCCGTTTTGCTCTCTCGATTCGTATATACTATGTGTTTATTTTATTCCCCCACCCCTGCAACCCTCATGCTACAGGGCACCGCTTAAACGCTGCCCAGCTCAAAGAAATTTCACTCCAAGCAGCGACGCAGCCAGAGGCAGAGGAGCGAACGCAACGAACGGACCGAACCGAACCCACCCTTCCAGTACAACAGGCACACGAATACGCACACACCACTCCAATCCACACCACTATGTAGAGGAGGCAGCATCGAATCGTACTTTGGCTTTCCAGCAACTAATTGTATCGCATTTGTTGTGCGGCGGCTCGGAGTACATAAGACTTCCTCTCTATGTACTATCTACTATGTATTGTATGAGTGGGTAGAAAACCGATGTTTTTCTGTGTATGTGTGTGTGTATGTGTGCGTTCAACGCACTCCCCTCCATACACCACACTCCACACACCATCCGAGACGACTCGCCAGAAACAACAGATACGCTGCTAGGCGGCACAGATACAGCTACAATGACAGACCGGAGGCGAAATTTTGTCATTCCTCTGTAGAAACTGATATTCCTCGATGCTGTTGTCGCTGTTGTTGCTCGGGGCAGGAATTCCGAGCATTTTCACAGTTATTCGAGGGTTGGCGGCGCGGCGGCACGGCCAAAGGAAGCTTCGCTGGGATGTGGTCTCTGATAGCATCACAGTTGCTTTTTAATATCTTTTCAGCTAAATGGATACAATACTTCAGAGGCGGGGGCCCTATCTGTGTCCTTACCCTTACCCGTACCCACATCCATGTGTGTGTATGTGTTTTTCAATAGCAAAATTAAATTATAAGAATTTATATTGGCTGTGGGGCTTCTTTTGGGGGCAACGGAGTGTGCTACATGGGTTTATTTCGTTTATGTAGGGTTTATAAATGCCTTCTCTCTGTATGTGAATGGTTTTTTCCTGCTTGATAGTAAATATAGAGCTTTTTCATTTAATTTTCAAGTTTAAAGCCAACCCAAAGTTTTTTTCGAGTCGAGGAGAACCGCAAATCCAAGAAAAATGCGTTCAATCAGCTAATTGAGTAATTACAATTTTGCAATACAAAAAAATTACTGAAAAATACCCTTAAAGCAATGATTAAGTAGTACTTAGCGTTCTTAACATCTGCTCATATCCTTTAGATAAGTTTCCGACTCCCAAAATGGTGCCTCTCTTAGGCACTCTTTGGCACTTAGGCAGTCCTTTTATTCTCCCAAGAAAAGTAGTGGGATCCATTCAAGAAAGATAACAAAAATAAACAAAAAATTTCACTGGAAGCACTACCATAATAAAGCTAATCAGCTACAGTTCATAAAATGCTTTTCTAAATATTTTGGGCTATCTATCGTACTACGGTTAGATGTTATAGTGCCCTGACCGTCGGATTTCTATGCTTTATGTGAGATAGAAGACAGACAAAATGGTAATAACAAGTTTCTATGAATCTATTTCTATTTATAAAGCTCAAAAACATCGGTAATTTTTCGATCAATAAATCATTTCTTGTCCTGATACTGAGAACCGTTCTTCCTTTTAAGACTCGTTGGAGCCGGTTTGAATGGTTGTTGTCAGAAGCACAGAAGCGACGGTATTTACAGGCCCAATATGTGGTTCCATCCGAAAACCAGTTTCGTGAGCGTAAGACCCATAAGAAATGCTTCTTGGCATGAATACCAAGTGGAGAATACGATGAATATGCCGATGTGAAGCCTGATGTGGGGTGTGTGTTCCTCTTATTTGGCCTACCAGGAACCAATGCAACGCAATTAATGCGGTGAGCGATACACGCCTCTTGGCTTGGCCACTTACTACTTGCCACATGTTGTACGTCCACAGCGTATCGCCACCGCAGCCAATTGAATTCGACGCTCGTTCAAACCACCACCAATCACGAGAGAGTTGTTCCGAAGAGAAAACGAGCGAGCAAATCGGAGAGCGGCTATCGTTATACTCTGGTAGCCAAACGAATGGAATCAATCGGTTCAAGGGTGAGAAAGAGAGAAAAGTATATACTCGTAAGTATCCGACGGATGCGAGTAACTCTACGTGCATACGTGTCATTCTACATGCCATGTAGAGTTCCATTCGAAAGCTCATCGAAAGCTCAACAAAGTGAAGCATACGATGGGGATGGATCGATCGGATCTCCAAACAGTTGAGTAGCTATAGAAAACAGTGAGCGATTTCCGTTGCAGATTCAATCTCGAGGGATCTGATTATCCACTAAATATATCTACGCTTTTTTACTCAGCTTTCTTGATGGATCTTTTTCTGTAGAGAGGAATACACTTTGTTCTATATGTATATATGTACATATGTACGTATAAGATATTCGTTGCTCATTATATGGTACTTCTTATCCACATCCAACAATGCACTCGCTTTAATCTTTGGAAACTTTTTTTTCTTCTGGAGTCTAGACCTTCTTCAAGGGGTAAAGTCTGTCCAACGACCTCTGGTGTAATCAAATCCACAAAATGTTTTCTCCACTGAACATCGTGAGAACCAAGCTAAGAATTGTTTCGTTGGCTTGAGTTTTCAATGAATCAAAGTTTATTTTGTGACTGATGGAATATAAATATTGTTGTTGACGAGATACCAAATTAAAGAAAACACCGTTTAGCCCCTGACGAGGACCTCATAGGCATCTAGGCGCACCTCCTCGCCACCGAAGGGGATGTATAGGCAGCTGTGGGACGGATGGACCTTACCGGGAGTCAGGCTGCCGCTGTGGTAGCCGCGCCCAATGTACAGGTTCTCGCCCTCGGCGGTACGGCCGCAGACGATGGCATTTGGTGGCACATTGCCAAAGCTGTCGGGAACCCAGCCATAGCCGTATCCGGCCAGCAGCTCAAAGTCGTGCTTGACGTGTTCGGAGCCGCCGTATGCCACGTAGGCGCAGCCCTTGTTGGGAACCACCTGCAACGGAACGAAGAAAGGCATTAGGGATGTGGATTGCAGCTCGCTTGGATGCTTTCATACCTTGGCTGGCAGCAAATCACCTTCGTGGTAGGCACGGCCCACAAAGATCTGATCGCCATCGGTGTCGTGTCCGCCCTGGACTGTTCCGGGCACGATATGGCCACCGGAGGAAGAGATCCATGTCTCCGGATGGACCAGCACTTCGTACGCCTCTAGGCTGTGCTGTAAGCGAAGGGATACGTGAGTGTTACGGCTCCTTTCGAGACGACTGCGGGATAGTTACCTCCTTTCCGCCGAAGGGGATGTACAGGCAGTGGTGCGAGGGATGCACCTTGCCGGGCGTCAGGCTGCCCTGGAAGTAGCCGCGGCCAATGAACAGAGGCTCTCCGTCGGAGGTCTGACCCACGCGAAGGGCATGGGGAGGAACGTGTCCGCCGCTGGCCGGGATCCAGACGTAGTGGTCGCCGGTGAGGATCTCTACGTCGTGCTTGTTGATCTCCTCGCCGCCCCAGGCCACATAGGCCTGGTTCTTGTTGGGAATAACCTTGGCCGGCAGCATGTCTCCGCTGTGGTAGGCACGGCCCAAATAGATGGGATCATTGTCCGAGTCGTGTCCGGCGACGATGGCGCAGGGCGGCAGCTGTTCGAAGACGTTGTGGCTGATCCAGGTGTGGTCTGCAGAGGGAAAATGTGGACCAAGGTTAGACCTGACGTTTGTCTAAATATATTTTACTGATTACAGCCCAGCCCAGCCCAGCCCGGTGCTTTGACTGCTGATGTGTACAGTCGGCCTGCCACACCACACCACACCCCTCGCACATTAATAACTAGAACTTGGTCTGTTATCTCACGGGGTGTGAAATCGTAAGATCTATGAGAATGCCACCGAAGCTCCAGGGGATTTTCACTGTCAGCTGAACTTGGTATCGATGGTTCTTCGGCACTTATTCGTCGGTTTATTTTGGAGCACCTTTCGCAGGAAATCTACCAGTCAAACCTTACCCATGGTGTGTCGTTGAGTGTGGGATTATTTCTTCAAAAAGAGAGCGTAGGGTAGGGACCGTGCAGTACGGGCTGATTTTAATGACTGGCTAGCAGTCGTGGCTGTAGCTGCGTTTTAAAAGCTGTTGTGCCGGCGGTCTTTTGCTTCCTTATCGGCTGGCAATGTTAACTGACTTTGATAAGATATCTTAGTCAAAGTCATAGGGCCCATGCGGTCGCTGTGTCACTGTGTTTTGTGGTAAACAGTGCAATGTAATGGGGATCTCTGCTCCTTTAAGATACCATCATCTAACAGGAAGCAGTCATTATTCAATCCATCTATATATCATATAAATATATATATACATTTGTATATATATTTATGAGTGATGCAAGTGTGTATAGATTTTTGGCCCTTATCTATGAGCGATTCGCCAGGTACGGAAATCTTATCGCCGTTAGTCGAAAATAACTTCGATCAATAAGCTCGTAAAGTGTAGCTCTCCTCATGAACACGTATACACATGTCCGTGCCTCAACCCTGAATTCTGTCGCTCAGATATATATACTTACGGTTGGCCATTTCGTAGATTTCTTGGGAATACATTTTATGGAAAAATTTTGAAATTCTTAGGGCCGAAATGGGATGGGGTGTCGGTTAGTTTCTGTGTCTATTTCTTGAACATCTGGATTTTGAAAGTCAGGGCCGAAACTTTTGAGATTCTCTGTTGAGACTTCAATTTAGACAGAACGAAAAAGCCGACTTTCTGACTCAAAAAACATTTGATTTCCTTAAGGAAGTACAACACACTGTGGGGGAGTCAACTTTTTGTCTACGAATAACATTGAATAAAAATCCTGTCGGAATATACTTCCTTATGAATGCGTCATCATTCGTCACAGAATATCTGGAGAGTACATAAGCATGTACATATATAGTATGAACCTTTCGCACCTTTTCGTCTAGATAAAGGCTAATCAACTCTTGTGGAATATTGTTTCGGGGGATTTTTCGACAATACATATTTGCTACTGGCATGTTGTCATATTGTTTTATGGATTCATTGAAATGGAACACCTGCTTTCGCTTTCAGTACCCTCACCGTCACGATCACAGAGGGAAAATCTCTCTGGGCCCAGCGACTAATGACTCATTCCCGGACATAGTACAATATGTGTGATACTTGAGCTTTTCAAGAACAGGAAAAGACCAGAGATATCGAAGCGCAGAAATCAAGGCCTCACTATCAATACCTATTGTCGTACTCTGCGCACAAATGCTCCTTCTCATTCAGATATATGTATGTATGTATGTACCTACCCCATATGATAGGGTTATTTACACATAAAAAAGCTCGTTGATAAGAAAAGCCGATGAATCAACTTGGCTGGGGTGCGCTGTTTTAACGCCACTCCGCTACTGACCAATTTCTCAGTGGAAAAACAAACCTCAAGCTGTGAAGTCGCTTCGATCAAAAAAAAGTCAACGCCAGAAGACGTACTATATATCGTACAAAGTATTCCATTTATACAGAGGAACGCCTCCCCCCATATCTATAGAAAATCAAAATGGGTATGTACCATGAGAAGTTGCATCAAAAATCGGTTGAAAGTTCGGATCAAAGTCGAAAAACACCCCCCACCCATCCCACAGATCTGTGTCTGACTTGAGTAAATTTCTCTCCTGTTTGGTTCTCCGCTTTTCTTTGCAATCTTCCAGGCGCCGTGCAGCCAGGAGCAGTTTTGAGCATTGGTAGGACGAGTGCACCCAGTCAGCCCAGAGAGAGTTTTCGTAGAATATGTAGAAACTCCCCCTCCCCCAACCGATTCCCCAACCAATGAATAGCAATTCATTTTCGAAATACACGGCACCCTTGAATATATAGGAAGAAAAAAGAAAGAACCTAGTGTTATCTTATCGCGCGCTCAAAGCTTATCGGTTCCTCTGGTTCTCTCTTTGCAGAACACACCTGGGTGCACTCAACTCCATACGCCGCACTGCCACCCTACGCTGTCATCGGTGGCCACGACTCGGATAGAAGCCCCATCTATGTGGGCCGATCCTTCCACGAGGGCGAAAACCTGCCTGCCAAGGTCATTCCCAGCAAGGGTTGTGCCTATGTGGCCTATGGTGGAGCAGAACACTCGAAGACCCACTACGAGGTGCTGGTTGGACAGGGCTTCGCTTGGGTGCCCAGCTGCAGCGGTGGTGTGCCGCCCAATGCGGTTCGCAGTGGTACTACACGCACCGGCGAGCCCCTTTACGTGGGACGGGGTCACCATGCCGGCAGCTTGAGCGTCGGCAAGGTGCATCCTTCGCACGGCTGCCTTTACATCCCCTTCGGCGGCCAGGAGGTGCGCATCAACACCTACGAAGTCCTGATCTACCAGCAGCGGGACGTTTGGGTTGCGGCCTCGCCCGCCTACACTCCGCCTGGAGCTGTTGTCGCTGGCCATGACTCTGACCGGACTCCCATTTACGCCGGACGGGCCATGCACGAGGGCGAGATGCTCCCAGCCAAGGTGATTCCGAGCAAGGGATGCGCCTACGTCTGCTACGGAGGCTACGAGTTCCAGAAGCCTACATACGAGGTGCTCACCGGCTACGGATACGTCTGGATTCATGTCCAACATCACGGCATTCCACCCAATGCCGTTTCCACGGGTCGTGCCCGCAATGGAGATCCCATCTACTTTGGCCGCGGACACCATCAGGGCAGCCTGACTCCGGGTCTGATCTCGTCGCGCCAGCGCTGTCTCTACATTCCGTACGGTGGCCGGGAGATCCGTCTCGACTCGTACGAAGTGCTCTGCAGGCAGTGAATGCGAATCCCCGGACCGTTAAGCCACGAACTGCATTTAGTATTGAACTAAGTTTAAACCCTGTAACCCTGCGTTACTTATCCAATAAAATCCCATCTTCGCTAACCTAAAGAAACCCTGGTTGCCCTTACTCTTACCCGTAT
Organism: Drosophila miranda; assembly: GCF_003369915.1. Classification (NCBI taxonomy): domain Eukaryota; kingdom Metazoa; phylum Arthropoda; class Insecta; order Diptera; family Drosophilidae; genus Drosophila; species Drosophila miranda. The sequence goes on from NC_046676.1 coordinate 9,863,503, forward strand.
CCTTGTCCCTTGAGGCGTCTCCTTTACCAACCCGTACTAACCCCGCCGTACTCTCCTTCGTTTCAGCCTACAAATGGGTGCAGTCCTCGGCCTACTCCTCGATCCCTGAGGACGCTGTGGTGGGCGGCAACGACGAGGACGGCGCAATGATCTACGTGGGCCGGGCCGAGCACGAAGGCGACATGATGGTCTGCAAGGTGGTGCCCTCCAAGCAGATCGGATTCGTCTCCAATCGCGGCGAGGCGCTGCCCAAGGACATCTTCGAGATGCTGTGTGGTCAGAACCTGGTGTGGGTCAAATGTTACGACCACGTCATACCCGAGAAGGCCGTCCTCTGCGGACGCAGTTCGCTGGACCAGCCCGTCTACATTGGCCGCGGCCACTACGAGGGCCACCTGATCATCGGCAAAATATCCTCCGTCCATCGGGCTCTCTTTATCGCCTTTCGCGGGGCCGAGCGCCGGCTGGATTCGTACGAGATCCTCGTGGAGGAGAGGAGGGTTGTGCCCGGCTGGCAGCTGCCACCGCCGCCGCCACCGGAGGAGCTGGAGAAGTGTCCACTAACACCGCCGCCGCCCCCGTCTCCACCTACCCCCGCTCCGCCTGTGGTTGAGAAGCCGTATAATTATCCGCATCTGGCCACAATGCCGTTCCCAATGACCGACAGGCCACCAGCTTATACGCCCACGCCTGATCCTCTGCCGCCGGTGGGGGGAGTCCTTGTGATGCCCAGTCCCGCACATGCACCGCCACCGGGCGGTGTTTTAGTGATGCCACCTGTCCAGCAACCCCCACCGCCGCCACCCTCCTTCACCCCCGCGGCAGTGGCGCCGGTTCCAATTGTCGTCGCACCATCATACACACCAGCGGAGACGTACAAGCCACCCATGGACTCCTACGGAGCTGCCGGCTCCTCCTACACTCCGGCCGAGTATGCTCCTCCGGCGTATGGAGTGTCCTCATCCTACGGCTACGAAAGTGGCTACGACGTCTGGGTGACCGCTGGTCCGGGCTACTTCTACTCTCCGGAGGCCGTCATCGGAGGCCACGACAGCAACATGGAGCAGCTGCTCGTCTGCCGCGCCTACTATGCAGGTGTCCACGTCCCGGGCAAGGCAGTTGCCAGCCAGGGATGTGCGTACATCGCTCACGGCAAACGCGAGATCTTGGAGCCCACGTACCAGGTGCTGCTGGGGCAAGGAAAGTACCACTGGGTGCGCGCCTATGGAGGCAGTATTGCCCCCGGCGCCGTGATGGCGGGAAGGTCACCCGGAGGCGAGCCCCTGTACGTTGGACGCGCCCACTACTGTGGCAGTCTGACGCCCGGTGTGCTCCAGCAGTCCAATCGCTGCCTCCAGATCCCGTTTGACGGCCAGGAGATCCGCATCAGCAGCTACGAGGTCCTGGTCCGCAGTGACCTCTACCACAGCCAGCAGGCCATGCGCCTGGTCTACTGAGCATCGATATTGATCCAAAAACGGAAACTACCGAAACGAATCGAGAGCAGCTACCTCATCTACGAAAAGATCTACCACATTTACCTACTATATACTTTGTCTCCTTTATTTATTATCTATTAGTTTTTTTTTTCCCTTTCCCTTTGAGTTAATCAGCGATGAAAACGTGTTTTTACTGATGCTTCTGTTCCAAGTCGTGAGTCACGCGATACCTGTTTTGGGTATCTGAAACCTTATCGCACCTCTCTGATGGATGGAAATGGATCCCAAATGGAATATGAATTTCGTTTGGATTGCTGCCAAAAAACAAAGAAATATATTTTTTGTATCATAATTATGTCTGCAATCACAAACATTTATTGATTACGTTATCATTCTATAGAGTGGATATCAATAGATAATAGCTGCACCTGTAGATTCCTAGCTATGGACTACATTAGTAGATTACTAATTCCACACTTCACGCAATTGAATTTCGCATTCATATTCGTTGGGTTCGTGGCCTGGTTCTAGAATCCCAAAATCATCTACCAATAATTACACTAATAGCTAGCAAAGAAATCCACTCAAAAAACGAGGGGGACACCGCAACTCTACGGTTATACCCGATACTAAGTCAGTATGGCTCTCCTCCGGCAGACGCCGCTAATCTTAAACGACACGACAAAGAGTGCGTGCGAGAGAGACAGAAAATCAGTCTGAGCGTGACGTCGGGCGCTGCGTAGCCACTGCAAATTGATTTGTTCCTATTGGCTATAAAAATGATCTGATCTGATCCAGATTCAGCAATCTGATAGATATGGTCATTATCTATGATTTTGCGTTTCTCGAATGTGCAATATTGTGGATGCAACAGATTTTCGTCCTTTGTGTGGGCGGAAGGGGGTGGGGCGAAATTTTGAGATACACGTTTTATAGTAAGATCTAACAGGAGTGCGGATACCAAATTTGGTTACTCTAGCCTTAATAGTCTCTGAGATTTTTGAATATCCCCAGATTTTCGTCCTTTGCGGGGGCGGAAGGGGGTGTGGCGAAATTTTGAAACAAACTCGTCTCGGTCCGATATATTAGGAGTGTGGATACCAAATTTGGTTGCTCTAGCTTTTATAGTCTCTGAGATCTAGGCGCTAATGTTTTACTCTAAGCAAAGCCGGCTATGCTACGTGTGTGTTAGAGAGAGACAGGGCGAGAAAAAATGAAATTGTTTTCTTGATTCTGGCTATAATAATTATACGATCTGGTTCAGATTTTGCACTCTTGAAGATATAGTCATCTTCTACGATTCTGCTAATATTAAACGACACGACAAAGAGAGAGACAGAAAATCAGTCTGAGCGTGACGTCGGGTGCTGCGTAGCCACTGCAAATTGATTTGTTCCTATTGGCTATAAAAATGATCTGATCTGATCCAGATTCAGCAATCTGATAGATATGGTCATTATCTATGATTCTGCGTTTTTAGTTTTCTCGAATGTGCAATATTGTGGATGCAACAGATTTTCGTCCTTTGTGTGGGCGGAAGGGGGTGGGGCGAAATTTTGATATACACGTTTTATAGTAAGATCTAACAGGAGTGCGGATACCAAATTTGGTTACTCTAGCCTTAATAGTCTCTGAGATTTTTGAATATCCCCAGATTTTCGTCCTTTGCGGGGGCGGAAGGGGGTGTGGCGAAATTTTGAAACAAACTCGTCTCGGTCCGATATATTAGGAGTGTGGATACCAAATTTGGTTGCTCTAGCTTTTGTAGTCTCTGAGATCTAGGCGCTAATGTTTTACTCTAAGCAAAGCCGCCTATGCTACGTGTGTGTTAGAGAGAGACAGGGCGAGAAAAAATGAAATTGTTTTCTTGATGCTGGCTATAATAATAATACGATCCAATTCAGATTCCGCAGTCTTAAAGATATGGTCATTCTCTACAATTCTACGTTTTTGGTTTTCTTATATCTTTAAAATTGTGGATGCCACAGATTTTCGTCCTTTGGAGGGGCGGAAGTGGGCGGGGCGAAGTTTTGAAATATTTTTGTAGCAGTGACATATCACAGAAGTCTTGCTCCAAAACAACGTTGCTCTAGCTCTTATAGTCTTTTAGCACTAGGCGCTGAAGGGGACGGACAGACGGACAGACGGACGGACGGACGGACGGACAGACAGACAGGGCTCAATCGACTCGGCTATTGATGCTGATCAAGAAACGATTCCTTCTGGACGTTACACACATCCACTTTTACCACAAATCTAATATACCCCAATACTCATTTTGAGTATCGGGTATAAAAACTGAATAAAAACTTCTGTTAAAACATAGTCAAAAGATATCGATATTAATAAAAATAAATCACTTAAAAATATATCACCGTTAGCATTCTGAGCAAAATTTGAAATTTTCGCGGCTGTTACTTCGTTAAACTTCGTTAAAAGTCTCAAATAATTAAAAAAATTGTGCGATGACGGAAAAATTTGATAAAAACAGGAACAGAGAATAGATATTATCAATTATTCTTATATATTATAATATTAAATTTTAAAGAAATCGAATTAGCATTTTGTTGAAACTCTAGAAACGCAAGAATTTTAACATTTCGGGGAAGAACTTCGATAAAATATACAGAACTCCGCCAAAATGCAGCTAATGATAATCCCATAAATTCTTGTTATTAACAAAGGTTTCTTTAAACGGATTGGGGATTTTATTTAAGGCGAAGAGATGCATGTAACGAAAAGAAGAAGGAGAGTGAGAAAGAGAAAATGAATGTGCGTCTGCGTCACGCTTTGTTTTGTTTTGTGTAGGTCCACTGCAAAAAAAAAGGGGCAAATTATAGATCATATATGTATGTATGCGTGTACAATGTACAATTACTCTGGAGATTTCAATAAATTGCACTTCATTCTTGGGAAAGCTTTGATCTATGTATGTTTGGAACTTCCCAGTGGTCAGCTGGGCGGAAACGATTTCTTGATGAAAGCTTCCGAAAGCTCGTTTACATCTTCTGTGCAAATTCACTATAACATGGGGACATGACAACAGCTTTTGCCTCTTGGACCTCTTTGAATATAAAGTATAGAGAATAGAGCGTTGACACACGTTGCTTGACCCTGAATATAGCCTGAAGTTGACTGAATTTCCGGGAGTTTATAACTCTGCTATCTGAGATCCCTTTGATATATTGAGAATCATATTAATTAGGCATATTAATTTAGAATATAGGGGTCGCATCTTTGTATAAGAATGATATCTCCATCAGGTCACATCTGACTCAGATGATCTGAGTGTAGAAAAAAAAGACAATCGGACGGGCAAATACTGACACGCTTTCCTCTCAGATGACGTACAATACGTGGCTGTTTGTCCAGTGCTTACCCCCACTACCACCACACTGTACTATAAACATCCACATGTTTTTTTTGGAATCGGAAGTTCGTTCATTCGTTCGGTCAATGCGGAGAACATCACAGTGGCCATAACCATAACCTGGCCAAAAGGAAATAAAAACAATCCAAAAAACAACTATTTCACCACGAGACGAGGCTAGATCTTACCTTGCTGCAGCAATTATCTATTCGACTCGCCTTGTCTAAATTGCGACAATTCGGTTTATCTGGCTTGCAAATAATACTCGTATGTACATCTCTGAATTGAATACTATTTGCTGCTTGTCAAAGGTACAAGCGTATAATTTTTTATTATGGTTTGATTGTATAATAAACGTTCTTACATTTACAGATAAGATTTCGTTCTGCTTATGGAAGATTCCTGTTGGAAAAGTTATGAATATCTCTCAACCGCTGTTAGGAATGGTGAAATAATCAAACTAAATCAAGTGATTGTCATCGGAACTGTCAAGCGCGATCCACACGTGGGAATGCCTGTACGCATCCGCAGGTATTTCACAGAACACCTGAGAAACGGATGAATCACGGTTTTCGCACGCGATACAGATTTCGTCTCGGTTAGTCCCCCGATCCCCAATCCATGCACGCAAATGGAATTGGAATACTCGCTTACTCCAAGAGCCAAAGCCAGCCCAGCCTCCTCTGCAGAATGCAAGCGGGTTTCATTTAGTGGGTAAACAGACAAACAGGTTATGCCTCCAATAAGACCAGACCTGAACGAACCGAGAGCAGAGGAGAGCCGAGCCGAGCCGAGCAGAGCAGAGCAGAGTCGTCTATCCGAGTCTATCTAATCTACCTAATCTGCATGGGGGGACTATAATCACTTGTCGAACTGTTTTTGTTTGGCTTGAAACTGTTTACCAGTCAGGACCGAACCAGGAATGAGTATTGCTCCCCCAATTGGAGCGCGTCCGTCGCGACGGCGGTTGCCAGGGGGAGCACCGATTAAATTATACGATCGTGTTTATTGCGGTCTCCGATGCCGATGCCGACCCGAGATCTGAAACCGAGCTGTCGTCGCAACCAATTGACTGGGACTCTTCCAGTTCAAATCGCGCGCTCGCTGACTCCAGACGCCAGCCTCTACCCTGCTCTTGCACTTGAACAAGTGATAGTCTGGCACGGAGCATACAATACCATAGCATACCATACCAAACTCGTGCCAAAGATACAGAACGTGAAACGAACCGACGCGTCCCGTCTAATCAGTCTGTCGTTGATTGCCGTCCGAAAAATCGGCACGTGCTGCGTAAGTGTCCAAATTGGGGAATGAAATCTCTGAGGAGTGTGTACAATCTGGGGAACCCATATATATGTACATAGATCTGTCCAGAGTATTGAGTCTAGAGTATAGAGAAGAGTGTAAGGCTGTGCGCGGAGATCGACAATTGTCAATTGAGAATCGTAATGAACGAGAAAATATCCCACTTTCCAATTGTTGTTAATTTATTAATATATGGTTGCTTTTTCATTTGCGCAATCAGACTAATTTCCTTAAATTGACTTGGGAAAATGGTTTTTACTTTTTGATCAGTGCTTGCACATTGCGGGTTCGATCTGTGCTCGTGTTTCGCATATATCAATATGCATATTCAATATGAATAAATAAACTAATACATAAATAAATAAGTAATTACAGAACTTACCCAAGTATTTCTACGTCTTAAAAAGATGCAACAATTGAACAATAAAAGTTATCTGTTCAAATAAATACCTATTATTTTCGGATATATTCAATATAAAACTTATCAGTTTTCGTTTCAAATGAAAGTGTCATTGAAGTGGAGGAGCATATAAAGTCGTTGACAAGATATTTCTTTTTTACAAAAGACTTGGAGACTAACCACCGAGACCTTTTGAAATGACCAGCCAATGCCATGAATATTATTGTTGCAATAAACCTTAAATTAGTTAGACTTTACAGTGGCATTTATTGCTCGTTTGGCAATCAGCTCGAGAAGATTTTGAGGTATACATACAGATACATTGGCGGGTCACTGAACCAAATACTGATTGTTTTATTGTTAAAATCCAACCTAGAAAATATTCCTTGTTTCAAACCAACAACAAATAGGTGTTTGTTAGCCTTGTTTAACTACGACCCAATCCTCTTGCTTACAGGTTTAATTTGAAAAAGTCCCAAACAACAAAATGGATCTCAAAGCAACGAAAAAGGAGGAATCGCATCTGCCTCAAGTGGGAGATTTCCTGGCACAGGATGGATCTGTCCAGCAAAAGGCAGAAAAGAAGTACAACTACCTGGATATGGTAAGAGCCCCCGAATGCAATCAGCATGCAAATGGAATATCGTTCAATATCGAGCTTGTTCTCCTCCGATCTGCAGTTTAGATACTCCACCAGGTTCGAGCGAGTGCTGATCGGGTTCAGCATCGTGGTGGCTGCCGTCGCATCGGCATTTATTCCCTTCTTCATGATCATCTACGGAGAGTTCACGTCCCTGCTTGTTGACCGCACAGTGAGAGTGGGCACCTCCTCGCCCACATTCGCGCTGGCAATGTTCGGAGGCGGAAAGCGACTGTAAGTCTTGAGAAGAGGAGAGTACTCCGTCCCCAGGAGTAGTCCTAATCTAGCTTAAATCTATTGCAGGACGAACGCCAGCAAGGAGGAGAATCAGCAGGCGATCATCGATGACTCCATCGCCTTCGGTGTAGGAAGTCTTGTGGGATCGGTCGCCATGTTCGTGCTCATCACCCTAGCCGTTGACATTTCCAATCGTGTGGCGCTAAACCAGATCGTTCGCATCCGCAAGGTGTTCCTGGAGGCCATGCTGCGGCAGGACATTACGTGGTACGACACCACCTCCGGTACCAACTTCGCCAGCAAGATGACAGAGTAAGTTGAATCGCATCCGAATGAAGTTGATCCCAGCCAAGCTGACCGCTGACTGACTGTTCTGCAGGGATCTGGACAAGCTGAAGGAGGGAATCGGCGAGAAGGTGGTGATAGTCACCTTTCTGTTCATGACATTCGTCGTCGGCATCGTTGCTTCGTTCTGCTACGGCTGGGGCCTCACACTGGTGATTGTCGGGTGCTGTCCCTTGATCATCATCGCCGGCACAGTGGTGGGCAAGATGCAGGGCACCCTAGCCGAAAAAGAGCTCAAGGCCTACTCGAACGCCAGCGATGTGGCCGAGGAGGTGTTTAGCGGAATTCGCACCGTGTTCGCCTTTAGTGGGCAAAAGAAGGAGAAGGATCGTTTTGGCAAGCTACTGATCCCCGCCGAGGCCACAGGCCGCAAGAAGGGTCTCTACACGGGCCTGGGCAGTGCTGCCACCTGGCTGATTATCTACCTTTGCATAGCCCTGGCCGTTTGGTACGGATCGAAACTCATTCTGGAGGATCGCAACCTCGAGGACCGCCAGTACACACCTGCGGTCCTTGTCATCGTCCTGTTTGCTGTCATTATGGGAGCACAGAATCTCGGTTTCGCCTCGCCGCACGTCGACTCGATGGCAATGGCCACTGCCGCTGGACAAAACCTATTCAGCATCATCGATCGCCAGTCCCAGATCGATCCCATGGTCGAGGTGGGGGCTAAGCCAGACAGCATCACGGGACGCATCCGCTTCGAGAACATTCACTTCCGCTATCCCGCCCGACCAGATGTCGAAATCCTCAAGGGCCTGACCGTGGACGTGGAGCCGGGCCAGACGGTGGCCTTCGTCGGTGCATCGGGCTGCGGCAAGAGCACGATGATCCAGCTGATGCAGCGGTTCTACGACCCCGAGCAGGGGAGCGTCAAACTGGATGGACGGGATCTGCGCTCTTTGAATGTTGGCTGGCTGCGCTCGCAGATCGGCATCGTTGGCCAGGAACCGGTTCTGTTTGCCACCACCATCGGCGAGAACATCCGCTATTCCAACCCGGAAGCCACACAGGCGGACATAGAGCGGGCGGCACGTGCCGCCAACTGTCACGATTTCATCAGCAAACTGCCCAAGGGTTACGACACCCATGTGGGCGAGAAGGGCGCCCAGATCTCGGGCGGGCAGAAGCAACGCATCGCCATTGCCCGAGCGCTGGTGCGGAAGCCGAAGATTCTGCTCCTGGACGAGGCAACGTCCGCCCTGGATCCCACATCCGAGAAACGGGTGCAGAGCGCCCTGGAGCTGGCCAGCCAAGGACCCACAACTCTGGTGGTGGCCCATCGCCTGTCGACCATCACGAATGCCGACAAGATCGTGTTCGTTAAGAACGGAGTGGTGGCCGAGCAGGGCACCCATGAGGAGCTCATGCAGCAACGTGGCCTGTACTGTGAGCTGGTGAACATTACCCGGCGGAAGGAGACCACGGAGGAGGAGGAGACCGGAGATAGAGCGCTCCAAAAGGCACAGAACCTCTCCGAAGAGGAGGAGGATGACGAAACCGAGGATGATGAGCCAGAACTGGAAGCGGGCACCAGCAGGGAAAGTGGATTCAGCCGCGCCGGCACCCGTCGCAAACGTAAGTTAACGAACTAGTGATGCGGGAGCCCAAAGGATAGCCATCAGCCGTCTTTCCATTTTGCAGGTCGCTCGCAGCGTCGCAGCAAGAAGCAGAAACCGGAGGCTCCCAAGTTTTCCTTCACGCAGCTGATGAGGCTGAATGCCCCCGAGTGGCGCTTCATTGCGGTCGGGTGCATTGCCTCAGTTTTGCATGGAGCAACCTTCCCGCTGTGGGGTCTTTTCTTCGGCGACTTCTTCGGGGTGCTCGCCAACGGAGACGACGACGTGGTACGTGCCGAGGTCATCAACATATCGTGCATCTTCATCGGGATCGGCGTGCTGGCTGGACTGGGGACCATGCTTCAGACCCACATGTTTACTACGGCGGGCGTGAAGATGACTACCAGGCTGCGGAACATGGCTTTCGGCACAATTGTGTCCCAGGACATTGCCTACTTCGACGATGAGCGGAACTCGGTGGGTGCGCTGTGCTCCCGCCTGGCCAGTGACTGCTCCAACGTACAGGGGGTAAGTTAGCAGAGTACGTGGTGTGTCTGGCGAATCCTGCTAATCCTCCCAATCCTCACGTGGTTACAGGCTACCGGTGCTCGCGTTGGAGTCATGCTGCAAGCCGTCTCCACTTTGGGCATCGGCATGGTCGTAGGTTTTGTCTTCTCTTGGCAACAGACGCTTCTCACGCTGGTCACCCTGCCGCTTGTCTGCCTGTCGGTGTACCTGGAGGGTCGCTTCATCATGAAGAGCGCCCAGTCAGCCAAGGCGGCCGTCGAGGAGGCTTCGCAGGTGGCTGTGGAGGCGATAACCAACATTCGGACTGTGAACGGACTAAACCTGGAGCGTCGCATCCTGGAAACCTACGTCCAACAGATCGACAACGTGGATGTTGCCTGTCGTCGCAAGGTTCGTTTCCGTGGAGTGGTCTTTGCGCTGGGACAGGCGGCTCCCTTCCTGGCCTATGGCATATCCATGTACTACGGTGGACTGCTCGTGGCCGATGAGGCTATCAATTATGAGGACATTATCAAGGTGGCGGAAGCCTTGATCTTCGGCTCTTGGATGCTGGGCCAGGCGTTGGCCTATGCCCCGAACGTGAACGATGCCATCCTTTCCGCTGGCCGCCTAATGGAGCTGTTTAAGAGCAACTCCACTCAACCCAATCCGCCAGAGAACCCCTACAACACCGTGGAGGTGAGTTCCTTCCGACCCATTACCTTTTTCATGGGTTCTGACATCTGGTTTTGTTGTTATTCTAGAAATCTGAGGGCGACATTGTGTACGAGAACGTGGGCTTTGAGTATCCGACCCGGAAGGGGACTCCCATACTGCAGAACTTGAATCTCTCCATCAAGAAGTCGACGACTGTGGCTCTTGTAGGTCCGTCAGGTTCTGGCAAATCGACCTGCGTGCAGCTGCTGCTCCGCTATTATGATCCCGTCTCCGGATCGGTGAATCTCAGTGGAGTGCCGAGCACAGACTTCCCTCTGGACACGCTGCGCTCCAAGCTGGGGCTGGTCTCGCAGGAGCCCGTGCTCTTCGACCGCACTATTGCCGAGAACATTGCGTACGGGAACAACTTCCGGGACGAGGTCTCCATGCAGGAGATCATCGAAGCGGCCAAAAAGTCCAACATCCACAACTTTGTCAGCTCTTTGCCGCAGGGTTACGAGACGCGGCTTGGCAAGTCGTCGCAGCTCTCTGGAGGCCAGAAGCAGCGCATTGCCATTGCCCGGGCTCTGGTGAGAAATCCCAAGATTCTGATACTTGACGAGGCCACATCTGCTCTGGATCTGGAGAGCGAGAAGGTTGTTCAGCAGGCCCTGGACGAGGCTCGTTCTGGACGTACCTGCCTCACGATTGCCCATCGCCTAACCACAGTTCGGAACGCGGACCTGATCTGCGTCCTCAAGAGAGGTGTGGTCGTTGAGCATGGTACGCATGAAGAGCTAATGGCTTTAAATCGCATATACGCCAATCTCTACCTGATGCAGCAGGTGGCGGGATAAAACACACCCATCGGCATTATTTAGTGTGTAAATTAGAGTAATAGGAAATTAGATACGAATAAAATAAATAAACACATATGTTACGACATAGACTTTCTGGTCTTGTGCACGCCAAGGTGTAAAAATATTTAGGTCAATATCACATTGTTGTTGTTATCCCATACACGAAATGGGATGTTCCTTTGATGGACCTTTTTCAGTCATACTTGAAGTAAGCTTTACCGTGCTAGTAGGCCCTTGAATATTTGTATCTCTCACTGAAAACACAATTCACTCAACGGATGAAGCGTTGAAGTCATCGGCACACGAATACGCCAACATGCACATTCAAGGACATCCATTAGGACAGTGGTACAGGACGAAGACAGCACCCATCACGCCAGCAACTTCTGGCCTTGCTAACAATCCGGCAGTCGGTATGCTAAGTCATTCCTCATTGCAATATGTGGATAACACATCGAATGCTGGGGAATATGAGTGGGTCCATAGAAACCAGACGGCAATGGAATGCTCCGAAAACTGGGCGGAATACTATGGGTCAACCGAGAGGACAACTGATTCCAGACATTCGTACGATTTCAAAGTCCTGTCTCAAGAGTGCGAAAATATAATCAATCTCGGGTTGGTAGCGAGCAATAACCACTACCTGCAGCAAAGGAAGGAGCATGGTCCTGAAGCAGCTATCACTGGCCGGGTTGATCTTTCGGTCGAGCTGGACAAACTGAAGATTAACTCACATGAATTTCCTCAAGGCAATTCTATCCAGCGGCATCCATCCTTTCCTGAACCTGTCCTACAAGCTAATGATTCGGTTTGGGCGTTAAAGAATTCGTTATTGCACAATGTGGAAAATACATCGAGGGCTGAGGGATATTACTGGACCCAGAGTAACATGGCGGCAATGGATGGCCCGGAAAACTGGGTGAACAGCGATTTGATATGCAATGAGAGAACCGTTTCCAGAAATCCCTACAATTTCAATGAACTGACTCAAAAGTGCCAAAATCTAAATAGCGGAAATGGCTCTTCGGATAATGTAAAAGTCAATGAACTTTCCAGCTATTTTGACGACATTGTCCATATTCCCAAGAATATGACGGAATGGGCTGATCGAATGTACAGTTGAATGTATGCCGGAGGATTGATTGTGTCTTATGTCTTAGAATAAGAGGGCATGGGAATGTGCATTTTAGATTCAAATTTATTTTTTAAACTTGCTGGGAAGGGGGGGGGGGGTGTGGATCGTTTAAAATATATATTTGTGTCATTTGCTTGCACCTAATTAAATATATTATAAATTATACAATGCAACTTATTTAGAATTTAGTGTCAATGGTAGATCAAAATTTCTCCCTACCTGCTTTAATTGTGCCATGCACAAAACGACTATCGATATATCGATTATTTCTATGCAATGTGTTATATTCCAACTCAGCTGCAGCTGTTTAATTTTTTGTTGACGTTGTGGATACGCGTAAATTATATCTTAAATAGTTAAACTTGAATATATAACTAGCAAAAAAGAGAAAGAGAACAATGTCGGCGGTGGCCTATGAGCTGCTGTCCACAACGGCGGTGATCAGCACCGTATTTCAGTTTCTGTCCGGCGCGTAAGTATTTCCAATTTATGTATATGTTTTTGAAGCAATTAGAACTAACGATTTGTTTTCATGTAGCATGATATGCCGCAAGTACATACAGAAGAAGAGCACTGGCGACTCTTCCGGAGTTCCATTCATTTGCGGCTTCTTATCGTAAGTATAAACTGTCGACGTTGCCGTTGCCGGCCACATGGCTCGACATCCTATGATAAATTTGAATTGGTTGCGGTTGTCGTTGTCGGGCAAGAGTTGATTGTGTTCGTGGAACACGTCAAGAGATACATTGTCTACAGGGTTGGATGCACCTGATGAACGCTTTCACGCCTTTAAAAATTTAAATAAATGCCATTTGTTTTAACAGCTGTAGCTTTTGGCTGCGTTACGGCGTGCTAACCGAAGAGCAGAGCATTGTTTTGGTCAACATAATTGGATCAACACTCTTTCTGATATACACGCTGATCTACTATGTCTTCACTGTGAACAAACGTGCCTTCGTTAGGCAATTTGCATTCGTTCTTGCCGTACTGATTGCAGTCGTCGTATATACCAATCGTCTGGAAGACCAGCGCGACGAAATGATACGCATTACAGGTATAAAAGGTATCCGAACCTATGATTACATTAATCAAATACAATTTTTCTTTTTCAGGAATTTTCTGCTGTATTGTCACCGTGTGTTTCTTTGCTGCCCCCCTGGCCACTCTGCTGCACGTCATTCGGGCGAAAAACTCTGAGAGCCTACCACTGCCCCTTATAGCCACATCCTTCTTGGTCAGCCTGCAGTGGCTAATCTACGGCATTCTCATATCGGACTCGTTTATCCAGGTGCCTATTTTCGCATGATTCCCCAGACATATATTATGAACTGCAAACATCTACTTTATTTTAGATACCCAACTTTCTCGGCTGCCTCTTGTCCATGCTGCAGCTGAGTCTGTTCGTGGTGTACCCGCCACGCAGCTACTCTGGGCAGGGCTATAAGCTAGTCGAGCAGGCTGTGCCATTTTAGAGACTAAGTGGATGTGGGTTATATGGAAATGCGGCTCTGGCATAAGAGCACGTCTCATGCAGGATATACATATGTATGTATATTTTAATATACGGGAAGTATAGCGGGGCGGATATGCTGCTTGCTTATTTACTATAGACATATGTACGTAATAGTGATTGTATATTTTAAAGTATTTATTAAATTATTTTTCTCAAAAGTGTGTACTTACATCACTATGCTGATCTTTGGCGCCCATCAGGATTTATCCTGTACATGTCCTTGCTTAAAGAATAAAACGCTGTAATGTTTTCGAAAAAAGTTATATATGTATGTGTTATAGAGCAATCTAATTTAACAACTTGATTGTAAGTTGATTCCCCGAACATTGTCCTTGAAGGAAATCTGACTCCAAGCGATCATCAATCTTGGTTCAAGCGATCTCCCGATTACAAGGAGGCGTGACACGCCCAGATCGGACAAGAAAAAGCGGGGCTATAGCGATATAATTAATAATTAGTTCATGAAATTGCCGACGATCGGTCGGAGCGCCGGTATCCAGACAGCCGGAATGTGTGCAATCAGTAATATAATATAATAATATATAATATACTTTAAAACACATACGCCATTCACCGAAAAATATGTATGTAAATACAGGCAGAAATCCATGTGTAAAAAATCAACCCACTATAGCCATAATTTTTTTACTAACTGAACTATTTTGCGCTTCCGAAACATACGACGATCGGCTAATTTTTCAACCATAATATTGATGGTACTATAGCACTATCGTTTCTTTTACCAACTCTATGAGGAATTATTATTATTATAATAATAATTAATAATATATATATTATATTATATATAATATTATAATAATATATATATTACTATTATTATTATTAATTTTTATTATTATTATTATTTTCGCTCTCAAATCGTGCTTACGTGCATAATTTATTCCAATGGATTGCATTTAAATCCTTGTCGCGCATTTCAAACAATTTCTATTTGGCGCGCACCACTCGTCTCTTTTTGTTCTCTTCAAATCGGTTAAGGCTCTAAGAAAATTTTGTGGGCGAGGACGATTAACCCATTGTAGGCCGAGGGGGTATTTTAATATTCCACCGAAAATAATGAAAATTAAATCATGTTAGCGCAGCTCAGATGAAAGAAATCGTGATTTTTTTAAGTTCAGAAGAAAGATGGCATGGATCTACAAGAAGAATTTACCATCAGTAACATTTTCCGCCATTTACCTCAAGTCGTTGAACTGTTTAAATATAGGGGGGTTATGTGGGCTATACCGATTGTCGATTTATTATCGACTAATCGTATGACGAATCACCGTGTTCTTTTGTTGAAATATCCGTATTTAATATTAAAATTCGAATCTCGCCATTCAAAATGATGCAGGAACAAAGTCCTGACCTGTACGAGGAGGTGAAGCTCCATCGCAATGCCCGCGAGCGTGAGAGGTACGACAACATGGCGGATTTGTACGCCATTATAAACACAATCCAGCAGCTGGAGAAGGCCTACATTCGGGACTGCATTACACCGCAGGAGTACACGGCTGCGTGCTCCAAGTACTTGGTACAGTACAAGATTGCCTTCAAGCAGGTGCAGTGCGACGAGTTCCCCACAGTGGAGACGTTCGTCAAGAAGTTCCGTCTGGACTGCCCAGCAGCGCTGGAGCGCATTCGGGAGGATCGCCCCATCACCATACGCGACGACAAGGGAAACACATCCAAGTGCATAGCCGAGATTGTCTCCCTGTTCATAACGATTATGGACAAGCTGCGTCTACAGATCAACACCATGGACGCCCTGCAGCCCGATGTGAAGGACCTGGCTGACAACATGAATCGCCTGTCCCTTATTCCCGAAGACTTTGATGCTAAACAAAAGGTTGACAAGTGGCTGGGCAGCTTGAACGAAATGCAGGCATCGGATGAGCTGACCGAGGGTCAAGTGCGTCAGTTCCTTTTCGACTTGGAGTCGGCCTACGCGGACTTCAACAAACTGTTGCACAGCCAGTAGTCGGGTCGTTAGCCATTGTTTGTTTCTTAGCCTAAAAATGTATCTCTAAACGTAAAATAAATTAATATTTTATATTCCACATTAAAACGTGTTTATTCGTGTATAAAAGCTCTGTGGTCTTTATTCCATTCCAGATAAACAAAAATGGGTAAAAGATTTGCATTTGTTTGGATTTAATCGTATCTTCTTTTTTGTATTTAGTTTAAATATTAAGGTTATAATTATACATATAAGTTTAAACCGATTACAATAATTGTTGTTTGTTTTGTTTTCTTTCGCTTTATCTTTATCATCCACGTAATGTTTGTTGTTTTGTTTTAGTTCTCTTTAATATATATACTCGTAGTTTTTAATTTACTCTTCTGCTGTTCTGCTTTCTGTTCGGTTTCTGCTCTGTTCTGTTCTGTTTCCTCTTACGCACCTAATCTGTTACATCGCTTTACGCCTTTAATAATTAATAATTGTTACTCTTTATCTTTGTAGATTTATTTGTATGCAATGTGAAAATGGTACTTGGTATATTTATGCGGATGTTGCTGTATGTTTCTTGTTTGTTTGTTTGTATGTATGTATGTGGCATTCATGCGTGTACACGTCCGTGAGAGTAGCATCCTAGATGCACCTGTGCCACACATCCTCTCTCTGTGCTCCT
Source organism: Drosophila miranda (assembly GCF_003369915.1). Lineage (NCBI taxonomy): Eukaryota > Metazoa > Arthropoda > Insecta > Diptera > Drosophilidae > Drosophila > Drosophila miranda. The sequence continues at coordinate 9,880,106 of NC_046676.1, forward strand.
GTTTAGGGTATGGTATGGGCGTTGGTTGGGGGCATGGGCATGCTGAAGGAGGAGGCGTGGCCTTTTTCGGTGCGCTCGTAGTAAAAACGTTTCTTATTAAGTAAAGTATGATCGCTTATCTTCGTATATTAGATAGTCATCGTCCGATGAAGACGACGACTCCTCGCTCGCCTCTTCAACAGCGTGTGTTTGTGGTTGTGTGTGTGTGTGTTTGGGGTGTGGATTGGGCTTCTGTCTGCTAAGATTGTGACTGCTCCTCGAACAGCATTAATAAATGACTGGGCGTGGTGGCTGATGCTGGGTCGTGGTTGTGTTGGCGTCGTCTGTGGCGACTCCAGTTGCGGCGGTGGCTTCTGTAGTGGTCACTATTTCTGCTGTCATTGTATTGGTTACGGACAACGCTTCCGAATTGCTGATACTGTAGTTGTAGCTGTGATTGTTCTTGTAAATGTGTATGGGCGTGGTGCGGAGGCTATAAAATTCGCTCGCTAGGCAGGCGGCAGGCTGCAGAGCGATCTGCCAGATTGTGTTCTCCGGAAGCTAGTTCTGTCCGGTCCAGTACGAGGGCGAGTAGCCCTGCTTGCCGGCCGACTTAGACTGACTGCTCGACTGCTGGCGCTGCCCGGCGCTGTTCGAGTCCTGCAACAGAATGGGAGGATCAGTAATAAAGCAAAAAAAGCAACAGGTTTTCGATTCCCTGTTCCCAGAAGAACAGTGCTCCCTCTTCCGGTCTCCACTTAGCTTAGCCATCGATACACAATTGTTAACATACATATAGAGTACACATATAGTATATCACTTATTTACACAGCAGATATGGTATGGTCATGAGAGATGATTCTGATTCTGATTAAAGTAGAGCCTTTCGATAACTGATTTCCTTTTGATTTCATTTTGAGTTTTCTCAGCTACGAGTTGGCGTCGTTTCTATGGAGGAGGATTCATGCAGACTACAGAATAAATGAGTCGATGTGGGTGGAGACAACAAGTCGATGGGATGGGATGGGATGGTATGGGATGGCACGGCATGTGGGGGTTAGATACGAGTTGTAGTGCGTGTTTACCAGAAATTAAGCAACTTTTACACATGATTTACAACAAAGGAACTTACCCGGCGGGATGAGCTATGAATCCTGCCGTCCATCTAGTTGTCCCATAAAAAAATCAAAAGAAATTATAAAGAAAGGTCATACAATATAACAATTTCATGCATTTTAGAATTCTCTTCTCACTCTCTCTGTCTCTGGCACTTGCTACCCAACAACCAACCCAATGGATGTGGCTGATGAGATATACTCAATTCCGTGTTCTATGGAGTCTACACTCCTTTGAGACTAATACCGAGCAAAATTTCATCAAAATACAAAATACCAAAATCAGAAAATGCATGAAATGTGTTTGGGTTAGTCACGAATACGCGATTAGATTAAAGGAAAAGAAAGGAAAAATAAAAAACAACAAACGTTTGGTTAAGAAAATATAAAGAAAATGTTCAATTTACACACACGTGGATGGATGCATAAAAGAATTACAAAATGATAGTGGGATTGGAGTAGTGAGTAATGTTGGTTAGTCTTTGGGCTTACAAAAGTGTTCAGTGTACGTTTATTTTGTTAGAGATTCTAGAGATTTAAAATTTCCTTCTTCCGTTCTACAGAGGGAAACGTGCGGAATAAAACTGCAAACTGTATGATGCAAACTAAAAATAAATATAAAACCAAAACCAAACCAAACCAATATTAAAGTGTCTACGAGAGAGTGCGTGTGTGCCGCCGAGAGAGTAACGTAAAGCGCATATTTAATATTAACTCAAGCAAATGGATTGTTGATTGTGTTTGATTGATGGGCTGTATTTGGTCTAGAGCTCAATGGAGGCCCCCCTCTGACAGGTCAAGCAGTCGGCCATGAATGATATTCCGCAGACATGATCTTGAAGGCTGTCGGACAGCTCTGGCTGGCCCTCGTCCCCAACAATGAAGTTGATCTATGTGAGTGCCACCATCGTCATAGTGCGGATCCCTCCAAATCTCAAGGATGTGATTCTCGCAGCCTCCTCGTACCACAATCACTTCTTCCGTTTCTGACCCTACCTGGTGTATGGGCTGATGTATCATATTGTGGTGTCCGGCTGCTGGCATCGGCAAGTACATGCCGTACGGCTGGGCCGAGGTACCGCCCGCTGTCTGCGTGTTGGCCATGTTGAACGGTGGCGGTGTGCCCGAGTGGAAACTCTGCTTATCATACGACTGTAGGGGAAAATGGAGAATCGCAAACGGGTGTTAGAGCGACTAGGATGACTGGCCAAGCTGTACGTACATTAACCTTGTTCAGCGCCACGTGGCCCTTGCCGTACATCGATGAGGTCAGGTCAGAGGCAGTGCCCGCCTGCGGCTGGTTGGAAACCGTCTGGGTTTTCGTTTGTTGATTCACGCTCGTCGAGTAGCCGCCCTTGCTGTAATCCTGTGTGGTCTGTGAGAGGGTGTCGTAGTTGGTTGAGCCGTAGCCCGCGCTGTACGATGGCTTCGGGAACTGTCCACCGGATGCCGTGTTTGCCGTCGGTATTTGTTGCTGTTCAAAAATAACATTGGATACATTAGGACATATATGGAGAAATATATTCAAGGTATTACTGGATAAATGGCAGGTGTGCCGTACTGGAAACCACCAGGCATCACATTGCCACCATAGAAATAGGCATAAGGAACATTCAGCATGGGTGCACTTGAGCCCGCCTGTTGAGACATTGTGCTAGACACCTGCAAGGCAAAGATATTGACCGACATTAAGCTACTATTCCCGCATTCGCGTCTAACTTGCGACAGAACTAAGGACTCACGTTGCTTACTGGACTGGAGTTATTGTCGGTGCGGGCAAAGCGTCCGTCAGTCATGGTTGAGTACGCCACAGATCCGAGATTGTCGCGTCCCGCTCCCAGGCTGGTTGGCGTGTAGTTCAGATCGTAATATCCCTGCTGCAATCGACACAAAACACACACAAAATTAGCTGGCCGTCGAGGCTGAGTAGGAGAGTCGAGTCTATTTAAGGGGCCCGATGGCCGATGACGCGACGCAGCTTTACCAGACTTTTGTGCAATTGGATCAGGATCAAATCCGTGAAATCTGTATAGTTTGGCAAAGCTGTGTGCGGGTCGGACCGGCTCAAAGCGCATTTGAATGTAAATGGAAATGAAAAAAAAAAAATATGATGTGTTGTTAAATGCTTAAATTATTCATATGGAAAATATAAATATACATATATGAGAGAGCAGGTTAGGAGCGTGGAGTGGAGTGGCGAGAGGATGCGGTTGCGAGATTAGTAAGAAGAAAACAAAACCCAAATTAAAGCAATTAAATATTTTTACTTTATTTATTAAATTTTTTTTTTTTAATTTACATGAGATTTTTTGTTCATTTTTGGCATGATTGATTTGATTGTTATGTGGAGTACGAGTAAAAAGCAAAGAAAATGGATGACAAGGAAGAACAAAAGCAAAAGAGCCAGGATTTTCTGGATTTATGAATATTTTTCCGAATGAGATAAGTTGGGAGATGAAGGGAGTGTGGAAGCGGATATGGTATGACAAATATTTAAATAAAGTGCAAAAGAAATCGTGATGATATATACACATTACACAGACAAAATAGACATAGACAATAGATATAGACACAGACATCGTTCAAATGCTACATGTTACAATGCACACTGAGGAGAGGATCGGATCAGATCGGATCGGATCTGTTAGAAGTAGAACGAGAGCTAGAGCCGGAGCCAGAGCCCCTGCGGCTAGAGGCGAAGCTGCTGGGATGCGCGGGAGCCGTTTATCTTGATCATGAATATACAATACGATGAGTAGTAGTAGTAGTAGTAGTTCTTATTATATCGTACGAGTGGAGTGAATGGAATTTGGACTGTGGCTTATGCGGATGCGGATACGGATACGGATACAATTGATTGATTATTGATATTGATATTAGAGTCGATTCGATTCGATTCGATGGATTGTTTACATTGGTTTGTTGTTGGTTTTGGTTTGGTTTTTGCTTTTGCTTTTCTCCATGAACTCACCACATGTGGCACTCTCTGTTGCATCATTTGTAATTCCTCGTAGGAATAAACTGGTTGCTGATAGTATGGCAATCCAGTCTGAATATATTGACTAACCATTTGGATGTTGGTGGGCACCAAGCCGCTGCCGCTGCCACCGCCACCACCACTACCAGCACCAGAACCAGCGCCGCCGCCACTGCCGGTGCTTGCGCCTCCGACGCCACCAGCTGTTGTGGCGCCACCGCCAACGCCAACGCCGCTGCCGCTGCTGTTACTGCTGCTGCTATTCTTGTTGGTCAGCGAGGCCAGCACTGCTGCGGTGCCGGCAGCTGTTTGGGCAGCGACCGCCGCTCCTCCCACCGAGCCGGCATTGTTGTTGTTCACATTCACACCGACGCTGGACGCACTACCGCTGCCACCGGCCACGCCCACGCCGCCGCTACTTACGCCGCTCTGGCTAACGCCTCCTCCAGCCACATTGCCGCTGGTCACGCCCGCCGTCACGTTGCTGTTGGAGCTGCTGCCGCTCACATTGTTATCTGCGGAAGAACAAAACAAGAGAATACATCACGTGCTGCCGAGGGACAATCATCCCCACTGCCGTTGCACTCACTGTTCGACACAGACGCCTGGTTAACCCCTGGCTGCCCACTCACGGCTCCTGCCGCTCCGTTGCCCGTGCTGCCGCTGCTGCTACTCACGCCGCTGCTCGTCGACACACTGAAAACAGGCAATTCAAAAACAATGCATTGATTAATCTGTGAACCGGGGAACTCCAAACGGCAACAGCTTGTTCTGTATCCTGTCGGGTTTTAGTAAGCGAACTGAGGATCACCAGCATGCGGGGATGGGCAACATACCTGTCGTAGTGCGCGGCGCCGCTGGCTGTAGAGGCATCCTTGAGTTTGGCGCTGGTACCAAAGCTGGCGTACTGCGAAGACGCGTTGCTCGCGCTGCCAGCAAACCTGAATGGGCGATTGGCGATTGGGAGGAGTCGGGGCAGAACAAAACGAAGGAGCACGTGTTAAAATATTGGAGCAGGAGGGGGATAGAGAGAGGAGAGCAGCATTCCCATACATACCCGCTACTGTTGCCATAGACACTCTGGCTGGACTGGTAAGCGCTTTGTGGCGTCGAGTATCCCGATGTGAGATACGCGGAGCTGGCATTACCGCTACAGCATTGGACACGGGGCAGGGCAGGCAATGGCGGGTTGAGGCAGGTATTAGCAAATGAACAAACAGTGAACGTGTGTTAGGAGAAGAGAAAACAGAACAGAGCAACAGAACGGCATAAGTTGTTAGAAATCAACGGATGGCAACAAAGAAACCGACGGGGGCTGCTTACCTGGAGCTGTTCTGGCTGGCACTTCCGCCGACCGGAATGTTTTGCGTTGACGCTGACCCACTTCCGGGCACACCACTACCCACGGAAGGCTGCGTCCCGGCGACAGTCTGCTGCTGCTGGTAGGAGTTGACACTTGGCTGGTACGAGCCATACCCCTGCTGCTGGTAGCTGTTCGCCACCGACGACTGGACATTCGCATAGCTGGAGCTGCCGTAGCCCCCCTGCGCCGACGTCTGGTAGGCACTGTTCGCCTTACTGGCCGCACTGCTCTGGTACGCATTCTGATAGGCACTGCCCGCACTGCTTGCCTGCCCGTACGGATCGTTCTTGGTCAGTTGATCCAGGGCATTGCTGGCGACAGTCGAGTTAGCACTCTGCTGCTGTTGCTGCGCCGTTGAACGGGCCGCATAGCCGGCAGCACTTAAGGCATCACCCTGTTAATAAAATGATTGCGGATTAGATGTTCCATGGGGTTCCATGGGCCCAAGGCGGGCATGACTCACAATTTGAGAACTTTGCAGGCCCGCTGTCAGAGTCGACTGCTGCTGCTGCTGCTGCTGAGACTTGTTCTGATAGTCGTCCTGCTGCTGCTTCTGCTCGACGCTCGCGTTGAACTTCTCTGGCATGGAGTCGAAGCTGTCGTCCGTGCCAAAGTCCAGAGCACCGAATTGCACATCCAGGTAGCCAATGTTGTTCAGGGCATTGTCGCCGGGCATCTCTACCGCGGTCGCCGGGATCTTCGAGGGAGGCGGCAGCTTGACGCGTGCCCTCCTCACTTGCGTCTGCTGCTGCGACTGATCACCAGCTGTCGAGCCAAACACATTCGCATACGTGCTGGGGTACGGGCTACCACCCACGCCCCCACCGCCACCCACGCTCGTACTCGTCTGGGAGTAGGCGGTGGCAGAGCTTGGGGCATATCCAGCTGGCGTTGGCTGCACGGCAGTGGATCCGGGACTGACGCCCTGGCTGGCCAGGGAGTTGAAATACTGAGATTGCTCCACCGAAAGGGTAGCCGACGGCTTTATGGGAGTCGTCTGCTGAAGCTGTTGCTGCTGCTGGGCCTGCTGCACTAACGTGGCTGCTGCCGAGGCGGCGCTTGTGAATGTGTCTGATGCGGCGGATACGAAGGATGATGAAGCGCTGCCCCCACCACCAGCGGCAGTGCCTCCGCCGCTGCTGTGCTGCGTGCCCTGCGACTGCATCTGGGGCGGTGGATTGCTGACCGCGGCGCTGTACTGGAGGAGCGGCGTGGTGGCCGAGCCCAACAGCACTGACGGCGGTGTTGCCGGCGGCCCACTGCTACCACTGTTGTCCTCGCCACTTGTTCCAGCTGCGACCGACGATACCAGAGCACCCAGATGAGATCCTTGGGCCAGGACACTGCTGCCCAGATGATGCTCCAGTCCTGGCGGGGCCGAAAGCTCGCCCCCAGATCCAGTACTTGATGCTGCACCGGCACCTCCTCCGCTGACCACGGTGGCGGCCGTCTGTGTGGACAGATTGCTGGTGGTGAACACTTTGCTGTCCTTGAGGGAGCCCTCGTACTCCTCGTTGTTCCAGTCGCCCCAGGAATCGTCGTGGCCAGGCTGCTGTTTCTCGGCATTCTGCGCAATGGTGTTGTCCCAGAGCTCCACCTCGTGGTGGTCCTCGTTGGCATTACTACTGCGTCCTGCTCCAAAGCCACCGCTGCCACTGGTGCGATCTCCGCGTGGGCCACTGCTACGACCTCCCATGCGACCTCCTCCGCGTCCAGAGCGTGAAACGAAGCCGCCTCCGCGTCCACCACCGCCTCCGGGCGCACTTCGTCCGCCGTTGCGCTGGCCGCGATAGTTGTCGTTTGCCCGGTCATCACCACGTTCGCCGCCGCGTTCCCCACCGCCGCCGCGAGATTCCCGAGTGTTGCGCTCGTTCTCGCGGGTCTCTCTGCCGCGCCCTGGAGCCAGAGAAAACAGCATTAAATCGGGGGATGCGTGCGAGGAAAGTGTAAGATATACTTACATCCACGGCTGTCAGTGCCGCCGCGTCCGCCGCCGCGGTTCGAGCTGCGGTTCCGGGTATTTTCGCGCTTGTCCGCATTTGCATTGCCATCGGCCCACTCACCATCGCCAGCGGCACCATCGGCAGCAGTGCTTGCAGGCCTCTTCCGCTTCTTCTCGTACTTCGCAAAGGCGCCCTGCAAGGATTCAGATTCAGAGAGGGGATCTCTCCCATAGTGGCAGAATCGCTCACCTGAGGGAGCTCCTCGATCAAGAAGTTGGCTGCTGCTTCCAAGTCGTAGTCGCACTCGTTGAGGGCGCAACACACCTCCTCCTCGGAACGTTGAGTCATGGTCAGTAAGAGGGTAACCTTTTCGTTGATCTGTGGATCCTCTGTGGTGCTGTTGGTAATCTGGGCGATGCGCAACTGTTCCGTGGTGGCCTTGGGCTGGGCCTTCTCTGGTTTATCTGTCTTATTAGCGTCGCCTTTCCTGTTCGCTGCTGCATGTGGGGCTGCATCGTGGGCCGTGCCCCCGCCAACATTGGCGGAATTTGACTTTTTCTGGCTGCGACTGCTGCCGCCTCCTCCGCCACCGCCGCCTGAACGAGTTTGTGTGCTCATCTCTATGTACACTGTATATACAAATTAGCTGCAAGGGGCAGGAAATCAACAAGAACTTATTAGCTTTCCAGTCCAGAGAATCATCTTCAAAACCTAAATTTTCATCTAGCCAAATTTTACGAGTTGCAAAACAAGTGGCATAGGAAAAGCTAACAGAGAGATGATGAGAGCCGCCGACAGATGAGAGTTCAATGTACATTTAATCAAAGAGAATAAAAGAACGAAACCCACACACACACACACACACACACCTAAGCAAACATACGAGAGAGATATGAGAGAGCCGGAGCGAGAGAGCGACACGCACGCACAAACAAAGCAAGTATTCAGAAATAACAAAACTTTAATGCAAACCATTCAAGAGGGGGGGAGTGAAAAGAGGAAGTAATAGCAGCAATGCCATAGAGAAGACAGCGGCGGAGGGGTGTGTGTATTGGCAAAACAGGTAACGCAAAGTGAGCGTCGCGGGACGTTGGCGGGGTACGTGACCGAGACGCATCACAACGAAAAACGTCGTCCGCTTTTCTAATCGGTGGTGGCTTACGGTGGAGTATTTAGCCGGGGGGGTTGGACACACTAGAGAACGGTGCACAGACGACAATGGTAAATTCTGAGACCACTCCGATCCAGTGCACGACCCCGATACCAAGTGCATCTGAATCATTTAATTTTGTTGTCACCGCAGTTTTATCAAATCTCGTCATGAATAATGCCTTTTCATACATTATTCATATTCACATAAACACATACACACACACTTGTCCCCTCTGCCGCATACACTTTTTCACATGGGACATACATATGTATGTACATTTCGCACGTCCGCATACCGCCTCTCGCTCACTATTCTAAGTATAATGTATAGATTTATTTTGCTGGCCCCAGCATTTGGGAAGAGTAGACACAAATATTACTTGAATATGCCAATTGCCAGCTCGGGGCATAGACAAGAATTGATTTATAAAATTCTTGGCCTCCCCGCTTCGGTTTTCTGCTTTTTCTTTTGTGCTCGGATTTCTACAGCTGCCATAGCTGCATCCCTGTCGCACTAACTATCCTATCCCAAGTGCTTGGTGTTGCCAGGTGTGAGTGGTGGGCCCGGCGTGCAGCGGATGGGATATATTTATTTACCAATTGTTCGGATAAAGAATGTAATAATTTGCACAAGGTATTCGAGTAATTTACAGCAGTAAAATTGCATATTTGTGCGGAAACACACACTTTTTTAAACCAAATTTTGCAATTACACATCACTAGATATGCCGCGGCACTCGGCAACACTGAATACGAGGGCATTGAAACCGAATGAAGCGCACAAAGCGGAATAAAAAACCGGACAAAATGGTGTACACTGCGCTTGATATGAAATGTAATGCCAGTTTCCAATTAACTTGACTATTTCCAATAGCTTTCAAGATTGTGAATGCATTTTAAATAGATAAAATGCGAGCTCAGCTACAAATTATTAATAAGCAGCCCCGGCCATTGTCTAAAGTCTTGGCCATGTGCACACACTTCGACGCCATTTCTGCAAACATTATAGCCGACTCTCTCTCTCTTATGTAAACTTATGGCCACAGTAATTATATTGACGGCGACACTGCCGCTCCAGACAGCGGCGAGTATTGAATTTTCAACAAAGTTTTACGCTATAAAAATATGGACAAACACCAGGAAAACACTACACAGAGGCGGACAAGCACTTCAACTACACTTTAACATCTAATTCGAGAATTCATCACGCTACTTTAATGTGTAAACAAATTTTCAAAACGGAGCAAACCTGCAAATGCGCCGAGAAACGCACTTATATTAAAACAGTGTTGTAATATACTCGCGGGAGCTAAAGAGCACTGTCGCGATACTTATCGAATAGAGGAGGGCAATCATCGGCTAGTTGCAACAACAACGAGTGGTGCGTCTAGAAATGCGCAATGAACGATAGCTCACAAGAGAGTATAAAAACAATGCGGTGCTTCGCATCTCTATGTAATCGGTAACCACACAAAAATAAACCGAGCGCCCAGTTTTGCAATTAAAGCTGAACAAATTGTTTCATACATAACTGCGAGCATATCATTGCTGTTCCAGGCGATGGGTAAGACACATTTCCAACAATATTCCGTTCTTATTGTACTAAATTCAATCCACAGCATTTGCGACTAGGAAGAAAGAAGATCCGCTCTCGTCCAATGACGATGAGATATTGCAAATCAAAATAATAGAGCTGCAGGACAAATTAGATGACATCTTGAGCAATCAAGACTTGATAATCACTCTCCTAAGTCAAGTAAACCCACTGCCAAACATTAATGGGCCGTTGACTGAACCCACTGAGATCAGAACGGAATATTTCCCAGTGCGAGAGCAGCAAGAACTGGAAAAATTAGACTCTGAATTGGCCAATCCCGGAAATAGCTTTGTGAGTACATAGTGCAAGATCGTGTCTACAATTCGCAGATATTAATTTAAGCTCTGCAGATTCCTATGATGAAGCGAATTTTGCGGCCAGAAGGCATCATCCAGCCACTGAAGGATAGTATACCCAAGATATTCGGAGAGGAAATAATAATGGGCTTCAACTTCGATGGTGTTAACCACAAACAGCCGTTTAGGCAGTTTAAGAATATTAACAGGACCATCTATGGTGAATATTCATGCATATAATGTACATATCTGTTAATCAACATGTATTTATTTAGAGATTCAAAAAAGAAGTGGATACACTGAAGCAGACTACATCGCAGATATAAGAATTACTTTCCACACCCTAAAACGTCGGTATCATAAAAGAAAACACGATGTGAAAAGGAGGAGTAAATTGAACAAGTTCTTTGACTGAGTTTAGACAGTTGTGCTAAGAATGAAAATCGCATAGTTAGTAACATTATAATGACAAAGACATCTGCAAGACACTGAACGAGGTGGACAGCCTCAACAGATACTCTGGTACAGAAGCACATGGTACATGGAGAAGATCTGAGATCTGACACCTAAGAATATTGTGTGGCTTAAGAGAGATATTGACCCATTTGGGAGATTTAATTTTCTTTTATTTATATAAACATAATTTACTTTCATTAAAATAATAAGATATTATTGTGTTAATTTTAAATATCATTTTGTTTATCATTTAATCCAATCTCAATTAGACGATCCTGGAATACCTGAACAGGACAGGTCGAAGCTGATTGATAGAGGAAACAGTGGTGTGTTGGGCAATCGAAGGCCCGCGCACTTTACAGAGTTCGGTAATCTTGATTTCCATTGGAAAACGGTCGCTGCAGCCGGATAAAATGCATTTTCCGATTGTTTTGGCACTATGGGTAATGGTAATGGTAATGGTAATGGCAAGAACTACGAGTACACTTGCGGCACAGTACAGTGCACAGCAGATGTCGGTGGAGCTACAACCACTGGCCATAAATAAGAACTCAATTAGAACGTTTACATTTCTGTAAGACAAACCAGCAGCAAAGCAAACGAGTTGCTGTTCACCTTCTTGTTGTTGCTGTTGGTGTTGCTGCTGTTGTGGTACATTATTTTTTGGCCTAAATAGTAGGCCTTGAGGAATCGGAATCGGAATCGCTTGAGTTGTTTTTGTTCACCGGAGAGCGCAAGCCGCGCGCAGCAGCAGCAGCACCAGAAACAACAGCTCACTCTGCCGCCGTTGCTCTGTGGTGGTGCCTCGTCGTTTTGCGACACCGCTTCAGTGTAAATTTTTCTTTTGGCCCATTCGGATGTGGCCACGACGCGCGCGTTGTCCGTTAACATTTTTTCTTATTATTATTGTTGTTATTATTTAGGCTTTAACTGTGGATCCGATCCGCTGCGCTTGCCCTTTCGTTTCTGTCGTGCATATATTTGTGTTCCAGTTGCAGCAGCGTTCCCGAGTCCGGGTTGTGGGAGGAGGTTAGTTGTTGGATAATAAGTGTGCGACGCGACTCCAAAGTGTACGCAAATTGCAAAATCCCCCACTGTCGCTGCCACCCAGCCCCTGCCCACATTCGAGCCCATTGAGAAACATAGATCCAAGAATTGCAGCTCTGTTTTTATGTGTGTGTGTTTGTGAGTGCGAGAGAGGCAAGGTGCCCGAACGAAGGAGAGAGATACAGCGCGCGAACCAGAGAGCGCGAGTGAGTGAGTGTGTGTGTGTCTGTGTGGTGTGTTAGAATGCACCTTGTGGTATTTTGAAATCTAAAAATTGCCAAACACAAAACGTTTCTTTTTTCGAGAAGCATTGCAAAAGACTCCAGCTGTGCCTAATGCTAAGGTAACAGAAAACATCAGAAACTGAATAAAAATCAGACAGACGGCAAGAACCAAACCACATCCATCCACATCCAAGGCTGTTTTTGGTTATAGAAATCTCTTTTGGCGGGTATGTATCGCACAATAGTATGTAATTACGAAACTCCCTTCGAATGATGGCTATTTCGGATCTTGGATTGCGACACATTTCGTTGGATTTTCTGTTATGGATTATGGGCGCCAAGGGTACAGCAGCAGCTACCACAGCACCATCATCGGCATCTACATAGGTGCTTGCTTTCCCAAAAACGTTCCCACACATACACACAGACACACTGGGACACACGAACACCAACACACAGATAGACGGCCGCATTGGCCAACATATTTACCTACGTCACGCCCACCTGATTTCAGTGCAATCGCGTTGGCCCAGTTTACGGGCATGCTCCAAGACAAAATATACTCCTACAAGGTCGATTGCCTGCCTCTATGTGTGCTTTTTTCTATACCAGTTTTCTATAAACTTGCCGCAGCGACTAGTTTCAATTTCTACTGGGATTATCTGCCGCGCTGCCTCTGGCTCTGGCTCTGTGTCTGTCTCTGTCTCTGTCTCTGCTGCAGGTGGCTGCAGCAGCTTTGCCTCTCTGGGAGCCTCATTATTCCTCCTCTCTGTCTTGTCACTCCCTCCACCGTTCGCCATCCGCCATCCGCCGTCGACCGTCTCTGCCTACCTTTTCGCATCGCTGTATGTGTGTGCGATTGTGATTGTGACACAGAAACCAACTAAGAAGTATGTGGAAATCTCTTGGCTGCAACGAAATCAATTCAGAAGCCCAAGTTAGTTGGTTGCCAGTTGAGTTTCCATTTCAGAACATATGCGGATTTTCGCAACATTTTGCAGCAACGGACGCAGCGGATATTTGCTACGGTCTGGCTTTTGTTTTAAGAATATTGGAAAGATTTGATTTACAAAGGGTTCCCTTTTCTATGCTTCAATGAAGCCCTGAAGTTGTGCTGCATCCCTGGTTCATTTACCCAAATGTAACGGGCGCCCTCTTGTCTCCCCCTTGCACCCACACTGCGGTGTGCTCAATTCTGATATATATATAAATGTGTGTGTGTGTCTGCGAGTGCATCTCCCCCACAGCCACTGCAAACTGCACGAACTCTGGTGCAATAAACGACGGAACGAACGGAACGCATATTGCGTTGGCGGCGGCAGCGATAGCTTTGGATGTTGCTGTCTCTGCCTCCGTCGCTGCTGCTTCTGCTTCTGCTTCTCTCTTGATGATGACAGCCGAGGTCGTAGGCAAAGACGACGGACGGCATACGCTCGAGTAACTGGCTCAGGCCCACTACCACAATCAACCAAACCTGTTGACCTAATTTCAAATTCTGCTGCGTCTTGTTGTTGGTGTTGGTGTTTCTGCTGCTGCTGCTGCCTGCTGCTGATCTGTGTCTCTGTAACTGTGAGAGTCTGCGTATGTGTGTGTCTGTCGGAGAGCCGGAGCGCGCCAACGATTGGCAAATCTTTGACAGTGGTAGTAGTGTTAGGTGCTGCTGAGGGGAGGGGGATTCCCTAGGAGGTTGCCGCATATCCCAAATAAATGTATTTGATTCAAGATTCCCAGCCATCAAATATTGGCTCTTCCTCTACCTTTGCCCCTCTTTGGGGGGGGGGGGGCGCAGACTTTGTCTGAACGACCCCCCTTTGGCCGAGACGCCACCCTTGGCATTTCCGTTCCCAAACACAACAGAGACAGATACAGTTGGGTCTCCTAGTCAGTCGGTTGGTCGTGTCAGACGGGCTGTTGGTGGAACTGCCATTGCATTTTCGAATCTGAATTTGAATTTGAACGTAGCACAACGTTTCAGTTGGATTCGAGCCTATGTCACTCCCCGTGTTCCCTTTGCCCAAAGTGAAGTTTGGATTACCACAGAATCCCACGGTCTACATGCAGATATATCTCAGCTATAAATAGTGAGTGTGAATAAGGATTAAGACTCTTTCCCTTACACCTGCCCACGCCTTTACTCCCACACTGCCACTCTTCCACATTCATCCTCCCTCTACCCGCTCCCTAGCATGTGCATGTTCTGTGGAAACCCAATAATGTGCGTCCCAGTAACCACAAGAAATTACGGTCGCCTGCCCCAATGGGGCTGCTGCCTCTGCTGCCACTGCCACTGCTGCTGCTCCACTTGTCGTCTCAGTGACGAAACGTCCATGTGTGCGTCAGTGTGTGGTTGCGAGCAGAGAAAATCAAGTGAATCAAAATGAGCGTATAATTAGGTCAACACAACAAAAATTATACGCTAGCCAGTGCCACTTACCAAAGAGAGCGCGAGAAAGAGAGAGAGCAGCGAGAGCAGCGAGAGGGAGTGATAAAGAGAGAGCCGCAACAGTAGCGGCGGCAGCAGCAGCAGCAGAAGCTGAAGAGTGGGGTCGGGAAACGGAATCGGAAGTGGGGCAGAGCCCATTGCATAGGCCATCAATTAGAAATTAATTCACGCGGCTAATGCTGATAAATTGCAATTGTTGCAACCACAGGCGAGAAGAAGAACCATAGCAAAAAGAGCAAAGAGAAGAGCGCGCATGCACCTGCGATAGAAACAAAAAAAAAAAACAACAACAAGAGAAGCGCAGCGGCAAACCATAAACAAAAATGGGACATGCGCTCCACTCGAAGACAGTCAGTGGGGAAAGAGAGAGCTCTCTCTTTTGGTCTTGCTTGCCTGCCACTCAGCTGTCTGCCGCTCTGGCTCTGGCTCTGGCTTTGGCTTTGGCGTTGGCTCCCTCTTGCTCCCACTGAACTATTTTTTTTCCAATCTTTTTTTGCCGTTTCTTGATTTTCTCGATGTCCGCTTGTTGTTGGTGCTATTGCTGTTGCTGTTGCCGCCATTTGGTTGTTGGCCGTGGCAAGTGTTTCGCAATGAGTGCAGGCCAAAATGAAATCATCGTGCTCTGCCGCTGCCTCCGTTTTGGTGGCATTGATGGGGGGGAAATTCCTGTTCCACTTTCTATTATGGGGAACCCGAGTCCAAGTTGTTGTTGCTGCAGCGGCAGCGGCAGTGGCAAAAGTAGCAAAAGAGCACGTAGCATATAAAAG
Organism: Drosophila miranda; assembly: GCF_003369915.1. Classification (NCBI taxonomy): domain Eukaryota; kingdom Metazoa; phylum Arthropoda; class Insecta; order Diptera; family Drosophilidae; genus Drosophila; species Drosophila miranda. The sequence continues at coordinate 9,895,465 of NC_046676.1, forward strand.
TGTGTCGCCATGGAAAGTGGTTTCTTTCTCCCCTCTCTCTCTCGCTCTTGTCTCACGTCTCTCTCTGTTGTTGTGTCTCTTTCGGTTCGTTCTGGTTCTCGTTTCAACGCACATGTAACGCTCATTTGTTCTTGTTGTTGCCGCTACCGTTGCCGCTGCTTTTGTTTGCGGGGGGGGGAATGGTTCATTGATTTGCTCGAGACGCCACAGCGCTCCATCGACCGACTGACTCACTTCGTTGCGTGACGCCAAAGGCACAAATGGAACAGCCGGAGCAGTTTGAGTAAATGGCACAGAGGGCGCGATCCCCTCCCCTGCTTTTCCTCTGAAGAGTCGCACTAGCAAACCGGTAGGCAAATGCCTGCTAAGGTCAAATCAGTTATACGCTCTCTTTTGTCTCTTTTTGGTTTTTTTTCTTTTGCATGCGATCAAGTGGGGGGCCTCCAGCCTTAAGCATCCATCGCCGCACCACCACAAGATGCGTCCGCTTTGGATTTGGATTTGAATTCAGATTCCAAGACCATTCGAAGAGCGCTCTTCCAACGACTGGTCAATGCAATGCTAATGGACTCGGCTTTTGATTTGAATTTGAATTGGAATCGGAATCGGAATCGTGAGGCTAGGCGAGGCTTGAGGCTATCCAAAAGATTCATTTGGCCTACAAGCGACTGTGCACACTGGTCTGAGTGCCATTGTATCTACGGATCAAGGAAGATCTTCAGATCTGTTGGTCTTCAGCTCACAAATCCCTTATATTAAGAAGCAATTCCCTGAATAATTATTTAATAGAAGCTTTTCTTACATTTACACTGGAAGAATGTGCTGTATTTCCTAGAATCCAAGAATTAGGTTCAATTTACGTTATAATCGCTCTAAAATTAGCCCCAATATTGGCGCACATTTCTCCCCCATTCTGCGGACACTGTGCAACATCATTAAGGGCTCTCAAAGCGCTCCAATTATGTCGCTCACTTGTGTGTGTGCTCTCATTTCTGGAGCAGCTCAAGCTCAGGCGCTGGCGCTTACATATTTTCTTTTGCTTTCGGCTTTTGGTATTCCGAATTGGGAACACCTAGCAAGTGAAAATGCGGGACACACACCCCACCGGACCCCAGACCTCAGCCCCGAACCCCCGAACCCCCGAACCACCGAACCCAAAGAGCCAAGACCAAGTTGGGTCGCCCAACCAGAGATGGTGGACAGCGATGTGGAGGATGATGATGATGGCGATAATGATAAAGCATGACCCAGTTGCACTTTAAAACTTGACCCAATGACTCCATTGGGTTGGCAACAACTCGAGGCCCGGGCTAACTATGGCATTTATAATGCCAAAGCAAGAGCCAGAGCCAGAGCAAGAGCCAGAGCCAGAGCTAGAGCCAGAGCCGAAAGCAAACCAAAAGCCCCTCATAATTACTGAAAATGCAAACCAACTTTTTGTGCGTTTTCTGTGCTATAGTTTTTCGCTGGCCCGCTGGCCCGCTGGCCGCGGCTAATGCTTACAGGTTTACAACATTCAAGCATTCAAACATTCAAATGGGGCCCCAGAGGGGAGTCAGTCGGCGAAACCTGTTATGCATCGAAAAGTGAATTCGTAATTATGTTGATATCTTTATGCTCTCACACGGGGGGCAGGGTAGGCCCTACGACACACATTTCAATCTGCTCTGCGGATGATGGTGATGGTGATGAGGCGATGAGAAGGCGCCCTCAATCTGCTGACCAGAAATGCACACACATCCACACACACTCGAATGGTGATAGTCGGTATGGGGAAGCTCCATAGCTTCAGCTCTGGGGCTGAGGTCGTCCCCCATGGCTCTTGGCTCTTGGCTTTTGTGATCTGGCTAATGCTAATGCACAAGCAGCATTCAAGGTTGAATTAAATTAGCTGCGAGAAGAGCTTCGGACCAGCTCTGCGGAATGATTATGGATGATGATTTATACTCTGACCGATATACCATACATATGAACATATACACATGTACATATATGTATGTATGTAGTATTCACATTTGACCTATTGCCAAATATCCGTCAGGCCAGACCCAGACCCAGACCCGACCCAGACAAAGTGACACGCGTCTCAGCAAGCCTACATGGAAAACTCACAACATAGGCACAAGCTGAACTCAACGATCCCTGACAGACTATGAAATCATTTAAAACCTTCAGTCTCTGAGATTTTACTAATTTACTAAAAGTTCGAATGCAGAACCAGGTAAGGCACAACCTGAATTCCATTTGTGAAAACAAAACACAGAAATGAATGATGAATTCATCGTAGAGCTATATTTCTATGATCCATTCAATCTCAAAAGTTTCCAAAACCATACTCAAACTTCTTGTATCAAATCTTGAGTGAAAGGTTCATTCAGAATTAGTTTAGAAATGGTTTTTTGCTATAAATTACCATTACCCATACAATATACATATACAGATACATGTATCAAAATATTTAAACCATATAGCAAAACATTGGGTGAAATATTATCTTTTAAGTACTTACAGCATGGGAATCGTTTCTCTCATAAAAAAAGTCTGCTTCAAAGATCCGTCAAAGTTTCTATGGCGAATCCCCCCATTGTGTGTTGGGGCAAACAAACTTTTGAATGATTTTTGTGTGTTTGTTGGTGTTGTCGCGGTCTCCACAATCTTCGAACACTCTGTTCTGGCTTTGTATGGGTGTCCAAACGATTGCCCACCTGCAAGACCAGTAATTGGCCCCAATAACTTTGGTATTTTCATAGAAGCAGGCCCCGCACGAAGTCAACGTCAACGTGCCACCACCAACAACTACAACAACAACAGCAAGAGACACAGCCAGAGACACAGCTACAGCCACAATGTGGAGGCCGCCCAAAAATGGTCGTTGTTGGTTCTTAGCGAATTCGCCGCAGGTTTCCCCTCAGCCGCGCCCCCTCCTGGCCACCTTTCCCTCCTCCATCGCCGCCCGTACCTCCACTACCAGCAAAGCTTCGTCGCTGACACCAATTTGGCTTATTAGAGTCGAAGTCAAAGTCTGAGTTTGGGTCTGGGGTTTAGAAGCACTTGAAATGCCAAAAAAAAAAAACCGCAACTTGTCATCGATTTTTGGGCGGGGCTTCGACTAATCTTGGCACTTATCCACCTCCATTATCCATTGCAGATGGCCGAAACGATCAGCACTGCAGCCAGCAGCATGGAGCTGGCCCTCAAGGATACCAGCCCCTCGGTGGCAGTGGGAGGGGGCCTCATTGTGGATATGACGCCGACCACGGCAGCACTGTTGCACCACAATGCACTGGCCCTGCGCAGCCTTAAGGAGGCTGCAGCCCATCGGGATGCGTCCGTCTCGGGATCCGCCTCGGAATCAGAGCTCCCGGAGCCACGATCGCCGACGCCGACACCCACGAATCTCAGTACTGGCGGCCCCCACTCGCCGCCCATGACATTCCGCTGCGAGAGATGTGACAATTTCGAAACGAGCTCCCGGGCCTCGCTGCTCCTCCACGTGGTGCAGTGTTTGGCCGGACAGGCGGCTGCGGCCGCAGCAGCTGCCTCGGTCCGTCTGAAGAGCGAGGATCTGGGGGAGCCGGAGAACATGAGCCTCAGCCACATGGACACTGGAAAGCCATCGTCGGGCTGTAACGGGGGGTCCAGCTCCTCGGCCAGCTCCTCGCCGGCGGGCAATGGCAGTGGCAACAGCAGCAGCTCCAGGAAGGTCTTCGAGTGCGACGTGTGCAACATGAAGTTCTCCAACGGAGCCAATATGCGGCGCCACAAGATGCGGCACACGGGCGTGAAGCCGTACGAGTGCCGAGTCTGCCAGAAGCGATTCTTCCGCAAGGACCACCTGGCCGAGCACTTTACCACCCACACCAAGACGCTGCCCTACCACTGCCCCATCTGCAATCGCGGCTTCCAGCGGCAGATCGCGATGCGCGCGCACTTCCAGAACGAGCACGTCGGCCAGCACGATCTGGTCAAGACCTGCCCTCTCTGCAGCTACCGGGCTGGGTCCATGAAATCGCTGCGCATCCACTTCTTTAACCGGCATGGGATCGACTTGGACAACCCGGGGCCCGGCGGCACATCCTCCCTGCTTCTGGCGCTCGAGTCGCAGGCTTCGGCGGCGGCAGCTGCGGCTGCTGCCAGCTATGTCCCGCCCGGCATGAGTCCCGTTCCCGTGCCCGTTACAGCCCAGCAGCAACAGCAGCAGCAGCAGCAGTCGTCCTCGGTGGCGCCTCCTCCTGCCAGTCATCAGAGCGACAGCGGGGAGTCGATGCGCTCACTGGAGAACGCCACACCGCCCATGCACTTCCTCACGCCGCACGTGGAGATCTCCACGCTAAGCGAGAACGGGAACACGGAGCTATTCAACGTAAGTTCCACTCGAGCATCTCCTCCACCAATCCCCCTTGCTTATTGTAAGCCCCCACAGCTGATTTGCGTTTGGCGTGAATCTGCATTGCAGGGCAACAACAATAACAACATCAACAACAGCAACAACAACTGCAGCAGCAGCAGCAGCAGTAACAACAACAACAATTGCAACAGCCACAACAACAACAATACAATTAGTGTGATTAGCAATGGAAACAGCGAGTCCAATGCGGAGAAGGTGAAAGATCGCGCCCTGATCATGCAGTCGCCGGTGGAGCTGCAGCTGCCCATGGACTGCAACACAAAGGCCACACCGATCACGTCGAGCACCACGACAACGACGAGCCTCAAGAGCCATCTCCAGCAGCACCACCATCACCATCACCACCACCACGAGAATCACATAACGCCCTCGATCAGCCTGATACCAATCAAGCAGGTGAGTGTTAGAGATGGGGTAGTTCTACCGAATGATCATAGGCTAATATGTACTCGTTTTAATGCAGGAGCCAATGACAGAGGATGTGGACAAAAAGTTGCAGGTCAATGGCAGCGATCCCAGCAGCGACACAGAACAATCTTCCAACCACAGCAACAACAACAACAACAACAACAACAGAACCTCACTGATTAAGGTGGGTAGATCGGACGATCATTAACCTATTATCCAACGATGTTTACGATGGTTTTTTTGTTGACTTTTGACCAGGTCTCACCATTGAAATCTCTCCTGCGAGAGGATCTGAAACGTCGAATATGCGCCAAGGCCAACAACCGGATCACACGGAATGCCACACCCCTGGAGAACAACAGCGTGCTGTCGAACAGCCTCAGCAATGGGTCGGGTTCGGGTTCTGGATCGGGTGGCGTAAACAGCAGCAGTAACGGCGGTGGCACGCCCGCATCAGCGGTGCCGAATCCCAGCAACGGGTCCGGCTCCACACAGATCTGCAACGGCACGATCACGTCGACGGGGCAGGATGGGGATCTGCTGAATCGCAAGCTCATCCTCACCTGCCACTTCTGCGGCATCGAGTTCCCCGACGAGACGCTCTACTTCCTCCACAAGGGCTGCCACTGCGAGAGCAATCCGTGGAAGTGCAACATCTGCGGCGAACAGCTGAACAACGTCTACGACTTCAATGCTCATCTGTTGAGCAAGAGTCATCAATAGCAGCCACAGTTCGCCAGCGGCATCTAAGCCTGCTTGCTGGCACTTTGATGGGGTGGGGGGCGGTGGGGTCTGGCGCAGGAGGAGAGAACCTCCACAGCTGGACACGGATGCGAGAGCAAGTGCGAATTCGAATGCGAATGCGAATGCGAATGCTTATTCCGAATATTTACTTAGCTCAATTTTGAGAGATTTTCCACAACCAGGCACACAGTTACGCTCAGAGCAAATGATTATACACCTACCATCTAGTTGTACATCTAGATCTACGTTTACATCTACATTATACATATATATAGTTATATATAGAGATAACACTCATCATATTTTTATGACCTGCATGCGGAGCCTCTGCAGGCGAGGCAGCATGGAATGAGAGCTACGTAGTTACCTTATCCCTTAACGAATCGAAACTTTACATGAACGTTTAACGTGACAAGGAAAAGAAACAGAAACACAAACAGAAACAACAGAATATGATGTTGAATATCTTCCCCGAACAGAACAGATACGATCCGAACCGAACCGAACCCTGTTATGTAGTGTTATTATGCATTAGGTTTAGTAGTTTTAGTCTTTAAGTCTTGGCAATAATTTCCAGCCGGTTCAACTGGCAGCAACACTTACGTCATGATGCGATATGTAAACGGAATACGTAACAAGTACAGTACTTTCCTGTGACGTAAGTGATCTTAAGTCGGTTTAGTGCATTGTAGTTACGGGACGCCTCAAAGGTGGCAATTTATGGTTTTAAACTGGGCAGACCATCCCGCATCCACTCATCATATACACACATCGAACATAGCATCGTATATGCACAACATATGCATGCATGCATACTCGTATGTACATCAAAATGCCTAAACATGTTCATCAAAGGCTTTAAATTTGTTATGTTTTCAGAGTTTAATAGAACAGCAACAAGTTTAATTATACAGATCTATATGAAAAGCAATATAAGCAACGTTACATATATGTAAAACAGGATATATATATAAACACACACACATAGCCAGGTTATATACAAGACCCTCACTCACACTAACACAGGTACAGATACATACATAGATGCAAATACAGATACCAGATACCGATACAGACATAGACACAGTTTGTTTTAGCTTAGCAAGAGGTTAACGAATTTTGAATTCAATTATTATAATCGTTACTTTTACTTAACAAAAAACAAAGCAAAAACAAAGCAAAAACAAAACAAAACAAAACAAAAGCAGCAAAGAAAGCAATAAAAAGAAGCAATGAAGTAACGGCAACGTAGCAAAAGTAACATTTCGAATATGTATATCCGCACAGTGCTGCTCAACAGTTTGCATACAACGCCCACTGTGTGTCCAAAGCATAGCAACCTTTTTTGAAACAAGCAAAACGCAAAGAACATGCAAAAATTACAATTGTGATACGAAATTGTTGTAAATAATTGGTAAACTGAAACATGGATTAACATGAAATGAAAACCTTATTGTTTAGATAAAAACTATGCCTTAGATGCCTATGATATAGCATTACATAAGTACACACACATACACATTTATAAATATACTGACAAGTATATAAGTAGATATATGTACATCCATGATACGAGCACGTGTGCGCGAACACTGTACAAAGGAAACAAAATGGAGAAGCCAACGGGTCACGAAGCTGTTGATTAGTATAGTTAACTTTAGTGTAAATCAAAATTTACAATATTCCCCTTGCCCCTTTCCCCTTTCCCCTCTTCCCGTTCCCAGTTCCATTCTCTCCTACCTCCTGCCCCACTATAAACCCGTCGCGGGCTGTATGCAGTCAGCAAGGCGTCACTGTGCGCAAAATTTTACTTCAGATTAACATCCGTCCATGATGTTCACAAATTTCTAGGCCTGATAGCGAAAGTAAACCACTTATTCATAAAAAATCTGTGTAAAAAAATGAAGAAGATAAGGAACGTAAGCTAAACCCATCCCCAATGTGTAGGTTCTTCTCTTTCGGTTGTTAATGATCTTTACACTTATTTAGAATTAATCATTAGTCGGAGATTTTTGTTAGACTTTTTATTTGTTTCTCATCTCTGTTAGCCGCATTGTACATTTTATCTTCTTCTTCTAGATATGGTAATCGTTTTTTACAATCTGTTGCTCTTCTCTAGCCAATTCCCTTGTGTAAAAATGGTTTGTTGTGTTCATTTAATATAGTATACATATATTCAGTAATCTATCCTAGGGATTAATTATGTTTTTGTTTTTATACATACACGTACGCCTGCGTGCGCATTGAACTTTGTTAATAAACTAGCATCCAGTTGTTATAAAAAACCAATCCATTTCAAAATCAAAGGCGTATAACGTTGAATATAACGATTGAGCAATTTTTAGCTGAACTTCGTGTTGAATTTTAATAGAATTAAATCGATAACAGAGAAAAATGAAAGTGGAAAAAACACCAAATGCAGAAGCAAAACATTTACTTAATTAGTGATTATAATTATAGCTACAACTAAAAGGCATGTTAATTTTTTTTTGAAATAAAAATGGTTGAAAACAACAAAGCAAGGCGTTTTATTTGAGGACATTTCAAATCTCTAACGGTAGCAAGCAGTGGATGCAGTACTTGCAAGCAGTTCACAGAACCACTTGCTTTGGGGGAGAAGCAGTTCGTCGCTGTTAAGCTTCACAGAGCTCTGTTAATGTGCAAAACGTTTTTAGCCAATTAAAATCAAGCGAGAAAAGGAAAGAGAAAACGGTTTTTATTGGTTAAAAAAGAACTGAAAAAATGAGAAAGTAAAAGTAGGTATGTATGTATTTATGAATGAATGGAGCAAGTAAATAGAGATAAGACGTAGTTTTGGATAAAAACTGTAAAATATAGAAAGGTGTAAGAGTCCTGTTTATAGCATTATTAAACGTATCGAATATTGACTTTTAATATCATTTTTTTCATTACATACATAATTCCCTACAACGTTGGGTGTCTACATATTTTTTTCGATTTTTGTATTTAGCTTTGAATAAGCTCGGATAAAAGATGAACAATTAATAACGTACATATGTATGTATGTATGTGTTAGATTAAACATCTGACATCGTCATAGCAATCCAAAAGTTCTTGGAAGTAGACAAATAAAATCACAGATATATGTAAATACATACGTACATACATATATATGTACGTATATGTACATATGATACCCAATGGATCAAAGCAATCAATACATCAATACATATGTAAATATGATAAAGATGAATGATTTCGAGCTTATTTTTAAGAAAATGTGTTAGGTCACATAATCATCTTTCTGTGTGTCTGCAATACAACCACATTCTGAAATTCAGGGCATACCCTGATTAAAAGTGGAGTCCCAATTATATAAATCCATAAATGACAAACCCCCGTCGGGATGTCATCAAAAATGTAAATAAATGCATTTAAAACATATGGATTCCTATGTTCCTAGCACATCTCAAAACTAAAATACGAGAATCTCTTTAAATGTGTTGACCAAGAATCATGGATTATACATATAAATATTATTAAGTGGCTGAGAGCAATTGATATATGTATGTACAGATGTACATATTTACTTATTAATTGATTTGTTGAGGTCATTTTTATATATCAGTTACAATATTGCTCGAAACGAGAATGAAGGAGATTTGATATCTGTCATTACATGGGAATATAGTTAATACCCCAATTATATACATATTTGTATGTATTTAAAATGATATGGAATTACTTTTTTTGGAACCATTTTAGTATAATAGAAAAATATATTCGTCAACAGACCGAATATTTAGCAAATCTGTCGGATATACATACTCGTTTGTACAAACCTACGAACGACTCAATCAAACAACCCTGTAAGAGAGAGAGGGAGAGAAAGAGACGACTATGGTATCATTGGCAGCTCACTTCCGTCGCCACTGAAGCCATTTGACAATTTTTCTAATACCTTCACGATCCGATCCCAATCCGGATTCCGAGCATATGCTCTGGTTGCCCCGATCCCATATGTTTTCGTCTTTCTTTCCTTTTCCGTTCCTTTTTTTTTCGGTGGTCTTGCTTTGCGGCAATTTGTTTGCAGTTTTGTTTGCGATTTAGGGGATAATGTGCCATAAAGCCAAAACACGATTGACTGAGTCGCCGGTCACGACTAATCGGCAGAGAGAGAGAGAGAAAGATAGGCAGAGTGACAGAGAGGCAGATCTAGCTGGCTGATCGGCTGCGGATAATGCCCGGCAACTCCATTGTGAACGCATCAATAGTTATAATCGCAGCATCAATATTTACCCTAAGACCGACTCTGGGGCCGATCCGGAACCGTTGCCGTTGCCGTTGCCGTAGCCTGAGCCTAAAGCCCCGACTCCGCCGCAGCGGACAACAATGCGAGCAAATCCGCTGCCAGCGTTCCAATGAGGCGATTAACACCTAAATATGTGTGTCATTAGAGGCGACAAATGGAAAACGTATTGACAGGCAGACAGACGGACAGACGGAGGCTTTGACATCGTCATCCTTATTTCCAGCCTGCCAGAAGCATTGCCGATGGGCTACACTGAGAAAATTCTGTGGGAAGTTGCGTACACCCTTCACTTGTTGAAATTGTCTACAGTCTCAAATAATAGCTAAATCTACAGGGTATTCACAAAGGTATTCCCTAGTCAAAAAATTGCATTTCAAATTAAGATTCTTCCTGTGTTTCTCTCAGTGTATTTCCACATATCAAAATCGCTGGGCAGGCTAAATCTATGCTGTTCGGGTTGGTGTCAATAATGCGCTTGTTTTTATTTTCAAATGCCGATAACTTGCCCTTAAGCCGATTTGGCATACGTATCGCCCATACATATGTACATATATGTATGCATGAACACACAGATATCCAAACGCACACATGCAGATGCGTTTTGAAACGGCGTTTGACGATCCATGACGTCAGCCATGAGAGTGACACCTCCAAGGCAGGACGGGCCTGCTAAAAACTGCCAAAAATCAACTCTTTTTTAAGAGTTTTGGCAGATTTTTCTTTTTTGGCCGAGTGTAAGAGGCTCACCACTAAACTCCCACAAGTTGCGGTCTTCCTTTGGAGTCTGGTCATCCATCGGTGGATTGGATCATTTTCTCCTGTGCGACATGTGCATCGTTCCCCCTCCCTCCCTGCCGTGTATCGCCGCGTGTGGGTGAGTGTGTGCGGCAGGCGAACCTAAACCGATTAGAGGCTGCCACAGAGCGGAGTAAGGTCGATATGGGGGGAATTCAACCAATGGATGATTAAAAAGTCCCATTGACACTTTGGGCGACACTCTACACCGTTTGGAAGCCGCCGTACGGGTGGCTTAATCTCCACAAATTGCTCTGCTCCAAAGGTACGGAGATGCTTTTGAAACGAGTATTCGGAATGCAGCTCCAAAATGAACCAATGGGTTGTCCTTTATGGAAATAAAGGAAATTCCCATCTAAAAAGTAATGGCAACGCATCTCTAATGGATATTATACATATGTGCATCCCCGTAAATATTCTAAGACCCTCGAATTTGATCTTCAAATTGAAATAAATTTCTTGCTTTAATCTGTGCGAGGCAAATAATTAACAAAGCAATGGCTCTCAAATATTATCTATCCACTTCTTGGTGATCCCCCAAGCAGATTTATTTGGGCCCCGGCCCCTGCTGTTGCCCCTTCTTCCTCGCACAATCTCGCATGGGAGCGTTAACGCTCATGTCAGTAAGTTCAAATTACATTTAATTGTTGGACATTTTTTGGATTCGAGCGGTCGGGCGGGAGGGCGAGGGTGGTGCACGCACAGCCGCACATCCACAGATACACGATACGCTCGTATGTACACGAAAAGCCACCACAAGGCCATCTCCGAATCCCAAAATCCGGCATAGGAAACGTAGTCGGGCTTAATTTGTAAAAGAGATAACATTTACACGTCAAAAGCGTTCAGGACTGGGGCAGGGACTGGGACTGGGACTGGGCTTGGATGAGGGCGTTACGAATGATGGCGGTGATGTGTCAGATACTTCCATTTGAAATATAATAAGTTGATTCCGACGAAAGGTGGGGGTAAGTGAATTTGAATCTCAATTGAATTGCGAATCGTAGGTTTGGGGTAACGTCCGTTCTTTACGCCTGTCTGGTCGCCCGGGTCCTGCCCTCCTTTCCCATCGTCTGGCGAACCCAATTATCTTTCAATAAAAGGGGCAGCAGCAGGAAAAGTGCATCCTCAAGTTACACGCATGTTGTTGTAACGGATTTGTATGTGTGTTTTTGCCCAAAATCCAAAAAACCAAAAAGCCAAAACAGCATCAGCCCGGCCACAGCCAGAGCCAAAGAGAACGAAACGAACGCACAGAACATTTCCATAGGGGTTGGACTCTGTCTCTCTCTAGCCAGAGAACTTGGGTTCCGGGATTCCCCTTTTGTCTTTTGGCTGGCGTAACCCAAATCTGGCCTGCGGGCAAACATCTTTATTAATTCATAATTCAATCGGGAATCGCTGGGGAAGACACAATAGAGCTGGGACCATTTGGCAACATTATGGATTTTGATTTAACTTCAATTTTCCTAGGTCTATGGTCTGCCTATTTCACTTTTGTTTCAGTAATTCAATACGATTTTTCAATCTCCCAACAAGAGATGATTTCAATGGGAAAGCTCACTCGGGCAGCCTCAATTTTCTAAACGAGATGATGATGTTGATGATGGGAGGAGGATGGTCTGTCCCAAGGCATCTTTTCGCCAGCAAGTGGAAAATTGGAATAGCAATTTAGTTTAATTAGTTCGAATGAAGGCAACCGCTGGCCGATTAACTTAGTGCATCTCCAATTAAGTTTTCCAATTGCTGTAGCTACCAAGGGATTCTATCCCTCTATCTGTCGAAGGAAAGTGCTTTTTAATTCTCTCAACAAACTTTGAACAGTTCCATTTACACCCAGTCACAGCTATCGGGGGAATATGTCATTATAAACAACCAGAATTTGTACAGATTACTCGTATCTAGCCATCGATGGGTACGATGTACGATGTACGATGGTATCGGGGCGAAAAACCGTTTACATGGAGTTTCAGTAATCGCATGGAAAATCTGCCAGCCAGCCAGCCAGCCAGCCAGCCAGCCAGCCGGCCTCATGAATATTATGGGCAGCGAGAGCATTTAATGCATTCCATTCCCCGTCTTTCCGTCTAATCCGTTTTCAAAATCTGTAAATCCATGCGGTCTGTGGGCAAGAATAACAATGCCACAAACTGAAAGAGAAACAGAAACAGAAACAGCAGCGGAAATGTTTCTAGAATCAGAATCGGAGTTGGCTGAGTGCTTTTGTTAATCCGAATCCGAGGGACTGACGGACTAAGGGAGACCCCAGCAGAGGCGAGTCTCTTTAGCACCGAGACGCAACCACAATAGCCACGCCCTCCTTTTCTGAGCCACAACCAGAAACCGAGCCAGAACCAGAACCAGAACCAGGATGAAGACATCATCTTGATGGATACAGATAAAGGGAGACTGGGACTGAGACTGAGACTGTGACTGTTACTGTTACTGCCTTTTCAATGCTCTTATGAATTACGGATCGACGCCTCCTGTTCCTTTGTCTGTCTGCTGCACCTTTCGCCCGAAACCAAAACCAAAACCAAAACCGAATCGGCATCGGCATCGGAATCCCCGTCTGAACATGACTCCCCCATCTTTATATATACTATTTACGTACGTACATATATATCGATGGTTCTATCCGGGGAAAATCTCATTAGACACACAAAAGGGAAAGCGACTCATCTTTCATTCGGGATGCTCGGCGGCGACAATTAGTACGAGTGTCGAGTTATTCCGCAACCGAAGGTGCAGTAAATGCCATTAATGAAGCACACTGGAGAGGTGCTTCAGGTGAGGCTTCAGGTGCCCCACGGGCACGCCCACAAGCCCTCTACTAGAGTGGGAGGATTCGCTTGGAGCGATACGAAGGAGTCGTCCCTTGCAAGTGTCCTCGCCGCAAGAAAAGGGTTAAAGTCTGGAGCATGTGTGAAGTGTTTGCGTTGCTCATTTAATGCTGCAAATATTTGGACAAAGTTCAAGCCTTTCCCAAGCCCCTCGGGACATTTAATTCACTCCCCGAACCACTCTTCAGCAATTTGTCACGAAAAATTATCATAATAAAGTCGGAATTTATTGATTCGCCTTGTTGACTGTTCACAATTGTCGGAACAGTCCGGAACAGATGGGCCTTTCTCGGTGTTTCGACTGTTGTTTGCTCGGGGAATTTGCATTGCTTCCGCCACCCAGGGCCCCCAGGCCCACCCGCCCTGCCCATTCTCCTCCTCAATCTGAATCTCTTCCCCACCCCGAAAAGCGAGACAACAATGCAACTCTTTTGGATGAAATATATTCAAAGCGCGTTTGTCTATTTACAGTACATTTACGCACTTAATGATGGGGTTCGTTCTGTACCCCTCTCCCCCCTCTCAATCACCCACTCTCCTCATCATCCCACCCCACCCACAGACAGGCGGCGAAAAAGTGAGCAAATGTCAGTCAAAAGATTTAAAGATGTGCACGTTAAATGTTTTATATTGTGGTAAACGTCCCCCCCTGTCACTGTCTGCCTGTCTCTCTGTTTGGTCCCTTTGTCAATAATCTCCGAGGACAGTGGGGCAAACATAGCCCAAACCAGAGATACTAGAACAGGTCCATCTATCACCATCTCTTGAAATCGATATTTAATAGACTTCAGAGACTATTCTTTTCAGATGGTAGAAAGAAAACTTCTCCGGAAACGGATTCAATAGTCCACTTCTATAAATATTTGGCTATATAAAACTATATGGAGTCCCAACTTCTTTTTTAAAATTAGTTCTATGAATGTTCGAGTATCTCTTCTATTAAGTCATTCCAGCCCATATACAACATCCTCATCAATTTTTCTTCTTTCTTTGAAAAAACAAACCTTTAATGTCGCCTGTCCAAATATTTTGTGCACCCACAATGAGAGTGCATTCCACTGTAACCATGGGCTTTTGTTCGGGGGAGTTGTTGAACAGCAATTTTCGAACGAGACGGCACCCAGAATGAGGCTGAAATCGAGGATGGGATGTGGAAGGAAACTCTCTACAAATTGACGACAAAACAGAAAGAGAAACACTTTTTCCTGGAGGGTGCATAAATTCAATTTGAAATTTGTGTGTGTAAACCTTTACAGCGAGGCTTTTTTTGTGGTTAACCTAATTGAGTCGTCTTGTAAAATATGTAAATGCAGGACCGCCACACAGCACAGCACACACCCTCTCTTTGGGTCCATAGGAGTCAGAGGTTGTTTGACTGTTCCCGGGCGTTAATAATTATCAACCCTCGAAATTGCGGCGACGACGCATTAATTGGATAAAACAACAGAAGCAACTGGAGGGCAGTACACCTTCCACCTCTTCGGTGGAACCATTCAATAGACTATTTCTTCCACCGTCTTTGTCTGCTCATGTAATTGGTCAATGGGTCTCGAATGACACATTCCCTGGAAGTATAGAATGGTATGCTGCCTGGAAACTAGTAAATCAATTACGTGGCCAGGGGGCGAGGTACGTCGCCGGCTAATTGGGGACATATGGTATTCGTCTATCGCCTATCGATTCCACTACCAATACCAGAAGACCCCTAGCCCAGACCGCAGACGCCAAGAGGCGGCCGAAAATTGGTGGAGAGGATGGTGCAGGGAAATAGGGTCAAAAGTGTCACATCATGCATAATGATGACGGTGCCGAGGCGGCGCGAACGGTGCGAGACGGGACTAAAAATAAAAACATGAAATGGCCGAAAATGCTTCTTGCATTGGGGAAAATTAACTGACAATGTGGCGTATACTTAATGCCGGGACGGGGCTGGCCCGGGCTACTGATAATTGCGCTTTCAAGTGTTTCTAGCGCTGACGACTGTCGGATGGTCTGACGACTTGCACATGCTCTAGCCCAGTCTCCGTCTCCGTCCCAGGCCCCTTCCCAGACCCCTCTCCCTCGCGGACTCACCTTGTAATTTGAGCCGAAAATATGTTGTAAAAAGGAAGCACTTATCCAACTAGTCAGTCAGGCCCATCAATCTGGGCAAGAGTCTGGTCTCCTCTTCTGGGGCTCCTCTGGCGCTTGCCCCGGCCTCAGATTAGATCGCATATGCCAAGCCGGAATGATTCCAAATTCGATATAGTATAGTATATAGTATATAGTATATGGGCATGGATACGGACACAGAATGTTCCCAGGGAGCACCACAGAGGCGACTTTTGAGCCCATAATGACGATGATGTGGTGCATTTGTGTGTGAGTGACAGTGACGCGTCACTTTCTGTGGATCGCCTCTCCTCTCCTCTCCTCTGTTTTTGGTGAGAGGTCCGCCGTGGCTCTGCTTGTGGCTGTGGCTGTGGCTGCTGGATGCATTCGTGTGTTTGCGTTTGCCCACAGCATTGGATATTTTCATAAGGCAGCTAAGTAAACCACTCAAGTAGGACATGGCAAGGCCGGACATGTCATCGTTGGCGCCATCCGCCGACGCCGTTGCCATCATTTGGATAGGATGAGGGGTAGATGATATATGGTAGACGGTTCTCCGTTGTTGTTCTTTCCCTCTGGACTTGACTTGGCTTTCAGATGACTTCGGTGCCGCATGCATTCGTTGTCTCTTGTTGATGTTTACACAGAAATTGATATTTTATTTCAAAATATCAACAACTATCGGGAAAGCAGCAGCAGCAGATGAATAAAAGGAAGATCAACAGGGGAAGAGGGAAATTTCCCGATCCTGTTGAAGTTCTTGGGAGATTATTTACTCCAGAGGCTAACATTGGTCTTGAGGAAGGCTGAAAATGATAGCTGGCCAAGGCATTGATATGCGGAAATGATTCAAGACATCCTTTAAGATCATGAATTAGTTTCTTCCCAAAAGAATAGGAAATATTATCAATTCCATCATGCCATTTAATTTGGTGTGGTGTAACATTTACTTAGGAGATGTCTTTGTTTAAAATTGATCTCCGATCTCTGATCCAATTTGAAACGTTGGAGTTCCAATGTCCATGTCCAAAATCAAACAAGTTCGTATAATGATTTAAATTCTTAACTGTTCATTCGGTTTTTATTGCAATCTAAATGTATACGTAAGCTCTATGATTTGCATACTTAAACTCTATTTACAATTACGTACACACACAAAAATTTGAATGAAAACGTTTCGAATTCAAGTTCACATTCAGCTGCCCGAGTGCGCAAGTGGCAGGTCCTCTTTCTCTCTGTCTCTCTTCCTCTATAATATCCCTCTGGTTCCTGCTCTATGCCTATCTGTAACTCGCTTTCTGGCTCAACTGGCTTAAATGGCTATCTTTGAAGAGTGTGCGACGCTTGCGGTACGAGTGCTGTGGTACGAGTACTGGAACTTGCTGGATATATGGTAGGTAGGTAGGATAGGGTACGATATAGGGTAGGATTTCCGGATCAAAGATCTGGCTAAAGTCGATTTTGCTTGATTCAGTTATTGCTCGAACTGGAACTCGCTCCAAGGATGCGCTTAACTAGATTTAACTTAGAATTAGAATTGAAACAATTTGAATAGCTGGGCCTTAGTGCTTCGGGGGGACAGGTATGGGGATGGGGATGCAGATGCGGCGACACCTCAGACCCGCTGATATCATGTGATCTCTGGAGCACTGTGCTTCAGCTCGGGCGACGTTGAGAACGGCCTGTGCAGCAGCAATTGCCCGCTGTGGTGGTAGCCAGTGGTGGTCGCCTCGTGGTGATGATGGTTCACAGCGCCGGGATTAGCTCCACCGCCTCCTGATCCCGCTCCTGCAGCGGCCGCTGCCACCGCCGTCGAGTTGAGCTTCTCTGGGGAGTTGATTCGCAGCTTGGGTGGCGGTGGGTGCTGCTGGGCGTGGCTGGGCACGCACTCCACATAGGCCGCATAGGCGGGATGATGCAGATGCGGTGGCCCGCCGGAGCCTCCGTTCAAGGCCAGCGGCTGGGGCAGCTGTGGCAGCTGCGGATGCGGCCGCAGGACAATGGGCTGGATGGGGAACTGCTGCGAAATTTCCTTCAGGTTGCTAAAGCTTTGCAGGTAGCAGCCGGCACTGAATAGACTGGTGGCCGCATCCAGCTTGAAGGGCGGCAGACAGCCCGGTCCGGGCAGCTGAGGACCACCCCCACCACCACCCGCTCCACCGAACACCACTCCGCCGTGGGGCAGCTGGGGAGGGGTCAGGCCGGGCGAGGCCAGTGGAAGGGAGCTGCTCAGATCCCGCGGCTTGTCGTCATCCACGCTGAGGCTCTCATCGCGGTCGTTGGCTCCATTCGAGGTGCTCCCGGGGCTGTGTTGCAGCTGCAGGCTGCTGGGCACAGGCGAGTGGGTGCCCAGCGAGATGTCCGAGTCGGAGCTGTCCGAGGGCGTGGGCGAGGCAGCGCCATCTGCACGCCGGCTGCGGCAGCCCATGCCCGAGTTCTGGTTGTGCTGGAGGCTGCAATGAAAGGAAAGGTTTATTGGGGGTTTCTCTAATATATACTAATGGATGTATAGATCATGGATGTAGAATCATTTCCCGTATAATACATTATTAAGAAGAAGCGGCTACCTTCTTTATTCTTCAGATAGCTTACTTGATCAGACGACTATATCCTCAATAATTGCCATAGAAAATAACCATTTAAAAATGTCTCTTTATTTCTATCGGACCACTATATCATATAGCTGTCATGTGAACATTTTTTCTGCAAAGGTATTCAATGCGGTTTCCGGTGCTTGTTTCAGAGCAATAATAATTGATCGAATGGCTAATAGAATTAGATCGGTTCCCAAGCCCCACTCGACAGGCATTCACTTCTTCTGCTCTCACAGACCCGTCGCTCCGTCGCTCCGTCGCTCCATCGCGATTTTCCGCTCTTCCACCTTTTGATGGACTCCGGTCTGGGACTTTCATTGCATTGGCATCGGCATAGGCATCGGCATCGTTAATTAGTCGATGGCCGACAGTTGCAGTGGCTGTGGCTTGACGTCCATTAAGGCGGCTCATTTGTCGCTGCCCTCCAGCGGCAGGGGGTCAAAAGGAGCAGGGGGGAAGAGCAGCAGAAGGAGGCGACTCCAACTCCGTTTGCCTCATAAATCTGACACAACTTTCACACATGCTTTGAGATAAATTGTCTGTGGCCAAAACAAAAGACGCGCCATCCGACCAGAAGATGACTTGATTAGCCGCCGTAGATTCGACACCAGCAGCGAGACAGAGACGGAGACAGAGACAGACTGGCAGGAGGTGAAGGAGAAGGGGGGAGAAGCATTCTCATATACATCATCATTTGCCATCGCGCCATGACTCCTGCAATGTCATAATTATCGGTTAGGATTCGCTCAAGTTGCCGCAATTTGTTCACCACACTCCGCCCCACCGCTGATCCTTGAGCGGCTCGTGTTGTGTGATTAATGGTGCATCACTTGCACTACCAACAGCACCATTGGGCACCACTGGACGCGGGAGCAGGGACACTGGCACAGTTGGAGCCTCGAAATGTATATGCGGCTACCTTTTTGTGGCCTTTGTCTTTCGCCTTCGAGGGGAGCATTAAATCGTTTAGTTGCCTAATGTGCCAACTTGATGGATCACTCTCCGTCTTCCCACTGCCACAGCACCTGCCCCTGCTCTGCCCCTGTTCTCCGTTCCCGGCTAAGATGAATTGTTAGCAAAACGATCAGGGGAGCAGCATGGGGATAGATGTGCTGTGGCTAGTGGAGACTACCCGCTGTTGGGATACTCCAGAAAAGGGGCCTACGACGCCGATTAGAAAGGTTTTTCTGCCTCTGATTTTCGGTAATTGGAACCCTCCAACGATGGGAAAGTATTGGAAATCTGTGTGCGGTGGGTCGGCGGTATGAAACCTTAGCCCTCGGCGGTAGCACAAACACAAATGTGGAGCGAAGGATGCACCTTCTTCCTTCTACCTTCTGATAAGTAGCCAACATTTTTGGCACGGGCGACTCAAGGCCACTTTTGGGCTCCATTGGTAGCATCGCATCGCTTGGCTTGCCTCGGCACGCTTGGCTTGAGCCAAGAAACCGAAAACTTGGATCCACGAATCTGATATATATTTTCCACACAATTGACTTGTCAGGGCACAGGAGGAGGCGGAGGAGGAGGAGGAAGAGCAGGCATCAGTAGGCAGGGGCAAAGGGTTGACTGAAATCGGATACCGTGTGGCACCTAACCTAACCGAAATGACACGTATGTAATTACCCGCTTGGACATGGCCAGTCAGAGGAAGGCTGGCTGGCTGGAAACCCGAGAAGAGAAGCATTGAAATGTTCTTTAATCGGCTCATGTCAGAAGATGGAGATTCCGACTCGGATTCAATACGAATCGAATCCAAACGAAACGAAACGAAACCCATTCAGGCTGCAGAAGAATGCTGGTAACATGATCCGCTAGACCAACAAAAGACTCTCGCTGCGATTTAAATATGGCTTAAAGACCAGAGCCTGAGACAGAGCCAGAGACAGACAATCAGAGACAGAACCAGCTAGAGGGAGTCCTTTGGCAGGCCCACTCTTTGAAGTAGAGGTAACTCTCCACGGGAACAGCAATGTCAATAGCAGTCGGTACCAAATCAGGCAGAATATTGCATCGCCTTGCGAGGCATTTCGATAATTGTGTCAATTCAAATTGAATGCTCTAAATTGTGTAAATATTTAGACAAGCCTGAGCATCGCTGGCTGGCCCGGCCCTGAGAGCCATTTCCAGCCTGTCCCAGCTCCCGAGGGGTTTCTGTTTCTGTTTCCGTATCCCTGGAGTGGCGGACCTAAATGCAATCAACATTTATTTTTGCTCTTTCTGCCTGAGTTCTGGTGAGATCTGTTGACAAACGGGATTTAAATTTGTTCGCCTTTGAATTTGAATATTTGCAACCCCCTCTGGGTCGAAATGTGACCCGCTCCTCCCCTCCCCTACCCTCCCCCCACTCCCTCTATCACTTGTCAATTGAACAAAGGCCACATCCGGTGTTGCCTGCTCAGCCATCGATGAAGAGCGAGTGCTGTGCTCCGATGATGATGATGATGACTCTGAGCCTGACTTCTTATTAATTTCTTTAATACACTTTCTATACGGCATTGAAGTGTCCGACTTCTCATTCAACTCATTCTTCTTTGAGTCCCAGCTTCCCATCGTCAGCTCCAACTCTGGCTCCTGCTCCCATTGCATGCAGCATGTTGTATATTTTTCTCACAAGCCACCGAAAAACGGTAGTTGGTGTTGTGCAAACAGCGTCGAGTGGTGGTCGGAGCTGGAGCTACAGTCGGAGCTCCCTCACGGGGGCTTCCATCACGGCATCATGGGTATGGGTACTTATGTGGCTCGAGTGCCCTGTCCGAGCGCTCAGACAAGTGCCCACTCGGACTCGGATATTGACAATGGGGGCCGGTGTGGATGTGGATGTGGATCTGCTTCTGCTGTTGGCGATGCTGATGCTTCTGCATCTTCCTTTCTTCATTAGAATTCGGGTTCGAGTTCGAGTTCGAGTCGCTGAGATGTTCGGATGCTGGGAAATCGATGGGCAAAACCTCTTCAAATTTAGTGGCAGCTTCTTGTCCTTATGCCTCTCTCCCTCAAGCCTGTATCTCGCTCTCTCTCTCTCTTTTCCGCTTGTGAATGTATCTGTATCTTTACGAGTATATGCCCAGTCCTCTCCCCAAGTGTCCGCAAGTGCGTGTTTGTTATTTTGATTGATAATTGACATTTACAACATATTTGTTGTGTGTTCAATTTTATTACACTCCGGGTTTTCCCATTCATTCGCTCACAATTCCAATCCCAATCCCAATCCCAAGAACCCGAGCCCGAACCCAAATGCTGGTTGATTTGATTTCTGTTGGCACATTTCATGTTCTGGGTTTGACAAATTGCTGTTCCCACTCCCTGCTCCCCTCTCAGACACCCGCCCACTGTGCCCCTAATTTGGACATCGACTCTGCTCCGCTGCTCCGCTTGTGGAGCATCCGTCCATCTGTGTGGGCGAATCTCCAGTGGCTGTCCACGAGCCACGCATTTCGGTTTCGTGTAATTCACGCAATAAAACAATTGCGGCGAGGCAGTGGCAGTGGCAGTGGCGGGGCAGAAGCTGGTTTATCCGAGAGCCGAACCGAGCCTCAGCCTCAGCCTCATATCGCTGTCGTGCATCATCAAGTGGCAATTGTAATTGATCAAAATCAAGTCTATGGCTGGGCTAATGGCCTGAGTCGTCGCGTTTTTTGCCAAGAACTTGAAGCTTCTTCGAATTCTGGTTTCTGATTTCTTATTTCTAATGTGAAATATGAGTCAGCCTCAGTTTTAATTGCTGACTGATTGCGGAATCAATATCGGAATGAATGTTTGATTAATTCAACTATAATCGCCCCTTTCTCTCATACGATCCCTGCCACACTGCCACTCTGCCATGATTTGCACGCTTCAAGGGGCCTGCCTCCATATCTGGGCCTATCTGTTGGATACAGGTACAACTCTCCCATTCACATCATTGCCGCTGGCTCCCTTGTCAGAATTCTTGTATAATGTGCTGCAATCTTGATTTTGAATAGCTTGCAACTGCAACTGCAACTGCCACTGCCACTGCGCAACTGTAGTACTTGGCAGTCGGAGGCATCAGAGCATGACAAGTTTCCGCTGACGCGAACAGAGTTTGAGTCAAGTTGAGTCGATCAATCTCTGATGTCTTAATTACTCAATTCGGGAGCAGACGCTGCGCCGCGCTGCCTTTCTCTGTGGAGCCTTTCTAATGCTTGAAGCGCGGAATAGCCGTCAGTGGAAGTTGCGTATTTGATTGATTTACCATCTTAACTGGAGCCACAGCCTGGCTCCTTCTTCCACCACGATCTTGTTTTGCTTGGCCCGACAGCTCCATCGCCAACTCCAACTCCAACTCCATCTCCAACTCCAATTCCAGCTGCTCTGTCTGTCCGTGTCCGTGTCCGTGTGTCGCCCCCCGTTTGCACAAGTGCAGTAGCAAAAATGTTAAAAATGTTTTTCAGCGCACAATGCTTGAACAGTCAGCGCCTGTTCTTTGCCAGGTCTGAGGCTTTAGGTCTGGGTCTGAGTCTGGGTTCTGGTGAGATTGGTCTGACACTGCCCCTGCCCCGTCCCCGGCCCCTGTCCTGCCCTGCCCTGCCCTGCCCTGTCCCTGTCCTGCCGGAATCCCCTTCATATTCTGCTGTCTGCTATCGCCTGGCGCTGTCGAAGTGGTTGTTCGCCGTCGCTGGGGCATATGAACGGCTTTTAATTTCATATTTTTTATATACAGATACATATTTGTATACCCGTTGATAGGTACGTACATATATATGTATCTCTGTATATCTTTTGGATATCTTATGGCTTGTAGACATTTGTGTTCAATGCGCTTCTTTTTCATTTTTTTTTTTTTTGTCTCATCTTCAAGTCTCTTGCCGGCTCTGCTTAATAACACGATGACTACACGAAACGAAACCTCGAAAAACTCGAATTCGAGCTGCGGCTTTGGATCTCGGCCTGGCTCCGGATCGGGTACGAATGCGAGTACGAATGGAGCTGTAATGGCCGCGTATCCGTAGCGCCTGTTCTGCGGCCTCTGCTGCTGCTTTACAAGCGAAATAATCGCCATCATTTCAACTAATGACCCGTTCCAAAAGGCGTTCGTATCTGGATATTTGTTGTTTTTTTTTTTGTTTTTTGGGGTTATGCGATTACGAGCATGGATGGTGACTTATGTGAATGTTGGCTGGCGCTTTGTGCAGATTCATTCAATTTGAGACGAGGCCGAAGCTGCTCCTAACTTAATAAACACGGCCCCCGGATCCGATGGGATCTGGGCATCTCGGCTCTTCAAGATCTCCAAAGAATGCCAAATGTTGTCTCGATTTCTTTTACTTTTACTTTTCCTTTTCCACCTACCGATCGTTTCATTTTTTCCGTTTTCGGTTAGCAGGTAGAACTTGAAATATTTGCGCATCTGCAGGAGCAGCCTGGCACTTGAGTGGACTACGATTTCGACTCCGGCTCCGTCCAGGCTTTTCTTGCAGTGTCATTCCACTTAACTTGCCTCCTCCTCCTCCTCCTCCTCCTCCTTTGTGGGCATCTTCTGTGCGGGATCTTCTTCATTTCAACTTCGCGCGAATTGGTCGAGTTTTAACTTCTTTGCTCCTTCATTCCCGATCTCTCGATCCCTCGATCTCTCGATCTCTCGATCTCTGTCTCTGGTCATATTTTGCAAGCGGTTGCACCTTTCCAGGTGAAGCATGAGCTGCGTTTACATTGTCATCGTTATCATCATTGCATTCATATTCATAGTCATCATCATTATTATTATCATCATCATCTTTATCGTCATCGTCGGCGGCGGTCAGTTTAATGTGGCCAAAAAGCGACGACCGCAACAAACAGCAGAAATCGAGAACGCTTCACTGAGTGCCGCCACCGCCGCTGCCTCCGCCGCTGCCACCGCCGCTGCCTCCGCCGCTGCCACCGCCGCTGCCACTGCCACATATGAGTATCGGCACGGATCAATGAAATGGAAACGCTCCTGTATGGCCCCTACTCCCCCAGCGATCTCCAGCAACCCACTGGGCCGCTTAGAAGGAGACGATATCGTTTTACCTAGTCCATCTCGAGTTACCTTCTAGCTGGAGCTGGGTCTGGTTCTGGTGCTGGGGCTACTAATGGATAATTGACCCCCGGGAAGATGTTGCGGTGGAACTTACCGATTCTTGGCAGCAGCAGCCCGATCCCGTTGACGGCGATTCTTGAACCAGTTGCCCACTTGCGTGGGATTGAGGCCGGTGGCCTTGGCCAGCTCCCGCTTCTTGGTGGGGTTCGGATAGGGATCCTGTAGGTACCATTCGCGCAGTAGGCTCCTCGTGCGCTCCTTGAAGCAGTGCGTCTTCTGTTCGCCATCCCAGATGGTCGGTGGAAGGGGAAACTTCTTGCGCACTCGATACTTGTCAACGGGGCCTGTAAATGGCAGGTTCTAATGAATGGTGGCTCCCTTCACAGAGTCCAAAATCTGCACTCACCTAGGGAGCGACCGCGCAACTTCTCGGCCTCGATGTAGTGGGCCTCCAGCCACATGGCCTGCAGCTTGCCATAGGACGCCTTAGTAAATTTATGATTCTCTATTATTGCATAAAGTTCCCTGAAATATATAGAGATATAGAACGATATACAGATGGAATCAAAGTCAAAAAAAGGAGGAGTTGCCAGCACAGATTTCAACCCCATCGACCGCCCTCTGGGACTGCTGCTGCGATGTCCTGCTGCGAAGCCATTCCATCCCCCTGCTCAGGGGCTAAGTCGGCCATATGTATTTTGAAACAATTTCATAAGTATTTATTGTCGTCACTGCCGTTGACAGCTCAGCTGAGTACGTCAAATGATTTTAATTGGAAGTCGTTTATTTGCCAAGTCAAAGCAATCAAATCACTTGCCACAGCAGATCCGTATATGCATATGTACTCCTATATATACGTATATGTACATATGTTTTATACGACTATCACATTGATTGATTGTAGTCAGATTTGATAGCTGCAGCCCCGTTTGATTTGTCATAGACGAGATGCAAAAACCTGATGCAACCGTAAATAGAGGCGAGTACTAGCGACCGATCGGATAATTGTCTATATCGATAGCCGTTGCATCGAGACCTGTTTGACCACCTGGCTCGCTGGTAACTGGAATTCGCGGATAGCCGAGCTGCTAAGTGGGTCTATTGCTTGTCTATCTACAGAGCCATACACAGATTCCCACTATCCCCCATTTGGGCCAATTTCTGGCGATCCTTTTGTGATCGCTACCCATTGAAACCCAATTTCGATTGGAATGAACTGTTTCCGGCTTTCTTAGATATTCAAATGTAATGTGAGAATATATTTTGAGTGTGGCGACGGAAGCCGCAACATCAGGCCGCACCAGAAAGCGTACCCACGTCCATTCCAATCCCCATTCCCATTCCTGTACCCCGATCCCTGCAGCCTTGGATTCACGAGTATTGTTCGGTCGGTCGGTGTTTTATTAATCAAGCCTGCTCCACTTGGCTTTCGGATGGCAGCGAGTTCTTTAATTAGTAAATTAATTCCTTTGTTTATTAATTTAGGAGCTCATTGTGCTCTCATTACGGCCGAGGCACAAAGCTCGACGGGGAAAACTATCGAATAACCAAGCGACGGATCAGAACAGATCGGATCGGGTCGGGTCGGGGTTAATCAGGGAGGCTGCCTCTGCCCCTGCCGTCGATGTGGTTATTTGATCTGGGGGCTTTTGTCTGAGGAATGGAATCCTACCTGAAGTTACCAACATGATAGGCGACCACTGCCCGGGCCCGGAGCACCGCCTCGCAGTTGAGTATCTCGTGCATGTTTGGCAGGGCGACGGGCAGACTCCAGAGGAACCGGGCCAGCCGCTCGATGTCGCCCGAGTCCTCCAGGGTCTTGCAGACGATCTCCACCTGGGCGGCGGAGAAGGCGAGTGTGGGCACCGCCAGTATCGGACTGGGCGCTATAATCTGGTGGTGTGTGGGCGAGAAGCTCTCTGAGGGCGGCTGTTTGCCCTCCGTCGGTCCAACGGCCATTTTATTCGTTGAATCCACTGTGAACGAATTCGCATACTATTCTGCACCGAAACGAAGCAATCTTGCTTGCCACCAACACCAACTTGACCAGATTGCCAGAGAGTCGAGTCCTTAGTGCGAGTCCTAGGGTGTTCCTGGATTATCTTCACTTGTAAACTTCACTGAACTTTCGAGCACTGAACACGGGGGGAAATCGTCGTCTATATCCACGGGTGTATGTACATTTAAGTGTGTTAGCACTTCAGGAGAGGTTTTGGATTTGGATTTGGAAACATTTAAGTGGTTGGATCACTCGCGTGTGGGAGGACAGCGATCGGCTGGAGGATGTGGATGAGGAGGTGACCACCGCGTTGGACGCACTACTGGCGGTGTCGGCGTGCGAATCCAAATGAATGCCAATGAGCCAGCTCATGAATGCGATACCCGGTCCCGGTTAACGAGTGCGAGTGCGAGTACGAGTGCGAGTCCGATTCGATGAGACTGCAGAACTGCTCTTCCAAATCCACTTTGTATCCAAGCCTCCGACGGAAGGGGGCTGAGGCTGGGGCTGGGGCTGGGATTGGGACTGGGCGTGCTATGGATATAGCCGAGCAAACCGATCAGCCAACCGAGGTACCGAGCGACCAACCAAACGGCCAACCGAGCGCGCAAAAAAAACGTCAAATAATGGTCTTGTAACTGAGCTGCCTACTATGCGACGGGAACGGTACGGAACGGAACGGCAGCAGCAGTGGCAGCAGCAGATACAGCAATAGCAATAGCAACAGCAACAGCTACAGCAGTGGCAGTGGCAGTGGCAGTGGCAGTAGCAGCAGCACAACAATGACGCGCCACAGATACAGATACTCTGGCAGCTAGCTCAGGCTACTGCTACTACTGCCGCTTGCCGCCTGCTGCCAGCTGCAGAAACAGATACACAGATACAGATACAGATACAGCTACAGATATGGTAACAGAAACGAGTTGCCACCAATACCAGCCCAAAGACCAGTTTGCTACCGAGTCCATGTACCAGACACGCACACAGATACTCCGATCCGGACACAGATACAGATACAGATACGGATACTGAAACACCACCAGACCCAGTTGCCCTCTGGTGCGGCAGTGGGCGTGGTTCGTGTTCGCGTTCGCGTTCGTGTTGCTGCTGCTGCTGCTGCTGTTGCCGTCTCGCTTTGATCAACGTCATTCGACACCAAACCGGGCTCTGCTGCCATCTCGCTCTGGCGGTTGCGGTGGTGGCAGTGGCAGTGGCAGTCGCCGTTTCTTGGGTCTCGTTTAAATGAAATGTATATAAACCCTACACACACACACACACACACTTACACCAGGGCACATACTGTTGCAGTTGCAGGATAACAACAGGGTCTACAATCGGGGTTAGGAATGGTGATGGAGATGGTGGAGGGGCAGCGCTAGGGGTAGAGCGGACTGGAGTGGCATGATGAGGCAGAGGCAGCTCTGATATTGATAAAGAAATCAAATAAAACATCCAGGAAGAGGCAGTCAGAAGGGCAGGCGGGTGTACAGTGGTTTCGAGCAGCTAAATTGTATGTAAACTATTCATGGGCAAAGCTACTTTCATATATGGGGATTAGGGAACGATTAAATGTTGAATTATTTGAATAAAGTCTGGGTAGAAGTATAAATATATTGTGTATTTATAATCATAGGCCAATCAATGTATGATTTTTTATTCCATTTGTCTTCATTTTAGTTTGGAAATTGTACACTTTATTATAAGAAAAGTTAAGGGAGAACGTATGTTCGCCAGGCTCTTATATTCCTTTCTATTGTAGATATATCTTTTTAATATAATATGTTTTGTAACCACAAATTGTGCCCCTTTTTTCGTATATTTATCCCACTGTAGCTGTAGCATATTGTGTAAGTGTAGCAAAATGTTTGACACCATGTGGTCTGGCAGCGTCTACTTTCGTCCTCTGCCCCTAGTTCCGCCCCATAGACCTCGGCTCCTGGCTCATGTACTCGGTCTCCTTATGTCGTCGAATCCCTCGAATCCTTGTCGCCAATTGCACACACAAAAACCCACAGCACATTGAAATCACGTTTCCATTTTGGCAAAAAAGGGAAAAAGGAACTTTTGATTACGAATGAGGGAAATATTCACGCGCAAATTTTTCATTGTGGCGCTGTCACTGGTACTGGTCCTTCTTCGGTGGTGCTTCATCATACTCCGCCTGAGTGACAGGAGCCGGAAATACTAGCGGAGGGTGATGGGGCGTGAGACGGGTAAGCGGGGAAGTGGGGAGGCGGGCGCACAGAGAACACGCTAATGTATCGTTCGCGCTTTGTCCAGAGTGTTAACAGATTAGTTGTTTACATGCCACAAGTAAATGAGTTTTCGTTGCCACCTTTGCAGAGGCATGAGAGTGAGCGGCACCCCACACCCCATACCCCACACCCGAATCCTAGTCCTCCCCTACCGCCAATTTCCGAGTACATATGTACACGACTGCGTCGCCATTGCCTGCCAGTCTCTCCTCCGTCCCCCTCAATGTGGCACTCACACCAATCTCCCCCCTGCCGCTGGCATCGGCATCCGCTGGCTGGGCTCTTGTTAAATCTGAACGATGACTTTTTGAGTAGTTGGTTGAGCGTTTTGGACAATTTCATTACGTGAGCGGCAATCGTTGTTCAGGGATATCTGTGCGTGTGTATGTGTGTGTGTCAGATACGTATATAGATACTGAGGATGAGGCAGGAGATAGAGCACGCATTGCGGCATCTCCATCTCTCACATAGCTCACATTATGTGCCTCAGCGCCTGCTGCCTGCTGCTACCGCTTCATAGCCCTCTGAATGTGCTCATTATGGTATCGATCACCTTTCATGAGCCACATTTGACGCTGGCAGCGAAAGATACAAACGAAAGATATGCACCCCAAGGCAGAGATATATAGATATAAATGCAAATGGGATGGTGTGAAAGCCTTTGTTGGATAGGGATTTGTTGTTCAGGAGTACTATAGAAGATCTTTTCATTATTTCGTAGTCTTTTATCTAATGGCAGAGGGATCCCAATGAAATATATTTGTAGTTGAGCCAACATCGACTCGTATAATTTATAAATACATAGACGATGCCCCTTTTGCTCTACAATCCAAGATACATACGAATATGTAACTATTCTTTAGATTTAATACGAAACAACACACTCAAAAAATCATCAATTTTGGATCAACTCTCAGAGGACACCTCTATGAAAAGCCAAAGACAAATTAATCTATAAAAAACCTATTCGAAAAACATGTCTTGGGTTCTTTATTGGCTATATCTAAATATTAAAATGAGAATGAGGTGAAAGTCGCTCGAGATGATTTTCCTTTTGATTTTTCCCTCTGAACTTCAGAAAGCAATTGCGATTCCATTTGAATTGCCTAACGAACCGTGATTTTTGTCGGGGGAGTGCTTTTGCCATACCATACTCGTATAATGTCATATTGTTGACAATTGCGCTTGCGGTGCTAATCAAAATATCCAACTCCGGAGTGGAGTGGAACTCCTCGACTCTCGACTATGGACTCTCGAGGCCGGCAAACTGTGTCACTGGCCCAATCAAATCATACGCCCAGTGGTCCATTAAATGACAACATTTGCGCGCTTAGATCGCTTTCCCTCTCCACCTCTCCAGCTCCAGCATCCTTTCGATGAATGGATAGAATGGATTGGGCTGGCTGCTGAAAGTGGCCAAGGGCCCATGCATTTAGGCCAAATGCGAGTGCCGTTGTGGCTGCTCAAATTCGTTTTGCGAAAACAATTAAAAGGCAATTAAGAGCAATTTTTTGATGCTCGCTTGGCCGGGCTTTAAAGGCTTCTTTGGGCCACAAAAGCCAACCGCAAACAACAAAGGGACAGCAACTTTTGCTGGCGTTTCGTTGGGGAGCCCGCGGGCAGAAAGTAAATTTCTATTATTGCAGTCTAGTGTGCTCTACATATGGTGGGGTTTGAGCCTGGCCCTGGTCCGGACCGAATTTAAATAGATTCCTTGTTTTTTGTGTAGTTGTGGTCCTCCCTCGGGGGTAAGTAAGTTCGTATCGTATCCCTTTGTCTGAGTCCCAATTTGTTCGGAATAACTTAATCTGATTTCATGTACCTGAATATTTATATAGCATGTGTGTGTGTGTGTGTGTGTGTGTGTGTGCGACAGTGGGACAAGGGTTGTTGGACCTGGAGGTGTTGAAAGTGCCACAGCAAACACAGTAAATATTCAACGAGCGGTGGACAGTACCAATCATTTCTTATTTAATTTAATCTATAGATTTTTTTGTTGGGGTCTTCACAAAGAATAATTTGACCCAAGGGCCGCACTCAAAAAGGGATCAAAATTCAATTTAAACGCTACATGAAATCGTTTCTCGTACTCGTATCTCCCGTCTGATGCTTGTGGCTTTTGACTAGAGTTCGTTAACCCATCTGAAATGGTTATGTGTTTGTTTTGGCCAAAATACCGAAACCAGGAATAACAACTGGCAAAACTTGGCAATTAACAAGTTTGTCGCTGAAAATATTTAATATTTTAATTTATACGAAATTCAATAAATCGAGAAATGAAATGAAAAGGCCCGAATTACTGTCGCAGTGATTGAAAATGAAGAGATGGAATAACTTTATAAGAAACGAAAAGGTGCAGGAGCAGCGGTACAGGAAGGGGGCATCATCAATGATGAAAGATCGGCGCTGTGGCAAGGTATTCGTTTAATTTACATCGTTCTTGTTGTTCTGCTTCGGCCTGGCTCTGGCTCTGGCGTTTAGAGTGGAGAGTGTGGAGCCTAGAGGACTCCCAGTACCAGTCCCTTTCGCAGACCCTGCCTCAGTCGCAGTCACATTTTTGTGGCGCTGCCCGCTTCTGGTGCGATTGGGCTGCATTCCATAGTCATAAGGATGGCGACGGCGACGGCGGCGGCGGCGGCGGCTCCGGTTGCCCCAAGAAATATCTTTGGGCATTAGGTTGCGTAGGAATGCCAGCAATTCGTGGCAAATGTATTGAGCTGCATTTAATAATTATGATGGGGACGTGGTCGACAACTCAGGCAAACGAACCGCATTTTGCTGGCTGACTTTTCGGCTGTTTCGCCTAATGGATATGTCAGACAGTCGCCGAAGACGGTGGACCAGCTCAGTGTCATCTGCCTGCCCATGCCCATCAGTATCGGGAGCAGGACAGCACCATTTGGCCCCGGCTACTGTTTAGTCAGAGCTGCGCATATTAATCAACCTTCCGCAGGGGTGCGCGACGAAGAGGGACAGACGAGCATCCTCATCCTCATCCTCATCATCATCATCATCATGGCTGTGGGCATCGTCAAGTGATACGCGTCACGGAAAATGCGTGAAATCTTCTGGCCAAGGCAAGATTAAGCCAGTGGGGCCAGTGGCTGTGGCCGGGCCAGAAGGAGTATACAAATGAGAGTTTAAAGGGGGAAGATCGTCAGCAGATATCCCTCCGAAATGAATGCCCGACTACGCCATTGTCGTGCACGAGTGTGAGGTGAGTCCGTGTGTTGGGGCTTTTTTGCGACACTTTGACCAGTCGTGCCACTTTTGATATTGCCATCTCGCCACGCAAAAAGTGTGAAATTGCCGGACTACTGCAGCGGACTGGAGCGGACACCGTTTCAGGCTCGAGAGTCGAGCTCCAGGCTCGGACTGGTTGGGCTGCTGGTTTAATTAAGTCATTAACACCAGGGACTGCCAGTGGGGGAACTCTCTCTCTCTCTCTGTCTCTCGCTCGCTGCGTTTTTGTCCCTGTGGACAATATCGAATTTGCCATATTTGGTCATAATAATCTGATCGAAAAAGGTCCGTGGAAGCGATACTGTTGGCCATATAAATATATAAATTATGCAAGCGTGTTTGCCCATTATAAAGCGTGGAATGGGCCACAGCACATTCATCAATACGATTGACATTTGTCTCTCCCATGGGGCCATAGGACACTGCCGCCTAAGCATGTGAATCGAAATCGGAGTCGTTGTCGTAGGGGGAGCGGGAATAATCGGGACTGGGTTGGGTTGGGTTGGGTTGCCTAACAAGCGCTAAGTGGATAATTACTGTGATGCTCTGATCGTCTTGATCGGTGCTAAAAAGCATCATTATGCCATGCATACTCCGCGTAATGACAACGGCCCCCCAACCAACCCACTAATGATCAATGCTTTCTCACTCTCTCTCTCTCAGTTTTTGTTGCTTGGATTTGCATGAGCGCATGTCGTTTGCTATAAAAAGAAACAAAGCCTTTGATACAACATGGGGCTTTGCTGCCGATCAAGAAATAATACCCTCTTCTATGGAATGAAGAACAGAGCACTCAATTATAAACTAGATGCCGAAGAGGTAGAGGTGGGGAGTGTCAATTAATGATCTGCTTTTGTCTCCCTCCCTGGGATCCTGTCACTCCCCTACCCCTTACCCTTCCCTTTCCCCCTTTTTCCCAGCTCACAAAAGAAACGTCAAACAGCGCATCAAATGAGCAATGAGCTTAATTCGTTGCGCCTGCGCACCATTTACGAGTACTGCTCTCCCTCCCTCTCGATTGCTCCCCCTCTTCGTATCTCTTCATCGGTCAATTGCGTTGATTGCCTTTGTTTTAATGCCCTCCCGCTCCCCCTCCCCATTGGGGGAACAAGATGGAGATAGCGAGTATTTTGACTTCTGCTGCTCTTTCGCTCGCTGCTGCTTAATTGAAGGGGAATGCTTTGTGACATTATTGTATTTGGTAGTGCCCCTTCCTCATCTCTCTCTCTCTCTCTCTCTCTCTCTCGTCTTCCTGCTCCTCTGACATTTTCTCGTACAAATATAAATGAATGTAACGCCTACCCGG
Source organism: Drosophila miranda (assembly GCF_003369915.1). NCBI lineage: Eukaryota > Metazoa > Arthropoda > Insecta > Diptera > Drosophilidae > Drosophila > Drosophila miranda. The sequence continues at coordinate 9,928,446 of NC_046676.1, forward strand.
CGGAGCTGCCTTTTGTTTTTTTGTGTTTTTGGCAAGAGGGAGCGAACGATCACCTATACCCGTAATATCCACTGCCCATTGTTCTTGGCCACAATTCATTAGGAGCGGAATGGGTGTTGACGTATCCGAGTGTGAGTGTTTGAGTGTCTGAGTGTGGCTGTGAATGGAACTGTGCCACACAGCCTGGCTATTAATTAGATAAGTATCTTGAGAAATTGCCCATTTTCAAATAGACGGCGAGCATTCGCGTAATTAGATTTGCTTTTCACAACATTTACGTTGGGGCGCGGCCCAGTGGAGTGGCGGGCGGGGAGGGCAGTCAAGTGGACTATGGAGTGGCGGTGAAGGTGGAGTAATGCGAAGTCGTACCCAGGTAAAAGTAGACAGGTCAGAGGCAGGCGCGTGAGAATAATCGTAGTGCATTAAAGGCAGGACTAGAACTTTGTTTCCACTAATTTGGATTCAATGTACAGTACAGCCAATGATAGATTCAGATGGTATCGTAGTAAAATGATAGAGTTTATACTTTTGTGGAAGGTTCATCTTTCCCATCCGATCCGTTTAATGTGTCTGATCCCTCGCAAAACTGAGGGGCGATACCCAAAAGCAATCCATTTCTTCGGGGGTTTACGAGTAACGACTACTAGTAACTATCTGCACCTCCGTGAGTCACTCCAGTGGATAGCGGATCACGCACCCATCGCTAGAGAGCAGAGCCAAGGGGTCTCTGCTTTCCGTTGATTGCATTTGCCGGCGGCTGCGACTCAACTAACTCGAGCGATTAATCATCGCCAGAGCCGAGTGCCAGTCCGAGTCCGAGTCCGAGTACGAGTGCGAGCCCGAACCCAAGCTCAAACCCAAGCCCAAGCATAAGAACAGGCACAGGCCGGTGACCCAGCGAACACGAGCAGAGGCTACCGACATCAACCGGGCCATGTGTAAATGCCGCTTTGCGGTTTGTCACAATTTACGTGGTGATAATTATTCATGGCGAGCCGCAGAACTGTCATAATATTGTAATTAACGTTAGGCCAGCAATAAAATTAAACGCGTTTGATTGCGGCTGCAGTTGTACGGCAATTCGTAGTTTGACCCCTAGTTGCCGGCAACAGTAGAGAGTCCTACCAGCTTATGGCAATTACAACTTGGCCAGTCCTAGACCAGAGGTTTCCTTATTGACTCCGAATCCGAAGCGGAAATTGCCAAAGCCACGGCCGCAGAGGAAGCCGAGTCAATCGATCGATAAAATCGTCCTGTGTGGAAGCAGCAAACGGAGAAGAAAGTCCGCAAACTAATCACGAAAAAGGAAATAACCGAAGGCGGTAAACTGAAACGGGACAGGACGACAAATGCTCAATAATGTACTTCCGAAATCGAATCATTGAAATCACCTTCAGGTTCGGCAGGGCAATCCGAGCTGTTCAAGGCATCGGACACCGCGGGATTTTGATGGAAGAAGGCAACCAATGCGGTTATACAAATGTTCCGATAAATTCTGTTGAAGAGTTTTCTTGGAAAATGAACTGATAAGAGTTTCCTTCGAAAGCAGCTGCCTTCTCTTTGTGCCTGCATATTCGTATATCTCATGGCAAAGTTCCACCTAAAACTGCACCAATTAATAACCTTGTAGATTATAACAATTAGCTTTGTTAATTCACATAAATATAGAATGGCAAAGACTCATTCTTCGTCGAGAAACTAACCCCTAACTAATGGCAGAGACCGATCCAACCCTCGCCGCGATGACTATGTAAATTGACTCATCCGTGTAGTCATTGGTATCCGACTGAGTTTCAGATTATGCCAACATTCTGCCAAATGCTGTAATTTGAACTCACTTCAGCGTCAGACATAGATGGGCAGGAGCGTACAGGGGACAGTGGTAGGGGGACAAGGCAATTCTTGTGCCACCTTATTTCTATTTTCAATTTTTTGCCTGATTCATTCCTGAATAGAAATCATTGTACGAGTATAGTATTGTGCTTTGTATGCCTACCATGGCCTCTGCTAATGGCATAATGCGCCTTCCTTTTGCCTCTTGCCTCTGCCTGCGTCTATGGCCTGTCCTTCCTGTGGCATGCCGTTCCTCGGGCTCGTTCGGCCTCTCGTTGGGCACAACAGTAACTGATTTTTTAATTTCATTATGGCGCACAATAGGCGTTCCATGTACTGTGACGATTGTGACCCGTTGACTACCATGCTATGCCCTCCTGCTCCTCCTCCTCCTCCTCCTCCTCCTCCTCCTCTTCAAATGCAGGAGGCTTTGGAAATTGTTGCCATTTAATGTGGCTGCCATTTCCATTGCCCGCTCCTTTGTATGGGTATGGGCGTGAGCATGGGCCACAGCCGGGAACTAAGCAGGAGGTAAACTCATACATACATACCACACAAATATACATACATATGTACATTGTATGTATGGATGTACATAATGTGCGCAATTTCAATTTATTTGTATTGCAAAGTTTGAACAGTGGAGTGGAGTGAAATGAAATGAAATGTTCTCCGAGTGTACGTACCGCTAACGTGGCTTTTGTGGCATTTATGCTTCTGTTTCTGTTGCCATTCGGGGGGTGGTTTGGCTTCGGCCAAGTGGGGGCAAGAGATATGCTGTGGGAGTGGTTTCTAACGCCCAAAATGTGAGGCACGAACGCGCGACGCCATTTCAAAAGGAAAATATATACGCTCTGGCGGCCAGTGACGTAGTCACAAGCAAAAGAGGGGACTTCTGTAGATGTAAATCCGAAATTTTCCATCAAACGAACCGCAAACGCATTTACCAGTTATGGCTAAATTATTGCTAGCCCTAGCTATCCGCAGAACCCACCTCCCCATCTCTTTCCCCTTCCCACACCACTGCCCCAATCAGCTCACGTACTCAATGTATTACAAAATGACTTCCATGTCATGTAACTGGCTGCTCTGTGGCTGAGAATGGAGCAGATGGACCGGGATGACGCCCCATCGGGTTTCCTTTGAATTGCGCCCGAAGTTGGAACAACTGGCCGCCACCAGCCCTCCCCCGCCCACCGAGACCCCTGCGAACATGTTGGAAATCACATAATGTGTCATTTAATAATCAAGCTCAATATTGACAACGACACAGCGCAACAATGTGATGTGTGCTGCAGTGGCAGAGGCAAGAAGCAGGCACAAAGTAATACAACAATCCCGCCATTAGGCATAAATTCATTTGTATCTGTGTGGAGTGCGTGTGCGTTTGTGTGTGGCAGCATCAGCCATTGGCACAATCATAAAAGCATTGCAAGCATATCCATCTTCACATTCATCTCCCATCATCTCATCCGATCCCATCCCATCCCATTCCATCCCATTCCATCCATCGCTTCAACATCATCGGTGTGTGAATCCCTGTGGCCGGCTGCTGCTGCTCCTCTGGAAATGGAATAAAAAAGTTAAATAAACCTTAAATGAAAAATTCAACTCAATTGAATTCGTTAGCGTGAAATGTCGTTCTTCCTTGTTACTTCATCGTCATATAGCCACATTGCCAGCGACAAGGAGAACACCATGAACATCATCGTCAATGGACATCAATGTCATGGAGCGGAGCTGGAGCTGGCGTTGGACTCGGCGCGGGTCTGTTTCAGCCATTGTCGAGCCGGTCCTGTCACTGGCAATGTCCTTTGGGGCGGCCGAGGCATGTGGGATGCAATGTTTTTTTTTTACGCAAAGCTTTAAGAATGGTTCCGAATGGAGCGGAAGACGATTATGGGTAGCTTATGGATGCGCTATTATTTCTAAGGCTGTACGTACATCCTAAAAGGGTTGAAAATGCAGAGATCTAAGGTTACATAATTCCATGCATCAACACATTTAGTTGTTGGGGGGAAAGGAACAGCCTGTCGGATGGGGCTGACGGTGTGGCAGGTAGTTTTCACACAAAGGAATAATAAGAGAAGAGACTTTTCAAACATGGTCAATGACTACGACGGCTGATGATGATGATGATGATGATGATGATCGTGGCGTGGTGATAATGACTGCGATGATATGGCAGAAATGAGCGAGGCGGATGCCAATGCTAGCAAATGCGGCCTGTCAACACGACTCGCGCTACCGTGTGCGGGGGCGACTCTATTCTGCCACCGCCCGACAAATTGCCATTTACACCACTCTCAAAGACAGTTACAACAACAAAAACAACAACAAAAACGGCAACAACGCCGACAAGTGGCGCACTGCACGCACACAGCTGCACAGATACATTGTGAGAGTGTAAGTAGTATGTTCATTAAGTATTTTCCCTTCAAGAGTTCCATCTAGATGGTTGTCTCTTTTCCGCTATTGTGGGGCGTGACCAACTCTCGACACGCCCTCTTTGCCAATGGAAGCCACACAATACAGAGAGAAAGAGAGACAGACAGAGAGAGAGAGAGAGAGAGAGGGACAGCGTGTATATAGCTTACATCCGCTAGAGCGTGCGTATCTATATCTGTGTGCAGGAAAACTTCACAGATGCAGATACTGGGACACTTTGTTGCAACGGCAACAGCAGCAGCAGCAGCAGCGACAGCGGCAACAACAGTAGCAGCAGGCAGGCAGACAGCCGCAGCAGCAGCAGCAGCAGCAGTAGAAGAAGCAGCTTTGAGTAGCTGCCTTTGACGTATTTTGAATAAATTTTAATTGAATTCGCACAATGAAACTGTTTACTTAACTTGCCACTTTGCTCGATGAGCTTCATCTGGGCGCCAAAGTCAAAGCCAACGCCAAAGCCAACGCCAAAGCGAAGATACGGTTACACACTCGTGGAGAGCAGAGCCCCACTCCGTCGCTGCTTCCATGTGTCGTTTAAATTGTGGCTGTGGCTGAGGCTGAGGCGGGAGTCTGTGTGCTACTCTTAGCATCTGTTTAATTACAGCAGCCAGTTTCTTGGTTTGGTTAGCTGCTGTTAGGTCTCTAGGAAAATGGCTGAAGTTCCGCTGAGGCGGACCCCAATGAATCTCAAGGAGGTCATCATAGCTGCAAAGCATTAAATCAATTTAATAATTTTACAACACCCACGGCGGAGACCCACAATTTCTTTAGTTAGTTGTTACTGTACTCCGGGAGGTACAGTCTGAAGACCACAAGAGGTTAGCTGTTAAATACTTCGTACCCTCCACGTTTCCCCAATAGATTAGAGGACAGCTCCAGCATCCAGGAAAATGTGTGAATAAAGTGAAATTAAGAATGAACGTAAGAAGAGTCTCATTGCAATTAATTACCTCCTTCCCCAAGCCGCTGCCGGACCCAGGGTTTCCGGTACATGGTGAACGGTGCTCGGATCCCGAATCACGTGTCAGGTAAATGTGACGCGCAACACTCCTTCATTAAGTTAATAACAGTTTTCCAAGTACAAAGCGAAATTCCGTTTCACAACTTTTCAGCGACGTTTTCCACCACAGTCCCCGTCCCCGTCCCCAACCCCGTCCCGTCCTCATCTCTGCGCCCTTTGTGTGAGGCAACTGCAACTGTAACTGGAACGAACTGTTTTTTTTTTTTTTCTTTAGCATCGCATCTCACAGATCTGTAATTTGCCATCGCTTGCCTTTTGATTCTTTGACGATTTTGTTTGGTTTTGAATTACAGCCGCCGTGTTAAAGCCTGAGACCCTCGCCCTCGCCCTCATCCTCACCCTCACTCCCCCGACCGGGAGACCCTCGACCCCCCGCCACACTTCTGCCGGATTGTGTTTTACATCTTGATTATCTTCCGTTTGTTTATATAGGACTCAGAGCAGGGCAGAGAGGCGTTCCAACCAACCCCCCAGCTCCTTATGCACCCCCCATTAGCAGCAAAGAAAAGTGAAGTAAAATTCTATTCAAATCTATTCAAGGATAAGAAGTCAATCAGTCTTCAAAGTGTAAAGGATTTCGCACTTTGTCAAATGCAAAGTCCGCTCGTATCCCAATGTTGATTTCCCCCGGCTGGCTGGCTTTCCCCCCTGGCATCATAAGCATAAGCCACACTTCCACAGCCACAGCCACAGATGGCAGCCAGAGGACAGCGCAGCGCAGCACAGCACAGCACAGCACGAGTGCTGCTCCAGTTGCCTGAAAACTTAATCCATGCCCTGAAACAACCCCAAGACGCTCGGCAAGGCAAAGGAATATCAAATTGAAACTTTTGTCCAGACCAACCGCCAGATGAAGGCGTCTTGTGGCACGTGGCAACACCAGCACCATAAGCAGCAGCGCAACCAAGAAGGGAATGGGTTGAACGGCCTGTTCTTCAATTACCCTTTCGACTGCGTTCGGTCATGTTATCATAATCGCATCCTAATTGCGAGAAAATTACGCCCACGTGCGGCTGTAACCTGATCAGGATTGCCATCAAAGGAGTAGCCGGCAGAGGTATACGAGTATTGGAAACTCCGCAAATTCAATATGTTTAACAGGTTAAAGTATTCATGTGTACATTGTACGAGTATAGGATGCATAGCTGCAGAGGGAAAATCATTCAATTGAAGGCGACTTAATTAGGTTTTTTGCTATACAATTTGAAGTAATGGCAAACGTTGGAAGATCAACAATCCCTTACACTTTATTAGTATATCAATTAGAGAGTCAGAATGGCATTCCCCTCCCAGATCGGGCAAAATACTGCATACAACTTACAGCAATCTCAACATCAATCTTTCACTCACCCATGCGATGTATTTGTGTCGATCATGAAATTGTTATACCCGATACTCAAAATGAGTATTGGGGTATATTAGATTTGTGGTAAAAGTGGATGTGTGTAACCTCCAGAAGGAATCGTTTCCGACCCCATAAAGTATATATATTCTTGATCAGCATCAATAGCCGAGTCGATTGAGCCATGTCTGTCTGTCCGTCTGTCCGTCCGTCCGTCCGTCCGTCCGTCCGTCCGTCCGTCCGTCCGTCCGTCCCCTTCAGCGCCTAGTTCTCAAAGACTATAAGAGCTAGAGCAACGATGTTTTGGATCCAGACTTCTGTGATATGTCACTGCTACAAAAATATTTCAAAACTTCGCCCCGCCCACTTCCGCCCCCACAAAGGACGAAAATCTGTGGCATCCACATTTTTAAAGATACGATAAAACCAAAAACGCAGAATCGGTGAGGATGACCATATCTTCTACAGTGCAAAATCTGAACCAGATTGGCTATAATGATTATAGCCAGAATCAAGAAAACAATTTCATTCTTTCTCGCTCTGTCTCTCTCTAACACACAGGTTTCATGGTCGGTTTTGTCAATTGCAAAATATGAGTTCAAGGATCTCAGAACCTATAAGAGCCAGAGCAACCAAATTTGGTATCCACACTCCTGTGATATCGGACCTTGACCGTTTCGTGTCCAAATTTCGCCACACCCCCTTCCGCCCCCGCAAAGGACGAAAATCTGGGGCATCCACAAATCTCAGAGACTATTAAGGCTAGAGTAACCAAATTTGGTATCCGCACTTCTGTTAGATCTCACTATAAAACGTATATCTCAGAATTTCGCCCCACCCCCTTCGCCCCCACAAAAGACGAAAATCTGTTGCATCCACAATATTGCACATTCGAGAAAACTAAAAATCATAGATAATGACCATATCTATCAGATTGCTGAATCTGGATCAGATCGGATCATTTTTGTAGCCAAAAGCAAGAAATCAATTTTCAGTGGCTACGCAGCGCCCGACGTCACGCTCAGACTGATTTTCTGTCTCTCTCGCACGCACTCTTTGTCGTGTGGTTCAATATTAGCGGCGTCTGCCGCAGGAGAGCCATACTGACTTAGTATCGGGTATAACTGTAGAGTTGCGGTGTCCGCAGCAACTCACAACGTTCCACCTCGTTTACGTTATAGTCGGTGTTATCATCTTTAGCAATTAAATATGAGTATGCTTTCGCTTTTAATCCTGCAAACGACGTCATTATTTTTCCTGCATTTTCGTCTTTCATTAATCCTAGCTCTTTGTTATTAGCGAGATTGATACCGAATCTGTTTGAGGCTAGGTAATTGGTTGTATCAAAGCGATTAGGATTGAATTTAATTAAATCATAAAAATCTTCTTCTGATGATATAATAAATGAATCTGTATCCATATAGAGTATTTTTGATGATGGACATTTTACAGAATGAAAATTATAGAAATAGTCATACATTAACTATTTTGAAAGTTCTAGTACACTAACTCCAATGTATATGGGCTTATCATAAAAAATTCGGGACTTAGTTGATTCAATGGCAGCCAAATTATCTCCAAAGATTTCAACACTGTGGAAATTATGTCTTGCTTTTACCACAAATCTAATATACCCCAATACTCATTTTGAGTATCGGGTATAAAAAGGTTAAGGGCGTAAAAAAGTCAGTAGTGAAACGATTAACTCATACTCATTATATTGAATGCATTAAACATAAAAAAACTTATTATGGACAACAGAGAGTTATTAGAAGTAGAGGTCATAAAATGTATACTGAAATTGTAAATAAGATAAGTCTAAATTATAAGGATGACAAAAGATTTATATTACCTGATAATATTTCAACATTAGCTCATAATCACTATGAAATTAAAAATATTTTAGGTGCTAGTAATAATACACAAAATATGGTATAAGTAAATTTAACATTATATTATTATTATTTTTATACCCGATACTCAAAATGAGTATTGGGGTATATTAGATTTGTGGTAAAAGTGGATGTGTGTAACGTCCAGAAGGAACCGTTTCCGACCCCATAAAGTATATATATTCTTGATCAGCATCAATAGCCGAGTCGATTGAGCCCTGTCTGTCTGTCCGTCTGTCCGTCCGTCCGTCCGTCCGTCCGTCCCCTTCAGCGCCTAGTGCTCAAAGACTATAAGAGCTAGAGCAACGATGTTTTGGATCCAGACTTCTGTGATATGTCACTGCTACAAAAATATTTCAAAACTTCGCCCCGCCCACTTCCGCCCCCACAAAGGACGAAAATCTGTGGCATCCACATTTTTAAAGATACGATAAAACCAAAAACGCAGAATCGGTGAGGATGACCATATCTTCTACAGTGCAAAATCTGAACCAGATCGTATAATGATTATAGCCAGAATCAAGAAAACAATTTCATTCTTTCTCGCTCTGTCTCTCTCTAACACACAGTTTTCATGGTCGGTTTTGTCAATTGCAAAATATGAGTTCAAGGATCTCAGAACCTATAAGAGCCAGAGCAACCAAATTTGGTATCCACACTCCTGTGATATCGGACCTTGACCGTTTCGTGTCCAAATTTCGCCACACCCCCTTCCGCCCCCGCAAAGGACGAAAATCTGGGGCATCGACAAATCTCAGAGACTATTAAGGCTAGAGTAACCAAATTTGGTATCCGCACTTCTGTTAGATCTCACTATAAAACGTATATCTCAGAATTTCGCCCCACCCCCTTCGCCCCCACAAAAGACGAAAATCTGTTGCATCCACAATATTGCACATTCGAGAAAACTAAAAAAAGATAATGACCATATCTATCAGATTGCTGAATCTGGATCAGATCGGATCATTTTTGTAGCCAAAAGCAAGAAATCAATTTTCAGTGGCTACGCAGCGCCCGACGTCACGCTCAGACTGATTTTCTGTCTCTCTCGCAAGCACTCTTTGTCGTGTGGTTCAATATTAGCGGCGTCTGCCGCAGGAGAGCCATACTGACTTAGTATCGGGTATAACTGTAGAGTTGCGGTGTCCGCAGCAACTCACAACGTTCCACCTCGTTTTCTTATATAAATGGTAGGAGTAATATATAATAGATTAGAGCAGATAAACGTTTTCTTGTTTAAATTTTATATTTTCAAAATTTGCGCCAAGTTTCATAGCTGCGAGTAATTTATTGTTGTTATTGTTGACCGATTTCATCGCCAGGTGTCGTCTCTGGCAATAGTAACCGAACCGGTTCCCTTCCAACACTACAATGAGTCTTGAAAAACTACGCCATCTGTTGGCAACATTTTCTTCGCAGCATCGTCCTTTTACGAAATTCGCAATATTTTCGCATTTCCAAAATTAGCAACATTTCTGAATATTTTCAGTGTGGCCGAAAATTTTCAACCTCCCTAGTGAGATCTTAAAACATTGATGTCTGCCACCCCCCCACCAGCACTTCTGCCCAATATTCTAGCTTTTCAAAACATTCCAAAAAGTGCCATTTGTGGATGACCAGTTAAGAAAATGTATTAACTATTTAAAGCGGCCGGAAATGTTGGAGGGAAAAATTTACTTCGTGTCTCACTTGACATATTTCAAGAACGAACCTTTTTTCATCATGATAGATGAGTATCATATCCCTCATATGGTAAGTGTTCGACTCAACCGTCTCCACCTCCTGATCCAGCTGCTTCGGCAAATTATAATTAATAACTATATATTTACAGACATTTCTTCCGATACCGAAGTGGAAAGTGCTGGCGATAGCTGCAAACAACGGTTCAGCTACGGCATTGCATTATTTGTGCATTCGTGTGGTAAGTATTATCCTTATAAGTAGTTATTATATAGGCACTTTGCTATGGGACAGTGTTAGGTAAACAAAGGAGGAATATAAATTATAGAGAAAGTAGAAAGGTTCAAGGGCATCGAAACCGTTTTTCAGGAAACACTTAAATAATACCTCTAAACTATCACATTAGATTCATTGCAAAGGGATGACCTACCTGTTTGAGGGTTGTTTGAATCGCAACACGGGACCAATCGTAAAAACAGGTTCATTGACAGTAAGAGGGAGGAGAGAGAATATAAATGAGTGAAGGATCGATTTGAGAGGATTTTACATGGTTGAGAAGGAGGATTGAGATCGAAGTTAGTTCACATTATCACCGATAGGTGGCGCTACCAAGTAGTAAGGATAAGGGACGCTCGCATTTTATACTGAATTACCAAATTCGCAACATGCTGCAGCAGCATGTGCTTAAGCATGTGCAGCTTGGCAACATGTTGAATGTAAGTGTGCATCATATTTCTATGTTATTACGTGATCATGTTAAATAAATACTTATAAGATATTTTATTAACATTGAATTGGGAAACAATTTCTGCTATGTTATTAACTGGTCAAGTTAAATAAATACTTATAGGATATTTTATAAACATTGAATTGGGAAAACAAATGTGTGAAGTTTCTGAAATTTACATCCTATAGAAAAACATAGGTTGGAAAACTGGGTTTCTAGATGTCCGTATAGAGGGTTGAATGGTAAGAGAACACAAATTAATGGAGATATATACAGGAGCACACAAAGAATAAAATTATAATAGGAAGACATAAAAATTAATTAAAGCTACTTATAGTAAATATACGGCCGTCCCTTATCCTTACTACTTAGTGGCGCCACCTATCGGTGATAATGTGAACTAACTTCGATCTCAATCCTCCTTCTCAACCATGTAAAATCCTCTCAAATCGATCCTTCACTCATTTATATTCTCTCTCCTCCCTCTTACTGTCAATTAACCTGTTTTTACGATTGGTCCCGTGTTGCGATTCAAACAACCCTCAAACAGGTAGGTCATCCCTTTGCAATGAATCTAATGTGATAGTTTAGAGGTATTATTTAAGTGTTTCCTGAAAAACGGTTTCGATGCCCTTGAACCTTTCTACTTTCTCTATAATTTATATTCCTCCTTTGTGTACCTAACACTGTCCCATAGCAAAGTGCCTATATAATAACTACTCACAGCTAACAGCTAGTACATAAACTAGTAATCTTTCAACAACGATGGATGACCTCGAAATCATTTTTATCGATTCCCAACCGGAATCAACCATAAATCTGGACTCTCAGCCGAGCTCCGTAGACCTGTCCTTGATTTTTGGGATTAAGACCCAAACCTATCTCGAGAGCAACTTGACCTGGTTAAGTGACATTAAATGGGATGATGACGACGATGACCCAAGGAATGCAACGCCTAATAATGATAATCCATCATACATTTTCCCGGATGATGACAACATTTTCGATTTAGTAGATAATCAGGATGATGATAAAAGATCTCAACTCCAGGAACTACTTCGGGATGAAGATGATGATGACTTAATTGCTGCGGTAAAATTAGCTGAAGCGAAATTTTAATAATACGAATACATATTTATATAATAAGAATATTTTATGTATTTTTCTAAAAATAATATATACATATGTATATAATAAATATAACACATTTAACCACTATTTATTTTAAATGTTTGCTGTTTTACTTTTGATTGGTTGAATTTCACTTCCTCTTATTACAAGAGAATCATAGGATTCGTTTGAAACAGGTTTCTTCCAAGTGAGGATTACACAAAAAGAATAAGTGGATTTCAGGTAGAATACTGATGCTTTTGAATGAATTTATTGAGTCATTTTTACATCATATTATACTTAGTTGGTAAATTTATGTAAAGGTATTTATATTTAAAAACGCACAGATTATTTCATTTTTGAATATTTATTTTATATTTTTCGCTTTAATTCCATGTTATGCTTAAATAAAATATGCATATTGAAGTCAATTCTCAACCAAAACAGTTCAGTTCCTGGACATAAGTAACATCGATAAAATGATGATTTTGATTTTGAATAACTAAAACTGTGGATTTTTAATGTATGTTTTTTCAGTTCATTGCGGGAACTAAAAGATGTTTTTAAATAGCACAACTCGCAATGAAATGTCCTCATTTCGAAGTAAAAGTGAACTAACCTATCTTAGTAACTTACAGTTCTTATATAGGAAGTGATCAGCATATAAACAAAAATTCTATGCATTTTGTTCTGTTTTATAATTTTTTCATGTTGACTGTTATATAAGACCAAAAATGTAAATATAATATTTGAACCAATATACAGCAGTGTATCCATAGTTCATCCCTTATTACTCAACCACCAATCAGACTTAAGACATCTGGCCATTACAGCTTTAAAACCATTTACTTATTATCACTCAACTACCAATCTGCTCAGATCACATTTGTATAAAATTGAATTAATGAGAGTATAAAAGATCATGCAATCTTTTAAATAATTTAGTATAAAATCGTTAGTAGGTTGAATAGTTTCTATTACTATAATGGTATGTAAGAATATTTAAATCTCTATATAGAAAATGATAAGCACTTAATCAAATATATACCTAGGCTTTCCTAGAATTACTTAACGAGACAAAGCCGGCGGTTGGATACACCAAGGTTGAGGACCTGTGCATAGGATTTGAGTACAAGATGAATGGATGTAAAATCAAAAAAACATCATTTGGAAATAAAGTAGTCCTTTATTTAACTGATAAGGACAACGAACCGCTTTGGATATTTTTACCTAAAAGTTATGTGACCAAATTTTTCACAAAAACACCCTTTAAGATGTTGAAGGAGCATGGAATCTCACATCTTATATATAAAGGAAAAGAGATGAATAGATATAGCACTGCCCATTTCCAATTTATATGTAAAGAGTAAATAAAGAGTTCCCATTATATATATGTAAGAGAAGAAGAGACAACTATACATGTAAAGACAAAAATAAAGAAAAAGGTTAAGAATATACATATGTACATATGTAAACGAGGTGGAACGTTGTGAGTTGCTGCGGACACCGCAACTCTACAGTTATACCCGATACTAAGTCAGTATGGCTCTCCTGCGGCAGACGCCGCTAATATTGAACCACACGACAAAGAGTGCGTGCGAGAGAGACAGAAAATCAGTCTGAGCGTGACGTCGGGCGCTGCGTAGCCACTGAAAATTGATTTCTTGCTTTTGGCTACAAAAATGATCCGATCTGATCCAGATTCAGCAATCTGATAGATATGGTCATTATCTATGATTCTGCGTTTTTAGTTTTCTCGAATGTGCAATATTGTGGATGCAACAGATTTTCGTCTTTTGTGGGGGCGGAAGGGGGTGGGGCGAAATTCTGAGATATACGTTTTATAGTGATATCTAACAGAAGTGCAGATACCAAATTTGGTTACTCTAGCCTTAATAGTCTCTGAGATTTGTGGATGCCCCAGATTTTCGTCCTTTGCGGGGGCGGAAGGGGGTGTGGCGAAATTTGGACACGAAACGATCAAGGTCCGATATCACAGGAGTGTGGATACCAAATTTGGTTGCTCTGGCTCTTATAGGTTCTGAGATCCTTGAACTCATATTTTGCAATTGACAAAACCGACCATGAAACCTGTGTGTTAGAGAGAGACAGAGCGAGAAAGAATGAAATTGTTTTCTTGATTCTGGCTATAATCATTATACGATCTGGTTCAGATTTTGCACTGTAGAAGATATGGTCATCCTCACCGATTCTGCGTTTTTGGTTTTATCGTATCTTTAAAAATGTGGATGCCACAGATTTTCGCTCTTTGTGGGGGCGGAAGTGGGCGGGGCGAAGTTTTGAAATATTTTTGTAGCAGTGACATATCACAGAAGTCTGGATCCAAAACATCGTTGCTCTAGCTCTTATAGTCTTTGAGCACTAGGCGCTGAAGGGGACGGACGGACGGACGGACGGACGGACGGACGGACGGACGGACGGACGGACGGACGGACGGACAGACGGACAGACAGACAGGGCTCAATCGACTCGGCTATTGATGCTGATCAAGAATATATATACTTTATGGGGTCGGAAACGATTCCTTCTGGACGTTACACACATCCACTTTTACCACAAATCTAATATACCCCAATACTCATTTTGAGTATCGGGTATAAAAAGAGATGGCTAGATATAGTACTTATCATTTCCAATACATGGGTAAAGAAAAATATAAGGGAAACAGAGCAAAGACGTGGATATAAAGAGTCCTGCTCTTTGAAACATTATCAGTAATAGATTCAAGAAGTCAGCTGCAAGATGCATGCCAAACAAATAAAACTTTTTTTAATGCAATTCGAGGAGATGATCTTCGAGGAGCACGTACAAATTCTTGAAAATTTGATGAGCATTTTGGAAGATCTGGAGGAAAAGGAGCTTCAGTACTCCAAGTTTGGCTTTCATTATAAGCCATGCCCCTGGAGTGATGACGATGCAACGGACGGACCTGACACATGCCTGTGTCATACCCTACCAAATAAGAAAGCAGAAGCTATAGACCTAATGTTAAAGTACTATAACTTAAATAAAAGAATGTATCCCAGCTCAAAAATTCAATAAACATCTTAAATGTCTCTGAAATAATATTGTGTTTTATTTTAAACGAATTTTCTTAAACATTTGTATTATTAACTTATCATTATAGTTAAAATCATTTTTCTTAAATTGTTTTAAAAAACAATTTAATGTTTTTTTGCTGCTTTTAAATATTCCATATAGGATACAGTAATGACCGCATGTATTTGAAAAATAACCTTGCAGTGGTTGTTTATTAAATGTAAACTTTATGGAATTTTTCCTTAATATTTTTAAAAAATCTTTATTTTGAGGATATTGACCATATGAATCAAAAAATTCGGCGGAATATTTGTTTTCAAACTAAAAAGCAGCCCAATGAGTTCCTGAATGGCTTGAAGAATCTGTGTTTGCTATTATTAAAGCAGGATATTTCGAAATTACTTGAGGCAGCTGATCAGAGGGATAAACTCCTTTAAACATTTTTTTTTGTTTTTGAATGCTTGGAAAGCAACTTATCGATTTGCAATGTATTCATTTTTACAATAGAACACGAATATTTCTATGTTTATCAATATCAATCATTGAGTCATATTCACAGTATACCAGACAAGTAACTGCTTCTGTAAGAGGCTCCGAAAATCGTCCTTCAATTCGGATGGCTCCTTGTGATATTAAATTTGAGCATACAGTTGAATTGTGATGGTCTGCAGTTAGGTCAAATGCTAATATAAAACTATTTTTATCAAACATTTTCTTTGTAATTTGTAAGCCTCGATCATAATGTTTTATTCCACTTGATCTGAATAGCATATTATATCCTCTAGAGCTTTGAGCTCAAACTCAAGTGCCTGCGATGGTACTTGTACTCCATTAACCAATAGATTAAAGCGTTGAATTTTAAAATGATCAAAATGGAAGGGGTTTAATGCCCGATTTCCAGAATATGATTTGTTTTTTACCATGCAAAAAGCCAAAAAATTGGGAAGCTGTCCAATAACTGCATTGTCAATTGATAATGTATTATTTCCTGGATATATTGTAAATGATTTTACTTGAACTTTGCTGTATGGATAAATGGCATTTTTAGTTTGTAAAACATGATGATGAGCCAATAAAATGCTCGGATTAATAGTTATGTGGTTCATGAATAGTTGGGCCTCCAATATTTTAAGATTTGATTCAGTTTCAGATTCCATTAAATAAAATGCTGTTTTTTCAATGTTAAAAGTAATCCTCAAATCTACATTATTTATAAGCAGTTTTGGTTGATTAAATATATCTCCATGAACTTTTCCGAATAGTTCAACCTTATTACTGTTTTGAAAAATATTTTTGAGCATAATGGATCCATCGGTGTTAACGTATCTACCAGATAATAATTTACCATAATTAGGATAATAACCTTGAGTGGCTAAGTGACTTTCACTGGCATCACTACCATAGTATAAAATCTTTTGCAAATACGATCTATAATGATAGTTATTATTACTCTGAGAAACCAAAATATTATTTAAATATACGGACGAACTTCTAAACATTGAATGCAAAATATTATTCACTACTCCAACATCGTTTCCTTCAATGTTGGTATTATCACTTTTTCTTAGTTGCACAACAAGTCTTAAGTAAACACTTGATAGGTCTCGATATGTTTCCCCATTTCCTAAGCAAACGAATTCAATTGAAGAAGCACTGTCCAACGAAGCTATGGGGTTATATGAAACTTCTTCTGTTCTCAGAATAGAGCTTTGTGTAGGATGTGGCTCAAAGAGATCCAATGCGCTTTTCATACATTCAATATGGGTGGTCATTTTGATTTAGAAAAAATGTCTCTTATAGTTAATTTCTTTGTTGATTTTTTTTTTTTGGGTCTCGACTGCGTATGTTTGCTTCCTTCTTTAGATGATAAATGAGAAAGTTTTTTCCTAGACCTTCTCTTTTTATTCTTTTTACCTGCCCCATTCTGGAATCGGGTTAACTTATTAATGGCTTTATTTGACAGGTTTTGCAAAGCAATTTTACTTTGTTCTTGGATAATAGTTCTTAAAGGTTTTCGACCAAACTCATTTATTACTGCCTTTCCAGTCTCAGAAGCTTGGTTTTTCATAGCGTTTATCCCCGAAAGGAATAGTGGTTTTATGTAATTAAAGACCACTAAAAAAATTCCCAATTCCTCTACCTTGTTGGATAACTCTGGGTGAAACATAAAGACTTCCTATATGATTCAACCCTCCTCCACACTGATTTAAATAATATTGTTGATAAGATTTCGTCATGGTGGTTATTTCTACTCTGAATAAATTTCCATCTTTACAGTATTATTTATAGCATTTCTTTTCGTTTTTTAAAGTGAAGGGTAACAAAAATTGGAATTGCTGAAGATTCAAATGGTACTTTATACCCTTTGGAATCGGTAATTAAGATCGAAATTTCTTTTGGAGACCATATTTCAATGGGATAATATTCAATATTGTTGAATTGTATAAGTTGCTCTTTTCCATTATAATGTAATACTCGAAGACATCGAGGTCTTTTATTTCCAACACATCTTGGTTTGATAATGTCAGTGTAAACAAAAATCAACCCATTTTGAAACTGTTCAGACTCTATTGACTCATTTTTTATACCCGATACTCAAAATGAGTATTGGGGTATATTAGATTTGTGGTAAAAGTGGATGTGTGTAACGTCCAGAAGGAATCGTTTCCGACCCCATAAAGTATATATATTCTTGATCAGCATCAATAGCCGAGTCGATTGAGCCCTGTCTGTCTGTCCGTCTGTCCGTCCGTCCGTCCGTCCGTCCGTCCGTCCGTCCGTCCCCTTCAGCGCCTAGTGCTCAAAGACTATAAGAGCTAGAGCAACGATGTTTTGGATCCAGACTTCTGTGATATGTCACTGCTACAAAAATATTTCAAAACTTCGCCCCGCCCACTTCCGCCCCCACAAAGGACGAAAATCTGTGGCATCCACATTTTTAAAGATACGATAAAACCAAAAACGCAGAATCGGTGAGGATGACCATATCTTCTACAGTGCAAAATCTGAACCAGATCGTATAATGATTATAGCCAGAATCAAGAAAACAATTTCATTCTTTCTCGCTCTGTCTCTCTCTAACACACAGGTTTCATGGTCGGTTTTGTCAATTGCAAAATATGAGTTCAAGGATCTCAGAACCTATAAGAGCCAGAGCAACCAAAGACGAAAATCTGTTGCATCCACAATATTGCACATTCGAGAAAACTAAAAACGCAGAATCATAGATAATGACCATATGTATCAGATTGCTGAATCTGGATCAGATCGGATCATTTTTGTAGCCAAAAGCAAGACATCAATTTTCAGTGGCTACGCAGCGCCCGACGTCACGCTCAGACTGATTTTCTGTCTCTCTCGCACGCACTCTTTGTCGTGTGGTTCCACCTCGTTAGTTCTACGTTCTTTGCAGTTTATTAATTATAGGAAAACCAATTAATTTTGTTTTTTCCAATTTGCACGGCCTTACTGTTTCTAACAGCCCTCATCAACTTTTCTCGTCCACTTACGTATTTCAAGTCTTGAAATGGATTTGGTTCACTTTTATACCTCTTAAGTTTTACTCTTAGCTTTCGCTGTTTATCAGTAAGCTTCACTTTAGTCAATGCTGATTTTTTTTATGCTTGAGTGTCTAAAAATGAAGTGTCCTCAACTTTACGCTTATTAGGTTTTGAGTTGAAAGATTTTTCGGTCAGAAAATCTTCATCCTCGATGTCGTTAGGTAAATCAGAGAACTCATTTGTGATAGAGAGTTCCTTTTTTGAGGACCCATTATTTGTATTGTTATGCATAGAAGTGTTAGGTTTTACATCTAACCAAACTGACTCGTCTTGTGTTTGTATACCAATGCTTTGAGGTGGTGAAAGTGGTTTGATCTGCGTAGTTCGTATATCCATTGTCTTATTTCTTTTTTTATTTTGATAGTAACACAATTCTTGACGCATTTTAATCCATTTATTAAAGTCACTAGTTTTTTTATCTTTTAAAATAGGCAAAAACGTTATATTTATTAAATCGTTTATGTGTGGACGTTGACATGCAATGACTGCATCTTTCAAGAGGCGATGCAGTTACTGCACCGTCAAGTGGCCCGTGTGACACCAGCAGAAGGCTGTTACGCGCGGATCCCAGGCAAAACGCAGACCTCCTCCCGCCCAACCGACCGAGGGGCGCTGCCGCATGACGCGCGGTGCGTAGCCGAACCAAACGCGAACATGCAAGAAAGATAGCTATTAGACTAACATTCGAGGAAAATTAGTACTAAACTTACTAAGAAACTAAGCATGCAATCAAAGTACAAATACCACTACAGTTACTAATTAATAGAAAGGTGTGTAAGGATTAATAATTTAATAAGAGGAAGAAAATTAGTGGTGGATATAATATGGTAGAGGGAATTATAATCCGAGCATAAGACCCTAAACGGTTCATGCAAGGAATAATTCGATCTACAAAGTGGAAGGAACAACGGTATAAAATTTCTAGTCAGTCTAATAGGAATCGTGAAGTTTATGCGGCTCAACAGATCAGGGCTGTCTATGTCACCCCTGATCAAGTTGTGCATAAATATCACACCAAGCATTTTTCTACGGTTAACTAAGGATGGGAGGTTTACTAATAGTAGTCTACTAGAGTAAGATGGGAGTCTTACACCCGCATCCCAGTTAAGGCTCCGCAGAGCAAAGAGTAAAAAGTTTTTCTGTACTGATTCTATACGGTCCTGGTGTACTTTGTACTGAGGGCACCATACACAGGAGCCGTATTCTAAGATCGGACGAACAAGCGAGGTATAGAGAGTCTTTGTTATATAGGGGTCGTCAAATTCCTTTGACCACCTCTTTATAAACCCAAGCACGCCCATGGCCTTATTTACCATGGTAGAAATGTGCTCGGAAAACTTTAACTTGGGGTCTAACATAACACCCAGATCATCCACCAGGGTAATTCTCTCAAGAGAACCACCAAATAGGGTGTAGGGAGCCAACAAAGGGCTAGAACGATGAAATGTCATAACTTTGCATTTCGAGGCATTAAGGTGTAACAAGTTTGCACAACACCATGACTGAAAGTTATTGAGATCGGATTGCAAGCGAGAATGAAATGAAATGTCCTTGTACTGGACACAGAGTTTAACATCATCCGCATACATAAGTACTCGAGAGTATGTTAATACTGAAGGTAAGTCATTAATAAAGAGTGTGAAGAGTAAGGGGCCTAGATGGCTGCCTTGTGGTACTCCCGAAGAAACCTTTACTGGGAAAGAGAGGGAGTTTTTGAAGAGGACTCTTTGAGACCTAGAACAAAGATAGCTAGAAATCCATCTCAGGAGGTTGGGCGGAAACCCTAAAAGGTCAAGTTTATGCGCTAAAAGGGAATGGTTTACAGAGTCGAATGCTTTACTAAAGTCGGTGTAAATAACATCCGTCTGTAAGTTACCTTGAAAGCCTTTAATAATGAAAGAGGTAAACTCTAACAAGTTCGTGGTGGTTGATCGCCGCCTTATAAATCCATGCTGAGTTGGAGATATAAGTGACTTGCAGAGATGTTGCAAGTGCGGAGTTAAAACCTTCTCAAACATTTTAGGAATAGCGGATAACTTTGCTATACCTCTATAATTTTTTGCATCAGACTTGCTACCTTTTTTATGGAGAGGAATTATAAACGATTCCTTCCAGATCGGGGGGAAGCAAGAAGAATCAATGGATAGGGTGAATAGTTTAAGCAAAGGTCCACACAGAGCCTCGGCGCAGTACCTGAGTACACAACCTGGAACCCCGTCTGGACCCGGTGAAAACACCGGCTTAACTAGTCGAAGATCATGAAGTAGGGAACATTCATTTAACAAGGGACTGAAAATGCCGTTCGACCTCGGTAAACCGTATGGGTACGGATGACCAGAGTAGCTTTCCTCAGAATAGGTGGTTTGGAAGAATTGGGCAAAAAGATCGGCAATTGCCTGATCATTATTTGCCGACGTATTACAAAATGATAGCGAGGATGGGTGTGCGGACGTTCTACGCTTACTGTTTACGAAGCTGTAAAACTGTTTAGGGTCCTGAGAAAAACGTATCCTGCATCGAGATAGGTAGTTCTTATAGCATTGAGCATTAAGAACTGAAAAGTTTGACCGAGCTAATACATAGCGAGAGTGAGAAGTAGGAGAACCCACTTCTTGAAATTTTTTATAAAGTCTTGATTTTAAGTTTTTTAGACTGGATAACTCTTTGGTAAACCAAGGGGGTTTTCCAGATCTAGTCGGACAAGAAAGCGGGACACAAGAATCGAAAAATGTGCCAAGAGCATTGTAAAAAATGTTTGTGCCTTTTATGATATCAGTGCACAAGTACAAAGCGGACCAATCAAAATCCCTAATGAGGTTATTAAGCTTCGCAAACTCGGCTTTACGAAAGCAGCGGACACGTTCGGGCAGCCTACTCGACCGATCCAATACAGTTGGTCCTATATCTAGCGACACCTCGAAAGTAGGGTGGTAGGCGTCTTCAGGTATAGTGAGCGGAAGGGCTCGGGTTAACAACACTATGGTCGGATCCAATACAAAGCACAGATCAAGCAATCGACCCAAGGAATTTTTCACATGGTTGACTTGAGACAGGGATAGGTCAAGCAAGCCGTCAACAAAGTCATGTCGTGACATGGGCACTAGGATACTAGACTCGTTTACCGAAGACCAAACAGTTCCTGGCAAGTTGAAGTCACCAAGAACTATCATACGATCTTTATCAGATAGCGAGGAAGAAACAGCGGTTAAAGCGGACAAATGCTGCTCATAAATTGAAATATCCGAAGAAGGTGGGATATACGAGCAAGTAATGAATATAGCGAAAGCGGGAAGAATTTTCTGGGCATTATTTACCAATTTTTGATATGCATTCGGATGCATTAATATAACTTTGGTTAATTGATGCTTATTTTTAAGCATTGTTCAATATTTTTCCAAAAATTCCCGAAAGCAATGAACTTATTAAAACAGGTAAAAATCCTCCTTTCTGGATGAGAACTTTTCTCTTAGAATTTATTGACCGTTTTGGACATGAAATAAGACGTAATGCATTTTTATACTTTTTTAGAGCATATAGTTGCTTTTTTGATATCTTATGATTTCCTCGTAGAGTATTCAACACTATCTCCACTAATGCTTTTACTAACTCAATGTCACAATTACTTATAATTGCATTTCGAAGTTTATTATTTGCCCTTTTGAGCACATACAATAAATGTTTGTTCGCTTTCAGTCGATTTAGATTCTTTTTGTAAACCATTTTCATCTGAAAAGCAAACTGTATACTCAGAATTAAAAATATGTGTACGAAATCTAAGGAGATCATTTATTCCCTGAGTAAGATCAATAAGTAAATAACCATGTGGTTCATCTGTCACCTCCTTATATATTCTGAAGAGCTCCTGAGAATTTTCAGGATAAATTTGTCTTGCTAAGCATTGAAATTGTAGCTTATCTCTAGGATTTTTGAACGCAACGATGTATTTTGTGTTTAGTGAAATATCTCGAGTATGTGATGATTTATGAAATATATTTTGTGTGACCACTATTACGGATAAATTCCTGTGGTGTGATCCTTTTGTAAATAGCTCACAGACATTTTTATTAAATGCACCCATCATTAAGTCATCTAGTATTAAAAGAATAGGCTCATGATTTTCATTTTCAATTGTTTCGGGAACTCCTTTATAGTATTCGATGGTATTAAAATTTGGCTTAGCATGCTCCTCTCCATAACACCAAATTATTCGATTAATTGAAATGCTCAGCAAATCATTCCTTTTGTTTATTAAATTTTCTAAAAACGTTGTCTTACCAGATCCTGAAGGTCCGCAAAAAAGCATTGTAAAAGGATGTATAAATTGCTTAAACATTTTTGGGTTTTGTTTTATTTATTAATATTTTATAAATGTTTTCTAACATCTAAGATATTCTAATTACGCGTCTCCTGATCGCGCTTTTTGGGACAGTTTTTTTCTAAGTGAGTATCAGATCCGCAATAATTACAATAAACAACTTGTGTGTATCCGCTTTTGTGAGGATCCTTTTCAAACAAACGCTTAAATGAATCCATTTTATACAACTAGTTACTACAAGTGCTGAATATAAACAGAAAGTCTAAACATATGAGTCACTATTACAGTAGATAGCGTAGTTAGAATTTTCCAAGATAACAAATAGCTTAAATAAATTATTTAGAGCACATCTAAGAGGAATTTTTTTGTGGATTCTACAGTTTGTAAAAAAATTTGGATAAAATGTGAGACTTTTTCCTATATCGATATCAATAATATTATTTGTTAAATACTTAGATAATATTGTGTATTGCGCCTTTTGTCATGTATTAAATAGAGAACGACGCGTCTGTGCTCATAAGTGGTTTATTCAGAACTGAAGAGATGACATGTGTACATATGTACTTACATACGAATAGGAGAGACGAGAGATAACAGAGGCTCTCGCTGTTCATGTACATTATGTTAATTAGCGTTGCCAGACAGATCATATTATGGTTACACTTCAAATTTCAACACTTTTGCTTAAGCATAATATTTTGTGATTACAATGTATTAATCAATTAATCCAAGCGATTTTACAAATCTATAATGCTTTTGCTTACATAAACTTTTGGTTAATACATCGGCAACGTTTTTCTGTGTGGATACATATTCAAGTTTTATCTCTTTACTTTCTACTTTGTCTCTAACAAAATGATATTTTAAATCTATATGCTTTGTGCGTTTATGGTGAATAGGATTTTTCGCAATATGATGCGCACTGAGGTTGTCACCATAGATAGCCATTGGCCCTTGATTTGAGTATCCAATCTCTTGCAACAGACCTTGTAGATATACTGCTTCTCTAGCGGCTGTTGATAGCGCCACATACTCTGCTTCGGTGCTGCTCATGGCGACGACGCTCTGCTTGGCTGATGTCCACGAAAACGCACTACCAGCTAGGAAGAAAACGTATCCGGGATATGATTTTCGGTCCAGCTTGTCATTTGCCCAATCAGCATCGGCGAACCCTTTTACTGGCTCTCCAGACTTTTGGTAGATGATGCTCATATTCATTGTGCCTCGTAAATAGCGCAACACATGCTTAGCTGCAGTTTCGTGCTCCACATGAGGGTCTTGGTTTCGCTGTGATAGTTTGCTCACAGCATGAAGAATGTCGGGCCGGCTCAAAACCTAAGTACATGAGCGAACTAATAAGTGATTGATAATATGTCTTATTTACCTTTACACATTCTTCATCTTTACAACCAACGTGAAAACCTGGGTCAAGTGGTGTTGCGACTGGACGGCAATCCTGCATACCGAAAGTATTCAAAACGCTTTCAATATACCTCTTCTGGCATAACTTGAGGGCGCCTTGTTTGCCTTCTCGATGAATTTCCATGCCTAGGAAAAAGTTGAGCTGACCTCCATCTTTCATCTCAAATACGGATGCGATATTTTGCTTGGCTAACTTTTCAGTAATTTCCACGAAAGAATTTACATATTGTACCACGTTATCACCGTTTTGCATATTTTGCCGCAAAAGTTTTTGGCATAACTGTACCTTTCGCACTGGTCCCACTGACACATGTACATCGCGTAATTTTTGCCACGCCTGCTTCGACGTTGTGCACGACTTTATGTGCATCAACTGCGTTGCTTTTCCATTTAATATAATACATGCCAACGCCTTTTGATCAGCCTTGTCCCACTGTGCCAAGTGTTCCTGTGTTCCTGCTGCTTCCTCCTGTGGCCTTTCCGTTTTACCACTTACATATGTCCACAAATCCGTTGTGATCAATACACTACGCATGGACATAGACCACACATCGTAATTGTCTTCCCCCAATTTTTCAATTTGCAGAGACACACTCATTTTGTTTTAATTGCTACACGCCACTTTCTAACTGGTGCACGATTTATTTGCAATTGCATCAAACAAAATATTAACTTCCAGTTCTACCACGGTTTTTTAATTGTTTTTAATACACGCCCGATCTTTCGGTGATCTGGGCCCATAACCTATTGTGTATTGCGCCTTTTGTCATGTATTAAATAGAGAACGACGCGTCTGTGCTCATAAGTGGTTTATTCAGAACTGAAGAGATGACATGTGTACATATGTACTTACATACGAATAGGAGAGACGAGAGATAACAGAGGCTCTCGCTGTTCATGTACATTATGTTAATTAGCGTTGCCAGACAGATCATATTATGGTTACACTTCAAATTTCAACAGATAAAAACTTTTTTTTAATTTCACCACGTACAATAACGGTGCTAAATCTATTTAGTGGTGAAAGTATTTCACCTAAACTTAAATATGATATTTCACCATCTGACAATTCCAATCCATTTATGGTTTGACGATTAATACTTTGTTGTTTAATCATTTCATTATCCAATTCATTCAGATGATATGGTGGTTTGAAATGAAAGAAGTTTGGTGTTACTGTTCCGGTTTGCATAAACGCCAATTCCTTAATAAAAAGTTGTTTATTATTTCCAAAGAGATATTGAAAATCAACTATAACGCTTGAATTCCTGTCGATTGTGTTCATGTTGGTTTGAGATTTTGTAATAAACTGAATGAGTCGTTGATTCCTATCTCCTTTATATACAGCCCAATTCAGTAAGAGTTCTTAGTTTAACAAAAGCATTCAACCCAAATGGACACGCTTCAATCAAAAAGAATTAGGTCCACTAGAAAGAAGCAGGATCACGAAGTCATTTTCGGTCTCGAATATTATGTAGTACATAATTTAAAACTTAAATGCGGTTTTTCAGTATATCCAATTGAAACTTGATCAGTATGATTTTTTGATGCCTGATACAATTATAGACCATCCATTATTGCCCACAATTAAGTGCAATTTTAGATTTCGAAAATCAGATAAGCAGTATGTGTTTATAATAAATCAGTTTGGAAATAAAATTGAATTTGATAGTGAGTCCTGGAGATCGTTTTTAAGATTAGGCATTTTTTTTACCACATTTTTATGTTGGAATACGATACTTAAGCAACAAATTATATACCTCTACTATAATAATATTATTCCTAAGTGTGCAGCCTTACAAAAATTTGATGTTCAACTAGCTGATTTAGACGGTACTTATGATAGAAATGTGCAAATAGATTTAACCCGTTTATGCTTTGAAATTTCCAAAAAAATGTGTAATCAAATAAAACGCCATGTTCTTGAGTATAAGCAAACACTTTTAAATAAGCAATCATCCCAACATAACAATAGAAAATAAGAATTATATTAAAAATGAGTAAGCAACAAGTTGTTAATGAAATACATAAGCCTGCTAGAAGAAATTTCATTCGACGTAAATTCGTACAAAAGGGAATTAATGACACGTGGCAAATCGATTTAGTTGAAATGATACCCTTTTATAAGGAAAACAAAGGATATAGGTACTTGCTGACAGTAATTGACACGTTCTCGAAGTATGCATATGCAGTTCCCGTTAAGTCTAAAACAGCTTTAGATGTTTTATCAGCATTGAAGAAAATATTAAAAATATCTAAACATAAACCTAAAAATATTCAGTCTGATCAAGGAAAGGAGTTTTTTAATGTAGCCTTCGGAGAGTTAATGAAAAAGAATAACATTAACCATTACCATACATATACACACCTTAAGGCATCTATTTGTGAACGTTTTAATAGAACATTAAAAAATCGTATGTGGAAAATCTTCAGTATGCAGGGTAATCATACGTGGATTTATACCTTGCATGACTTACTAAAAGATTATAATAATTCATATCACCGTACTATAAAAATGAGGCCTATAGATGTAAACAAACAAAATGAAGAGTTTATTTTTAAAACAGCTTATAATATTTGTAAGGTATTTCCTAAACACAAGTTTTCCATTGGTGATCCTGTTAGAATAAGTAAATATAAAGGTATTTTTACAAAGGGCTAT
Organism: Drosophila miranda; assembly: GCF_003369915.1. NCBI lineage: Eukaryota > Metazoa > Arthropoda > Insecta > Diptera > Drosophilidae > Drosophila > Drosophila miranda. Next base: position 9,955,515 of record NC_046676.1, read on the forward strand.
GATCCAAACTGGACAACCGAAGTTTTTAAAATTTTAAAAGTAAAGTCTACTAATCCTGTAACATATGAACTGGAGGACTATAAGGGGGAAATGATCAAAGGCTCATTTTATGATCAAGAACTCCAAAAAGTTAAAGATGAAAATGCTTTCTTAGTGGAAAAAGTACTCAGAAGGAAAAAAGAACAAGTTTTTGTTAAATGGTTAGGTTTCGATGAAACACACAATTCATGGATAGATAAAAAGAGTATATTAAAATAATTAAGCACGCAAACAATGGGTTGTTTGACCAAGGGCCTATAGTTTCTCCAGATGTGCCTGCATTAATGTAAACTAGTCTCCAGCCCGTCAGCGATTTTCCACAGTTTATTTCTGTCCGTATCGGATTAATAATGTAATATATCAATGAATACAAATCAATTTTTTCGAGGCTGTGGTGTTAAGTGATTTTTTTCGGCAGTACAGTAAAACCAGAACGTGGTATTTTGTGTGCACTGTGTACAGGGTTCACTGTTCCTGCTGTATACTTGAAACCGCTAAGATCAGATCTACTATCATATCAGGTACTACATATTCAAAAACAAAAAACTCACTTGAAAGGAGTTACATTTTATTTGTGTACTCATTTTCTTGGAGGATTATTTGACAACCCTGCACCATATTTGGTATTTTCAGTGTGTACACATCTAATGAATTAATAAAGAACAAGCCGTCACAATTTTCTTGTCAAAAAAATAAATCAAGTACTTGCAAAATTTTTTCTGAGCGAAGACTGAAGTAAACTGTTTGTGTGCTGTTTTGCGCTAGATAAATAAATAAATCTTACCCTTCTGTGATTCAGAGTCTTGTGGAACTTAAGCCGAGAAGCGCATTGGAAGCGCAGCTGCAGTTGGCATTATCAGCAGAAAATAGTATTATTTTTTTCACTTCGGATCGAGAATCGACTCAGCAAAGTTCGGTTTAGCAAATAGCAGAATTTCGCCAGGAATATGTCTACGATTCAAGCGATCTTGTGGCGCGTCTACGTGTATGCCAATTCTTTGTACTCGCTGCCACCACGGCAGACGCGCAGCTTCCGCAAGTGGAGCCCTCGGGTGCTCAGGTAAGTGTCCGCCATGGCGACCAATGACACCCTTCTTGATCAACTTTTGCCAACAGAAATGATCCGTGTGCGATTCACCGCATCATGGAGTGGGCGATCCGCGATACAGCTGTCGTATGCAGGAGCAAGGCGGAGATGGTGAAAGCTTTCGAGGCGTTGTACGGCATGCTGTCGCATGTCAGCATGCAGAGCGCCGAGTTCGAGAACACTTTGCTTACCTTCTTTGGGCCCAAGACAAATCAGTTTATCCACGAGCTGATCAACTTTGCCCGCTCGCCGTACGACCACTTGATCTCCTACGATTTGAACGTGAAGTATCGCGCTGTGCACGATGTGCCGGATGATGGAAATGATGTGGAAATGCCGTGCACCTCGGCGGAGGCTCTTAAAAAGGAACAGGCGGGGGCAGTGCTTCATAGCCTTGTGGAGTTCGCCACCCGCATGAATAACGATTACTACCTTAGCTTCGACGCGGACTTGAATATCGAGGAAGAAGATTGCTTCCCCATAGACGCGTTGGGCGTCAGCAGGGCTCAGAGAAGCAGTCCCGCGCTAATAAGCCTTTCGCAAGCGGTGCCTGCGGGATATGCTCAGATGCCCGGATGGCAACAGCTGTCGCCAACACAAGAGGAGCAGCACTCGTACCCTGCTTTGCAGGAGGCCCTATCAAGGAGCGTGTTCGATGTGGGTGGCAATCGTCAGCGGATGCGGTTGCAGCGCTGGCTTCCGGCATTGCTGCCCTCGGGAACGCTCCCAAACTGGATGACAGTTCGGGCTCACCTGGAAGCTCAAAGGACTTTGGCTAATTCTGCTTCTTCTACGGGTTCTATTAGACGCAGGCGCAGACGCGCCCTTAACCGCGACGCAGCTTGGGGCAATTTTTCAGTTCCTAGGACCCGTCGGGACTAACCCGATCTTTGCTTATAATTACATTTCATTATCTCGTTTGCTTCGCAATAGCCCATATACTATAACACACAACGAACTCTACGAATTCCAAATTATTAATGCGCACAAAGGGCTCTAGGACCCTTCATCAAAAATTGATAACGCCCATCCGAATGGCAACTGTAACCATGACGGTATTGGATAACTGAAAACGGATTGGCCATCAATAAAAGGGCGAACCGTAGAAAACGGTGTACCAAATATGCCTCCAACGCATATTTTGTGCTTTGCAACACGGCACGGTCCTTTGTCTTAATTTTTCGAGAATAAAAAGGTAGCTCCTGCCACACTACGCCCCCGCTCCACCTCTATCCCATGTCCCACGGCGTCGAGTCCGGGCCCCGGCTGTTTGGAAGCGCATGAAAAATTGAATCACACGCACTTTTGCGCATAAACGAGAGAAGAAATAAACAAAAAAAATTTGAACAAAACAAAAAAAAATTAAGAAGCGATTACCATCGATGTACAAATACCCTTTCAGTTTCGGCGAACACTTAGCTTAATTCAATCTCAATGAAATCTGAAGGTAATCCCCTGCAGGACATTTTGTACAAAATCAGAAATAATTGTAGTTAGACAAACGATTATCTAGAACAGTAGAAATATGAGGGGATTACCTACAGAACACAGTGTACTTACATTTTAAATTTTAACGAGGGGGAACGTTGTGAGTTGCTGCGGACACCGCAACTCTACAGTTATACCCGATACTAAGTCAGTATGGCTCTCCTCCGGCAGACGCAGCTAATATTAAACGACACGACAAAGAGTGCGTGCGAGAGAGACAGAAAATCAGTCTGAGCGTGACGTCGGGCGCTGCGTAGCCACTGAAAATTGATTTCTTGCTTTTGGCTACAAAAATGATCCGATCTGATCCAGATTCAGCAATCTGATAGATATGGTCATTATCTATGATTTTAAGTTTTCTCGAATGTGCAATATTGTGGATGCAACAGATTTTCGTCTTTTGTGGGGGCGAAGGGAGTGGGGCGAAATTCTGAGATATACGTTTTATAGTGAGATCTAACAGAAGTGCAGATACCAAATTTGGTTACTCTAGCCTTAATAGTCTCTGAGATTTGTGGATGCCCCAGATTTTCGTCCTTTGCGGGGGCGGAAGGGGGTGTGGCGAAATTTGGACACGAAACGGTCAAGGTCCGATATCACAGGAGTGTGGATACCAAATTTGGTTGCTCTGGCTCTTATAGGTTCTGAGATCCTTGAACTCATATTTTGCAATTGACAAAACCGACCATGAAACCTGTGTGTTAGAGAGAGACAGAGCGAGAAAGAATGAAATTGTTTTCTTGATTCTGGCTATAATCATTATACGATCTGGTTCAGATTTTGCACTGTAGAAGATATGGTCATCCTCACCGATTCTGCGTTTTTGGTTTTATCGTATCTTTAAAAATGTGGATGCCACAGATTTTCGTCCTTTGTGGGGGCGGAAGTGGGCGGGGCGAAGTTTTGAAATATTTTTGTAGCAGTGACATATCACAGAAGTCTGGATCCAAAACATCGTTGCTCTAGCTCTTATAGTCTTTGAGAACTAGGCGCTGAAGGGGACGGACGGACGGACGGACGGACGGACGGACGGACGGACGGACGGACGGACAGACGGACAGACAGACATGGCTCAATCGACTCGGCTATTGATGCTGATCAAGAATATATATACTTTATGGGGTCGGAAACGATTCCTTCTGGACGTTACACACATCCACTTTTACCACAAATCTAATATACCCCAATACTCATTTTGAGTATCGGGTATAAAAATTCGGGACTTAGTTTATTCAATGGCAGCCAAATTATCTCCAAAGATTTTAACACTGTGGAAATTATGTCTTGCTATGCGTTGTCTAAACCCTGCTGAGTTTTGTCTTGAATCATAATGCTTAACTAATGCAACCTCACGACGTTTTTCTACATTCTCCATTGTTTAACCGTAAACGGCATTAACCATTAATTTGTAAAAGTTTATCTCAAAGTCATTGCTAGCTAATTTTCTAAGAGATGTATTGAGGTCAATATAAGGTTTCAGCCAACAGGACTGATTAAATGATAAAACTCTAGATATTTTTTCTAAAATCATACCTTGCTCTATACATAACTGTAGCTGCTTCAAATGGATTATATAGTTCTTTTTATCACTTAAGTCAGCTATTAGTTTTGTCTGCTTTCCTCCTGGTGGAATCTTATTTTCGGGGCAAAAAGGTAAACTATTATGCTTATTATGAATATCATCAGGATATCGCATATCTACTTCTAAAATATATCCAACATCACTAGATGCCGATATGCTAAGAACGTTGAAAGATGAAATTTCATCGTTACTTAGAAATTTAAAATTAGAAAATGGAAGGGGTTGACTCATAGCCCATCCATATAAGTTGTTGGCGTCAATATATGAAAGGAAATTTATGGGTTCGGTAGGCTTAAATTTATTATTTAAATATTTGTTATTTGCTGTTGCAATCCGTTGAGTACATTGGGTCAACCCTCCACGAACAGCAGTTTTTAAAAAATTATAAATGTCAGGATCACTAACAAGTTCTAATTCTACCCTTGTGTATTTTAACATTGCATCCCATGAAACTGAAGGAGCAGTAACATAATTAATGGGGTCTAACCTGTACACTCGGGAACAAAGACTCCTAAAATTCTCAAATACATCAGCAAGAATTAAAACATCGCTTTCCAAATATAATTTTAAATAATCTCTAATAGATTTGCAATTAAATGCGCTCCAAGCCTTCTGAGCAAAGTTGTAGTCTTCAACACTACATTCCTCATCATTCAGTGAATTATAAAAATTATCTCGCGAAGGAAGCAGGGATTCATCAAATTTTTCAAAACTATCCAAATAATCATAGGGAAATACTCCCTTTCGTCGTAGCATATCAAATTTTTCACCTTGATATTTAGTTTTCAAAATTTTAAAATTCGCTATGTTCATATAACTAGCGAGTTTTTCTAAGCTTGAATTTAAAAATCAATTTGAATCTATATATCTAATTATATATTGATGAAGATAAGATTCATCGAGCTTACAAATTTGAGTTAACGCAATATATAACTCTTTAATGCAAGGTATGGGTCTTAGTTCATCTTTTATTGACGTAACAAATAAATGTATATCATAACGAGACAAGTTATGAACGAGGGGGAACGTTGTGAGTTGCTGCGGACACCGCAACTCTACAGTTATACCCGATACTAAGTCAGTATGGCTCTCCTCCGGCAGACGCAGCTAATATTAAACGACACGACAAAGAGTGCGTGCGAGAGAGACAGAAAATCAGTCTGAGCGTGACGTCGGGCGCTGCGAAGCCAGTGCAAATTGATTTGTTCCTTTTGGCTATAAAAATTATCTGATCTGGTCCAGATTCAGCAATCTGATAGATATGGTCATTATCTATGATTCTGCGTTTTTAGTTTTCTCAAATGTGCAATATTGTGGATGCAACAGATTTTCGTCCTTTGTGGGGGCGGAAGGGGGTGGGGCGAAATTCTGAGATATACGTTTTATAGTGAGATCTAACAGAAGTGCGGATACCAAATTTGGTTACTCTAGCCTTAATAGTCTCTGAGATTTGTGGATGCCCCAGTTTTTCGTCCTTTGCGGGGGCGGAAGGGGGTGTGGCGAAATTTAGACACAAAACGGTCAAGGTCCAATATCACAGGAGTGTGGATACCAAATTTGGTTGCTCTGGCTCTTATAGGTTCTGAGATCCTTGAACTCATATTATGCAATTGGCAAAACCGAACATGAAACCTGTGTGTTAGAGAGAGACAGAGCGAGAAATAATGAAATTGTTTTCTTGATTCTGGCTATAATAATTATACGATCTGGTTGAGATCTTACATTCTAAAGCATACAGTCATCCTTTACGATTCTGCGTTTTTGGTTTTATCGTATCTTTCAAAATGTGGATGCCACAGATTTTCGTCCTTTGTGGAGGCGGAAGTGGGCGGGGCGAAGTTTTGAAATATTTTTGTAGCAGTGACATATCACAGAAGTCTGGATCCAAAACATCGTTGCTCTAGCTCTTATAGTCTTTGAGGACTAAGCGCTGAAGGGGACGGACGGACGGACGGACGGACGGACGGACGGACGGACGGACGGACGGACAGACGGACAGACAGACAGGGCTCAATCGACTCGGCTATTGATGCTGATCAAGAATATATATACTTTATGGGGTCGGAAACGATTCCTTCTGGACGTTACACACATCCACTTTTACCACAAATCTAATATACCCCAATACTCATTTTGAGTATCGGGTATAAAAACTACCGGGAAAAAGGGATCGCTTAATCTAAATGTCTGTTTACACAGCTTATGAATAGGACCTACATATTGTCCTGTAAACTGATCAAAGAATTTTTCTCGATCATCATCAGAAATTTGTTTCTCGCAGGCATAGCAAACACCGTGTTCCTGGTAATCCTCATCCCAAATGTTAAACTGGTAGATTGGTTTTTTATAGGACTTGCAGTACTTCTCATAAAGTCCATCGGTTTTCATCCTAAGTGCTTGACAAAATTTTTGGATACAATCCGGTCCGAAATAACGAAATCATAATGTTTATGAGTTTATTGCCTTTGCTGGAATGTTAAAATATTTACCTTCGTATGTCCACATCTCATTTAGATGATCATTGTATTTATGTACAATATAAAATGATGCTGCACATGCTGTATGCCTCTGTGCCATAGTAGTTGATGATTTTGATGGATCATTAAGATTTATATGGTAATTTTCCAAAACTGCTTCGATGTCAGCATAAATTACTACTGGTGGAGATAGTTTTTTAGAAAAACTTTTGAATACAGTTTTGGTATTAGGTTCAGGATACAAAGCAGCAACTTTTCCACACTCTTTAGTGTCATGTATAGTATTTGTTGTACTATAAAATTGCAAGCAGTTCTCGCAAAAATATGCAGTATTATGGGATTTACTATGTTGTGAATAGCATCATTTTCTCATGCACGTTATATATGCATAATGCATCATTTGCATATTATCACTATTAATTCCAAGCAAGTTTATGTGGTGAGTCCGAATTTTCTTAGTTCTCACTGTGGGTAGCATGCTCCTCTCCATAACACCAAATTATTCGATTAATTGAAATGCTCAGCAAATCATTCCTTTTGTTTATTAAATTTTCTAAAAACGTTGTCTTACCAGATCCTGAAGGTCCGCAAATAAGCATTGTAAAAGGATGTATAAATTGCTTAAACATTTTTGGGTTTATTTTTATTTATTAATATTTTATAAATGTTTTCTAACATCTAAGATAAGCGTCTCCTGATCGCGCTTTTTGGGGCAGTTTTTTTCTAAGTGAGTATCAGATCCGCAATAATTACAATAAACAACTTGTGTGTATCCGCTTTTGTGAGGATCCTTTTCAAAAAAACGCTTAAATGAATCCATTTTAAACAACTAGTTACTACAAGTGCTGAATATAAACAGAAAATCTAAACATATGAGTCACTATTACAGTAGATAGCGTAGTTAGAATTTTCCAAGATAACAAATAGCTTAAATAAATTATTTAGAGCACATCTAAGAGGAATTTTTTTGTGGATTCTACAGTTTGTAAAAAAATTTGGATAAAATGTGAGACTTTTTCCTATATCGATATCAATAATATTATTTGTTAAATACTTAGATAAAAACTTTTTTTTAATTTCACCACGTACAATAACGGTGCTAAATCTATTTAGTGGTGAAAGTATTTCACCTAAACTTAAATATGATATTTCACCATCTGACCATTCTAATCCATTTATGGTTTGACGATTAATACTTTGTTGTTTAATCATTTCATTATCCAATTCATTCAGATGATATGGTGGTTTGAAATGAAAGAAGTTTGGTGTTACTGTTCCGGTTTGCATAAACGCCAATTCCTTAATAAAAAGTTGTTTATTATTTCCAAAGAGATATTGAAAATCAACTATAACGCTTGAATTCCTGTCGATTGTGTTCATGTTGGTTTGAGATTTTGTAATAAACTGAATGAGTCGTTGATTCCTATCTCCTTTATATACAGCCCAATTCAGTAAGAGTTCTTAGTTTAACAAAGCATTCAACCCAAATGGACACGCTTCAATCAAAAAGAATTAGGTCCACTAGAAAGAAGCAGGATCACGAAGTCATTTTCGGTCTCGAATATTATGTAGTACATAATTTAAAACTTAAATGCGGTTTTTCAACTACAAGAAAATTCACTCCAATGATATGGATGCAGCAAAGCAAAAACAATTTCGTCGGTTTAGATAAAGATGAATGGATGCAATTGGTTACATACAAGGAGTATATCCAATTGAAACTTGATCAGTATGATTTTTTGATGCCTGATACAATTATAGACCATCCATTATTGCCCACAATTAAGTGCAATTTTAGATTTCGAAAATCAGATAAGCAGTATGTGTTTATAATAAATCAGTTTGGAAATAAAATTGAATTTGATAGTGAGTCCTGGAGATCGTTTTTAAGATTAGGCATTTTTTTTTACCACATTTTTATGTTGGAATACGATACTTAAGCAACAAATTATATACCTCTACTATAATAATATTATTCCTAAGTGTGGAGCCTTACAAAAATTTGATGTTCAACTAGCTGATTTAGACGGTACTTATGATAGAAATGTGCAAATAGATTTAACCCGTTTATGCTTTGAAATTTCCAAAAAAATGTGTAATCAAATAAAACGCAATGTTCTTGAGTATAAGCAAACACTTTTAAATAAGCAATCATCCCAACATAACAATAGAAAATAAAAATTATATTAAAAATGAGTAAGCAACAAGTTGTTAATGAAATACATAAGCCTGCTAGAAGAAATTTCATTCGACGTAAATTCGTACAAAAGGGAATTAATGACACGTGGCAAATCGATTTAGTTGAAATGATACCCTTTTATAAGGAAAACAAAGGATATAGGTACTTGCTGACAGTAATTGACACGTTCTCGAAGTATGCATATGCAGTTCCCGTTAAGTCTAAAACAGCTTTAGATGTTTTATCAGCATTGAAGAAAATATTAAAAATATCTAAACATAAACCTAAAAATATTCAGTCTGATCAAGGAAAGGAGTTTTTTAATGTAGCCTTCGGAGAGTTAATGAAAAAGAATAACATTAACCATTACCATACATATACACACCTTAAGGCATCTATTTGTGAACGTTTTAATAGAACATTAAAAAATCGTATGTGGAAAATCTTTAGTATGCAGGGTAATCATACGTGGATTTATACCTTGCATGACTTACTAAAAGATTATAATAATTCATATCACCGTACTATAAAAATGAGGCCTATAGATGTAAACAAACAAAATGAAGAGTTTATTTTTAAAACAGCTTATAATATTTGTAAGGTATTTCCTAAACACAAGTTTTCCATTGGTGATCCTGTTAGAATAAGTAAATATAAAGGTATTTTTACAAAGGGCTATGATCCAAACTGGACAACCGAAGTTTTTAAAATTTTAAAAGTAAAGTCTACTAATCCTGTAACATATGAACTGGAGGACTATAAGGGGGAAATGATCAAAGGCTCATTTTATGATCAAGAACTCCAAAAAGTTAAAGATGAAAATGCTTTCTTAGTGGAAAAAGTACTCAGAAGGAAAAAAGAACAAGTTTTTGTTAAATGGTTAGGTTTCGATGAAACACACAATTCATGGATAGATAAAAAGAGTATATTAAAATAATTAAGCACGCAAAATATTTATCAGATTTAATTTATTTTTGTGTATTTTTTACATTGAAATATAGTTTTAAAATTTAAAATACTAAAATTTCCACACTCTTTAGTGTCATGTATAGTATTTGTTGTACTATAAAATTGCAAGCAGTTCTCGCAAAAATATGCAGTATTATGGGATTTACTACTTGGTAGCGCCACCTATCGGTGATAATGTGAACTAACTTCGATCTCAATCCTCCTTCTCAACCATGTAAAATCCTCTCAAATCGATCCTTCACTCATTTATATTCTCTCTCCTCCCTCTTACTGTCAATTAACCTGTTTTTACGATTGGTCCCGTGTTGCGATTCAAACAACCCTCAAACAGGTAGGTCATCCCTTTGCAATGAATCTAATGTGATAGTTTAGAGGTATTATTTAAGTGTTTCCTGAAAAACGGTTTCGATGCCCTTGAACCTTTCTACTTTCTCTATAATTTATATTCCTCCTTTGTGTACCTAACACTGTCCCATAGCAAAGTGCCTATATAATAACTACTCTTATACATAACAACATTATATTTTCGAATATCGAACATCGATGTTTTAGAAAAAATAGATTGCATTTAAGTCCTTTTCGCTCATTAACTTTCAAACAATTTCTATTTGGCGCGCACCACTTGTGTCCAGTCGATAGTATCGATAACCGAACTTGAATCGGGTAAGGCGCTCCTTGAACCGATTGACAGACCATTTTCGCTAAAACCTCTTTTTACGCAAAATGCAATAAAAGCAAGTGTTTAAAATAAAACAGTCAACTAGAAAATATGTTCATTAATTGGATAAAATTATGTGGGCATGGCTAAATGTTCTACTCAGCTAGTAATATTCCACGGAATATCAAAATCGGAATATGTAAAATAGAACTTGAATTCGTCGGTATATTTACGGTATATTTTTAAAATGAGACGGTATATTTTAACGATAAGTCCGCGGATCGTCGCTTCGTCGGTTCATTCAATTTTCGCACTTATATCTGAATCCGAATCTGCTGCTGCTGCTGCTTACAGCTCGACCTAGTCTAAAGATAATGCAACAGGAACAACAGTGAATAATCACTGATAACCCGCTGGCCTGACTGCCAGTGTTCCTCCCTGCTCTGTGTGTGCGTGTAACGGAATTTAAGGATACGACCTACGATTTCGAAGAACAGTTATAGCATCCTCTATAATATATGTACGGACTGTTGAATTGAATTAGTCAGAAGCAACAATTACAAACAAATTCCAGTCCTCGTACCACCGTTATTTTCATTTGGCGTGCGTGTGTGTGTGTGTGTGTGTGTGTGTGCGTGTGGGCGGTTCTCGTGTACGGGTGTGTGTTCGAAACGAAACTAAGGCGAGGAGGGAAGACAACAAAACGGTTGGTTTGTGCCATTCAACAACCTCTTTGTGGCAGTATCGATTTTCCGTTACATCGTTATACACACACATTTGACCGACTTTGCAGCCAGCTATTACGCACACGCCACCCCACCCCACCCCACACGCCAAACGCCACACGCCCCAAGCCCCTCCTTAAGTTTAGCGCGGTTCGAGCAGGCGGGTTGATGCGCGGCAGCAGCAAGCAGAGCCAGAGGCAGAGCTAATCTGTTGGCTTAGTGTGAGCGAATTTGTTGCATCTTGGCGGCACTGGAGGCATGTTTATTTGGCACTTGTCAGTCGCCGGACGGACAAACCATTTAGGTGAGAGCCACCACTTCCACAGCGAGCGTAACCAGGCACGGCAGCAACAATAGGAGCGATCCCACTGTACGTAAGGCTCAATTGCGGGCAATTTATATTTAATCCACGATTCCACAACCCAAATAAAATCGCGCATTGTGCGCTTAATTTGCGTTTCGCTGTTGTTGTTGTTGCCGCGCCGGATTTCAATGAATGTACCCGTACGAGCATTCACACACATTCTCTGCTCTCCGCTCTCCACTGACCACTCTCCACTATCCATTCTTCTCGACAGGAATACAGCAATAACCACTGTAAATAGTATCATCAGCATCCACTGCAGGCACATCATCCACAACATTTACAACATCCAGCGCACCTTGGGAACGGTAATTTTCTGAGAGAAAGCTCAACATCCAAGATCCACATCGACATCGGGATCCACCAGTAGATGTTCACCATGATCCAGTTGAAGGAACTAAAGCTCCCCTTCAGCCACGCGGCGTTATTACTGATGCTGGCGGCGGTGGTGGGCGTGGGACAGGCGGGGTCCCAGAACACACCGCAGCAGCAGGTGTGTCCGGAGCAGGGCGACATCTCGCCCTGCATCTGCACGGTGAAGAAGAACGGCCTGGACATACTCTGCGAGACAACGGACTTGGCGCACATCACCAAATCGATGGGCACACTCAAGGGCAAAAGTCCCATCATTTTCTACCTGAAGTTGCGCCACAACAACCTGCCCAAGCTGCAGGGATTCGTTTTCCTGGCCCTGGACATTCGCCACCTGACCATACACAACAGCAGCCTGGCAACTATCGAAGAGAATGCTCTCAGTTCCTTGGGTGAGTGGTTCAGAAAGCTAGATTTTAGAAGCTCAGTACCGTACCATCTCCATTCTCTCCTACCATGTCCCATTACAGGCACTGGACTCACACAGCTGGACGTATCGCTGAACCAAATGAAAACCGTGCCTTCACAGGCACTGCAGCATCTGTTCCACCTGTTGATCTTGAACCTGAACCACAACAAAATCACCGTGATCCACAACAACGCCTTCGAGGGACTAGGAACACTGGAGATTCTTACGCTCTATGAGAACAAGATCACCCAGATAGACCCCGAGGCGTTCCGCGGACTGGAAGGGTAAGTTTATCTATCCTTGATTGTGTGTTCGTTCCGCATCTAAAATCGCTGGGACTTGCAGAAAATTGAAGCGTTTGAATCTGGGTGGTAATGATTTAAGCAGAGTTCCCCAAAAGTCCCTGTCTATATTGGACACGCTGAAGAAGCTGGAAATACAGGAGAACAAGATCCGCTCCATCATTGAGGGTGACTTTGAGGGCTTGGTAAACCTCGATTCCTTGATTCTGGCCCACAACATGATCACCACAGTGCCTGCAAATGTTTTCATACACCTTACCCAGCTAAATTCTCTGGAATTGGAGGGCAACAAGATCAGCGTTATCGATAAGGATGCGTTCAAGGGCTTGGAGGGTAGGTTTTCCACCACCATTACCTCTTGACTTAAAATTCTGATATTTTCCGAACTTCCACGTCTTTTAATCCTCAGAGAACCTGCAGTATCTGCGCCTAGGAGACAACCAGATCCATGCCATTCCCAGCGAGGCCCTGCGCCCACTGCACCGTCTTCGCCATTTGGATTTGCGGAACAACAACATTAATGTCCTGGCCGATGACGCCTTCACCGGATTTGGCGACTCGCTCACGTTCCTCAACCTCCAGAAGAATGAGTAAAGCTGCCGCGCAATATCACATACGGAATACTCCTACTTATCCCATTGTGATCCGTTCTGCGTTCCAATTTCAGAATCAAGGTGCTGCCAAGTGTGCTCTTCGAGAACCTAAACTCGCTGGAGACCCTGAATCTGCAGAACAACAAGCTGCAGCGCATTCCCCAGGACATCATGGAACCGGTCATTGATACCCTACGAATCATCGATATCACGGGCAAGTCATGGGCATCCAGATCCTGTGAAGCACACAACCACAGCAAAGAAAACTTATCTAAATCGATTGCAGATAATCCGCTGAACTGCTCCTGCGAATTGACCTGGTTCCCCAAGCTGCTCGAGGACCTGAAGAACAAGGATGACGAAATGTCGCAGAAGAAGAAGCCGCTGTGCCACATGTCGCAGGACAACCGCGAGTACTTTGTGCAGGCCATGCCCACCGAAAAGATGCACTGCGCCGGCCTCAATGTGAGTCCCTCACCCACGAGCGGCGGTCTGATGCGGATACTGCAAGTGAACCTTCTGGCCCAAATTGCCATGTGTAGCGTGGCGTTTCTGATTAGCGTTTAATCGCTTCCGATCTGATCCGATCTGAAGCGGGTCCCCAGTCTAGTTAGGTCCGGAGACCACTTTTCCATGTGGGTCAGTTTCATATCCAGATTCAGATTCAAGCACAGTGATAGAAGTTGATGGGGAGTCCTCGATTGCGGGCTCCCCATTCAATACAAATCGATTCGAACCAATTCGATGCTGAGACCATAGAAAATCCCACAAAAAAGAAATACCCATAGACCTTTTGTACGTCTGCAAACCATTTCTGTGTTGTTGTATTGTATATTTTCTTATAGATTATAGTGAATCCGTGAATTATGCAACTCTGCCAATTATTAGACCCAAAAAGCACGCTTTTGAACCGTACCAAACTGTTCGCTCGGCCTGCAGCCTACCCGCCACACCAGCAGCAAACATCACGAGATCAGCCAATCCAGAGCGACTTGTCCATTTCTGTGTCTGTTCCCCCCACCTCCACTCTGTTGAATTGATGCACCAACAGACAGACACCACAATCCAGTCCACAGTTGCAACATCATCAGCATCTACAACACGAGACACATGCACAGTAGCTCGACAGCGACGCGCTCCCAGCTCGCTCTCCTGGAAAAGCCCGAGAGAAGGGCGTTAGATGATAGCATCCCTTACATATCGATACGGATAAAGCTTAGACCTAAGACTTGAACTCAAACATATCAGATTTTGTGACACAGAATCAGAAGCAGAAGAATTGTTACGGTTAAGCAGCGACAGAACATTATTGTTACGATTACATTTGCATACGAGCATTACATGTTATTTCGTATTGTGTACATACTTACTCGTATCTATGATATTCCCATATGTGCACAGGTGCACTGGCACCTATATATGTATTTATTATGCGTAGTTTATCGTCGTTTTGTCGTCGGTGTTGTGAGATACAATCATTATAAGCAAGTTTTCTTCGTTTCCTGACCTGTTCCCTTCCTGTACCCGCCCCAGCCACCAAAGCAGCTTACAAGCAATCTAACCTAGTCGAAATTGTCAAATCTATATAAATATAAATATATATATAATTATATATATAATTATATGCATCGCAACCCAATGCGGTTCCACTTTGGGCGCCGGTCAGGAAAATATGCAAAAAAGGCAAGGCGATCAGGCGAAAGGAATAGATAAAAACAAATCATTTGCATCAATCACCAAGAACTGATTATGGAATAAGTAGTTTGTACTCTTTATTTGTGAGAAACATGGGGCAAGTACTGCAAATTATAACTGTAGTCGACACTCAACCCACTTCCAACTTCCAAATCCCAACTCCCTATGGCCCCCATCCCGTGTGCCCCCCCATATGATCCCTATATGCATATCGTTATATTGTTATTATCGTGACATATCAAGAGCTCCAAGTGCACGCACTGGATGACTCGACACGCACCTAAAATATAGGCATTTTATAGAATTTACTTACAATTTTAAAACATATGAAAAGTTGATATTTACGCGAACGGAATGGAACCGAACACACAAAGAACATTAACAAAGTGTATGCAAAGTGGAATTTTTGAAATGTTTTTATACATATACCTACTTTTAGATACACATACAGACATGCATATGAATTCTGTCTATTCGAACTAAGTTGTAATCTCCATTAGAAATTATCATTACATTACCATTAACATTGACACTGACACTCACACTGATATTTTCTGGTTTCCGCCGGGTTAGCCAGCAGTTGGACCCGTACCATACCCACTCCGCATCGGCCAGTCCGAGGCTTCGGTCAGTAGCCACTCTCTGGTGGATGGCGGGGAAGTGGTGCTCCAGCGGCTCGCCAACCCGACAGGCTATCCAGACAGAACGAGAACTCTGTCGAAAGGGATCAGAAATATTTTCAAGAGAATGCGCTACCACCAAATCGGGTCAGTATTTTTGGCAACAGCTGTTCTCTTCAAAATATTGTAGAACCCCAGCAGAGAGTGGGTAACGAAAGATGCTTTCCATAGGAGGAGCTATGTCTTCTCAGCCGAAATAATAAAGAATCCCATGATGGTTACAAATGCAAGCAAACGCTTCCTTTATTTCTGTCATTCTGTCCGATGTTAGTCACATAGCCCGGAAGTACAGGGTCCTTGGCACCTCGAAGCCATTAAACGGACTGGCAATAGGCACCGTGTAAGCACCCATGTTGGGGAAGCCAATCAGGTCGCCTCGGTTCAGGTTGGGCAGCCGCAGGTCCTCCGAGATCTGAAAAGAAGAGATATATTGAAGGCTGTAGGTTCAATCAGAAGAGGGGAAAACGGAACCCCTACCTTGTCCAAGGCATCACAGCTGGGACCCCAAATCAAGGATTTGAATTCGGGGAAGGCCTCGGATTCATCCTAGAAAGATATCAAACATGTGTTGAGCAGGGAACTCCCTGGATTCCCAGGTGATACTCACCAAATAATGCTCAGGCGTCACCACCTGATGGTCGTAGAGAATGCAGTTGAAGGAGCCGTAGACTCCGTCATTCAGGTAGTACATGATAGTGTCCAGCTTTCCGGCCTCATTGCGCACCTCACGTTTGGCATGGATCTTGCAGACCAGCGTGTAGGCCGCCGCCACGAAGAAGCGTCCGGGTTCGGCAATGATCTGGACGCGATCGTCTGGGAAGTGGCGCTGCACTGAGGTGTTGACAATCTCCGCAATCTGCAAAGTACTCGTATTAATACCAGAGCTTCGGTGATTCGGGGGGTCGAATAAACCTTTTGGAATTTCTCATCATCGCTGCCAGGAAAGCCGCCACCTATGTCCAGGAAATTCATGTCATAGCCCAGCAGCTCTCCGAACTTGAAAATGTTCTTGGCCTTCTTGATGGCCCGATCGTAGGCCTCCAGCTCGCTGCAGCCGGATCCTACGTGGAAACTGGTGCCGGTCACCTTCAGGTCGAGCGCCTTGGCCAGCAGCATCAGCGCCGTGGCTTCCGCGTCCGCATCGCAGCCGAACTTGTCGCCAAGCGGACACTGGGCCTCCTTTGCCTCGCTCTTGAAGCGCACAATCAAGCTGCGAGAGAGATCAAACGATAAGAGTTAAGTCGGAGAGATCGGATCGAACACTAATGTACTTGGACTGGGGATAATGCTTGTGCAGCTTGTAGATCTCGAACTCGTTGTCCACCGTGCCATTGGCCACCCGATGCTGCTGGGCGTACTCCAGGTGGCTGACGGGACGGCAGGGATTGGCGAATATAATCCGCTCAGGCGCTACATCCAATCCCAGAACCTGCAACAAAATGGTAATTGGAATCCGCATCTTACATCAATGATTTTTGTGGATTTTTCTCACCAATTTCACCTCGTTCTTGGAGGCACAGTCGAAGCCGGCGCCGAGTTCCGCCAGCACCTTGACAATCATAGGATCGTCATTGCATTTCACGGCATAGTAGGGGGTGATTCGGGGAAGATACTTCACCCAGAGATTGTATTTCCGCTCCACACTGGACAGATCGCAGATGTTGAGGGCCGCGTCCATGTTCTGCAGACTGGCCTGCTCCTCGATAACCCGGCGAATGTTGAGCTCGTGCTCGTAGTATGTGATTTCCTGGATTCCGCTCGCCATCTTAGCACGGCTCCCCACTCAGAATGCGACTGATCGAGAACGATTGAGGGCCTCGAGTGCCTTGGCTTGACCGACTTATAGCTGATAAGAATATTATCAGTCATCGGAGCACGACTAGGGTCCGAATCCGAACAGACTTGCGAGCCATTTAAGCTGGAAAGTGAATGCGGTCGTTGGCTCCGGGGAACGGAACAATGAGGCTCTAATTAGCAGCAAAGGTCAAGCGATAGTGCCGTCCGTTACAATTCCATTCCACGCAACTCACATCCCTTCCTGCATCCTGCCTCGTGCCTGATATTTGGCAGAATGGGAAATTTACAACCAACAATATTTGGCATCGTAAATAATTTTAATGCCCTCGAACCGCTGGCCGAGCATGTAAAACTAATAAAATGTAAATTTTCAACAGCGATTGCGGCGAGGCCATCATCAAGACGTGCATAATTGACACTTGCCCGAGGACACTCTCCGGTCCACTCCAGGGCATGCCACAATCGAGCCGTGTCAAACCCCTCCACACACCCCTAACAAATTCCACGGCAATGACCATAAAAATAGTAGAGTGCGTGTCCTGGAAGGAGGAGGTGAATGGCAGGGGAGGATTGCGGTCTGTTCTCCTGACAAATCGAGCGCAACCCCCTCGAGGGCACATCGAACGGCAATTAAAAATTAAAATCCAACTTTTGTAATCGATATTGGCAATTGCGGAGCCTCTTCATTCTGCACTCTGCACGGCACTTTCCAATCGGCTTTGGCGGAGATGGGTATATCAATCAACTGTTAATTGGGCAACTTCATCAATATCTTCCGCCTCTGATCGGACACTGCACGGCACCCTTTTGGGCCGCAGCCAAAGAGTATCTCTTTAAAAAGAATGGTCCAAAAGGGAGCCCAGAATGACAACTGTCAAAAGTCAGAGTCAAAAATATTGAGCGATGACCAAAAAGGGATCTTGTCACGCTCAAGAGCCAGAAAGATGGGATTGTGACTGTCGGTGCGAGTGCCGAATCATCGCGATTTGATTGCAATTTGCTGCGAGTGTCATCATTCACACTAGATTTTATTTCAGTTTTCAATTCGATTTCAAAATAGTCCCGAAACCACAGCAATGTCCTGTGTCCTGTGTGCTGCTCCTTGCTGCACAGCCCTCACTTTGAGTGATGTGACAAATCGACGTAAAGTGCTATCCGAAAGTGTTTCCATTCTCAAACGGCAATGGGTTCGACATCCAAATAAAAAGTGAACTCGAATGGAAAAACTGGTTTGGATATTTACACGGAAATGCATTTAAATCATTTGCTTAATTTGCTTGAAATTTACATGCAAATGTCATTAATTAGGACACACGGGGCCGGCGTCAGTCCCTCGGGTTCCCATAGCAATTGATTAAGAGTTTAAATCCATTTCGATTCCGGGTCCAGTCTCTAGAATTCTTTTATAAAAATTTCTCCTTGCTGAAGTCTTAGCTGATCCTTGTTTCAGTTGCTTCTCTATTCTTTATTCAACCTCTTATCTGTGCTTTTAACCGTCGTCTGTTCTTGATTTCATTATCATTTAGGCTCGGGTCGAGGGTTCAGACAGCTTTGATTTGGTTCCAGCGCACTTAAAAGCTGATAAGGCAGACAAAAAGCAATGTAAGCAATATACAATGTTCCGGGTACGTATTTCTGCAGCTAAGTCCTGAAAAGTATCACAAGCATATACGAAGAAAGAGTTATATAGGTCTACCTATCATATACTACTATACAGTTGGAAAGCCAGGAAACTCATTGAAAGGAAATTGGAAAAAGGAAACCCTCTCCGGAAATAGTTTCATAAGAAACTTTCCGTCGAGACTCATGGCGCCCACAATACCGCACGAAGCCAATAATCCGAGTGCAGGCCCTACCTTCGGCCCAGGTTATTACTGGGTTAGGGTTGGGGCCCAACCACTTGACCGGCCATTCGAGGGCACTCTGACGAGGAGGATGATTGTGGGCTGAGGGGTCTAGGTTCGGTTTAAGTACCGCTATTACCGCATTAGGCGAACCCCTCCTCCCCTTCGAGATTCCGCAATCTGTGCGCTCGCTGCGGCCTGGTCATGTTCTGCGGATTATACTGCGCCTGTGCCGACTGTGGCGTCGCGTGGGGGTCGTCTCTCAGCTGGAATTTGCAGTGGCTGCCATGAGTCATATGCCACACGACCGAGGCAGGGTGTCCTTGCCTGCTCCACCTGCAAGCCGCCGACGCCGCCAGCGAGTGTTCAATTCCCATTTCAGTTTCAGTTTTGTTTGGTTAGGCCAAGGTGCTGCAGCAGCTGTCGCGATGAGGCATGCTCCTGTCAAAGCCGCAACGTTTAGGCAACAACAATAGCAGCAATAATTGCACACTTCTGCCTTATTTTTGGGCAGCAAACAAAGGAACACCGAGGGAAAGAGCCGCAGAATGTCCCATTTGCTGAGGCGCACCAAAAAGTCCTGTCTGAAGGTGAGTGGGCGGTGGGGCCGAGGTGGCCGAGGGAGTGGGCAATCGATAAAAAATCGATGCCCCTGAAGGCACTAAAATAACCATTTTACGAACACGCGGAACAGGAAACAAGGAACCTCCGCCTTCCGTGTAGTTTATTATTCATACGCCGCGTTGCCTGCTCATTTGAACGATTTATTTTTAACGACTTGCATTACAGCTGCTGCGCAGGATATCAACTTCAAGGCAACTCTTTGTCCAGCGTCTGGACGAGGAGGATGGCGACGAGGAGCAGGAGATGGAGCCGGCCGAGGGGGAGGCGTATCAGCAAAAGGATGTGAACAGCAATTGCCACACGGCAGAGGCCATCTACGAGGAGCTGCAGCTGAATGAGTGCAGTCCCAAGCCTGACCAACACCAACCTCAACCGCAACCACAACCACAAGCCGTCCAACACTTTGAGTATGCCAGCGAGGCAGAGGAGGAGATGGAGAAGCAGCCGCACCTGCACTATCCGGAGGCTAAGCTCGACCTGAGGAGCAGGTACTTGCTCAGCTCGAGCAACTACGAGGTGCTCGAGTCCACCCCCGTCCCAGGCTCCGGCATCGAGTTTGAGCGCGTGCCCTACAAGGCCAACGTGCGCTATCTGCGCCACACCCCGTCCAACTCCAGCCTGGATCTGCGCCAGGCGGAGGAGTCACAGAAGCAGCAGTCGCAGCCAAAAAAGAAGACGCAGCAGCTGCAACAGATGCAGACTGCAGCCAGATTCCATCCGTGCAGCATCAGCCTGGGGTCGAAGATCGAGGGCAACTACCACAACGTGATGATCATGGAGCCGCCGCACGACGACTACCCCATCGTCAAGTGGGACATCAATGGCAACTCAATGGACGACGAGAGCCTCGATCGCTGGCAGCTGTCCACCCACTGGGATGACTTTGACAGTCGGTGGCGTAGGGCGGCGACCGGTCTCTCCCACTCCCACAACCGATCCCAGTCGCAGTCGCAGAGGTCGAGCCACCAGTCGAGCTCCTGCACCCTGGAGACGTGGATCGATGAGGCGGAGCCGCTTAGCCTGGGGCCCTTCGTCGATGAGCAGCAGAAGACCCCACAGCCGACAGGAACACACAGTAATCTTTGCCTTAAGAGCTTCTAAATTCGGAATTCGGTGGCCTTTGACTTTGAACACCGCCCGAATCAATATAGATGTAACCAGATATGTGAGAAATACTTACCCCGCTACTTATGTAGATACATGTGAACGTGTACGAGTATTGTACTATATGGTAGACCGCAATTTTCATTATAGAAAGTTGTTGCTAGAAATCCATTAAAATAAAGTGTTTGCGACGCTCCTTTGGCTCCATACCTTGAATGCACTTCAAGCAATTTGTCTCTCCTGTCTCTCGAACCGGGGAGCACGAGCACCCCGAAGAACTCCCCGGTCCTCTCTCTCTTTCGCTCTACAAAGCGGACGGCGCACGACCTGCACGTGCTGAACATGCGTGAGAATCCCCGGACCTTTGGCTTTCCCACGAGCCACGAGCCAGGGCTGCGATTTGGGTCTCGATTGCGAGTCCGTCGGTGGTGCAAGTTCAACTCGTCGTGCACTATCCATCCACTTGATTAGGGGTGGGTTCCGCTCTCAGTTCCATAGTTGCCGCCGCTTAGAGATTGTCCCACGCTGGGCCTGGCATTGGCCATTAAACATTTTTACTTTACTTTTTGCTACATTTGAAACCTGAGCGACAGCATGCCGAATCAAATTAAAAGCACGTTTTTTATTATTTTCCATTTTCAATTCATTTCGAAATTGATATGAGAGCGCATTAATATCAAGCATACGCCACGGAAATGAATACAGTTTTGGGGGATCGGATCTGAATGGGTCAGTTTTAGTCGCGAATTGTTTGATGATGAGAATTGTGTGGGGGAGGGCATGGAATGCAATAGAAACTGATGGGGTGGGCAGACTTTTTACATTAATTTCTTTATTTTTAATTTCTTTTGAAGAGTTTCTAATAGCAATTACATTGAGAGATATCAGTGCCCATCCACAAATATTTGTTTCCAAGGTATGCAAAAAACTTGAGAAGATTGTATATGTAGACCATCAGTATTCGTACCACAGCTGGTGCAGTTGATATCCGAAAATCTGGATATCTACAGACAGAGAAAAAAGCCCTGAGTATTGAATAGTGGCACTGAGATCTATAAATTTTTACCCATAGATTTGCACCGAGAGTGAAAATTGTAAAAAGAAAGTGTTTCTCACTTACGTTTTACCATTAATATGAAAATATTTGATATAAGTACATATTTCATATTATATTCATATTTAAATTAAATATTTCTATATTTAAATTAAATATATTTCTTATAAATTTATGATATTTTCTTTTGTTTTAACCGCTTTATACTCGTATTTAGCTTAAAAATGAAGAGTATTACTTAAAACCGCATATTTAATTAAAATATGGGTTCTTTTCTTAATACTCCGGCATATTTCTCTAGCTGTAGCTCTTACTACCATATTTTATTAGGTTTTTTAAAAGCACTACCCAGGAAGCAAAGAAAATACACTTTAAGGACATGTGAATATAAGCAACAAGTTATCATTTACTTTAAAATAGTAAAGAGTATAGTAAATAGTACCCTTCTGATGGGTAGCCCCAAGCTAAAGCAATTGAAGAGTACATTCATTAATTATCCTTTTCTTGTTTCTACCATTTTCCGCTCTATATTTTACCCAAAAATGGATAATAAAAGGCTTAATGTCAATGTACTTTACCTGCTTGATTGCCTTGTAATTAAAATGGCCTCAGCACAAAGGAAATGTATCGATTTCATCTCAGGCACTAGGTCAACACACCGCCTTCGGGCACCTGTCCACGCATTCCTCTTATCTCGGCCCCCGGGATGCGGCGGTGGCTGCGGCTCCCGTAACCTTGAGGCAGCACTGACCTAGAAATGTGGGCCAAACACGGGACGGGACGTGTGTTCGTATGCAGATAAAGGTCAACGGCGGCCGTTGCACTTGTTGGGGCACGGCGCCAGGGCCACGCCACACGACCGGCCGCTGTTCGGGTCGCGTGCTCCAGTTCCAGCCATTCAACGGGCCAGCGGCGGCAGGAGCAAGTGGCAGCATAAGTCAGCCGGCGGACAGGCAGACAGACTGACGCCCACGGCGATGATTCAAGGCGATGTCGTGATGCTGGTGCTGATACCGATGCTGATGCCATCGACATCGATGACAGGAGGATGCAATCGCGCCCGTCCACACAGTGATTGCTCTTTTGCCCGGCATCAATCCATCTATTCCTCTCGCACACCAAGTCCGTACTGCTCACTCCAAGGCCGTCTCTCTCTTCACTCTCTCTCTCGCTCACTGTCCGCCCTTGTTCATTTGTTGGTTTTTCGGCCTTATAGCGATCATTGTGGACTATTACCTACCCCCAGCCAGCGCCTGAGTCCTGGAGAGCGGCGGCACGCGTTGCCAAGGGGTGGTTGCTGCTGCATCTTATTGGGCGTTTGCCGGCGGCGTTAGAAAGGGGTTGAGCGGCGGCAGCGACGACGGCGACGGCAACGGCAACGGCGGTCAGGTCGTCCGCTAGTCGTGTGCTGCAAAATCAGTCGAA
This sequence comes from Drosophila miranda, assembly GCF_003369915.1. Taxonomy (NCBI): domain Eukaryota; kingdom Metazoa; phylum Arthropoda; class Insecta; order Diptera; family Drosophilidae; genus Drosophila; species Drosophila miranda. Next base: position 9,978,982 of record NC_046676.1, read on the forward strand.
CGCCGTTCGCGCACACGATAAGTCACGTGTTCAAGCCAGCTCCGCTCTTCGGTTCCGAGTCCAGATCCAGCCAGTGCCGCAGGAGAAAGAATCCCAAGTGATAAGACAATCGCCCAGTGTTCCCAGTCAAGTGTCAAGTGCGCAGGATCAGCAAAGGACAAAGATGGACCACAACATGCACGTGAATGCGCCACTCCACCATTGGGGCTATGGGGCAGGCCCGGCTGTGGCCTTGCCAGCGACTGCCAGCACCCCCCAGAGCCACTGGGTGCAGCCGCCGCAGAGTCATCACAGTCAAGGACACAACAGTCTGAAGAGGTCGCTCTCCGAGAGCGACTGCGACGACCTCTACTCGGAGGAGTCCTCCAAAGAACAGTGCGTATGCGTAATCTGACGAAATATCTGTGGGATCTTCTTATTAACATTTTGTTTTTTTTCTGATCCGCTCACAGAATCTCTCCCAGTCAGCCGGGAAGCTGCCAACTGATGAGCCGCAAGAAGCGTCGCGGGGTCATTGAGAAGAAGCGGCGCGATCGCATCAACTCCTCGCTCACCGAACTGAAGCGTCTGGTGCCCTCGGCCTACGAGAAGCAGGGATCCGCCAAGCTCGAGAAGGCCGAAATCCTCCAGCTCACAGTGGAGCATCTGAAGAATTTGCAGTCGAAAAGTAAGTTTCAATTTCTTGGTTGTGGAAAAACAGAATAAGAGAATGTTAGGGATATGTTAAAGGTTATGGGAAGAGCAGCGATAGGGAATTTCTCTCGTGGATCAGACTAACAGTTTGAGATCATTATAATCGATTTTCATTAAAAATTATGGATAAGGATAATCAAAAAGGTTTTCTGAGATCGGATAAATCATTGAAATACTACAAAATTGAATGATGAATCATATATTATCCAACATGAATCTTATTGAATTTTTTTTTTAAAGTTGAGAAAGGAATAGTCTATTAATTGGTATTGAAAAAATCTTAACAGTTTCGGACAAATAGTCTTAAACATTATCTTAAAGTTCAATATTATTTGGATAAATCATGAAAAGCACGACTCCAATATCCCACAGGATACGATAGGCTAACAATTTAAACACTAAACTGGGATAAGTGTTCCACAAATTATTTGAAATCTGGGTAAACGGTCCTAACCTGTTGTCCCAAAACAGGAGGGAGGACAAGGGTAAGAGGCAGGCTGGCATTATGGGAAAATTATGATTGCCGCAAACACAGAGACAATAACAGCGCACCGCCCAAGTGAATCTCGAATCTCGGGGCTTCCCACGCTGCTCATTGCTCGCCTCCCACTGCCTTTGCACCACTCGCTTTTTACACCCAGAAGCGGGCGAACATTGCTTCCACCCCTGGAAGCAACCATTAGCATTAGCAGTGCCACCCCCTGCCCCTGTCCGACTCTTCACATCCCGAACAAGGACATGGGGGTGGTTGTTTAGGCAGTCGCGTGGGAACAACTATTTTAATTGTTTGCCCTGGTCTGTGTCGATGTGGATGGATTAGACAGCTTATTGACTTTCGCCTCCTCCTCCTCCTCCTCTTGTTGCAGCATTGGACTCGCTCAGCTACGACCCGCAGCGCGTGGCCATGGACTACCACATCATCGGGTTCCGAGAGTGCGCCGCCGAGGTGGCCCGCTACCTGGTGACCATCGAGGGCATGGACATCCAGGATCCGCTGCGCCTGCGCCTCATGTCCCACCTGCAGTACTTCGTGCAGCAGCGGGAGCTCTCGGCCCAGAGCTGTGCCAGTCCCAGTGGCTGGTCGGCTTCCGCTCCAAGTGCCGCAGGCTACCAGGCCACGAGCAGCTGTGCAGCCCCGCCCTACCAGACCTATGCCTCCGCAGGAAATCCCGGAGCAGCCTATGTCTCCAGCTCATCGCTGCACAGCTATCCAACGTTGAGTGCATCGCCCTCGCAGCAGCAACCGCAACAGCAGCAGCAGCAGCAGCATGGTGGACGGACCAGCGTCTCCAGGACGAGTGGATCAGGTGTTGTCAGTGAGGCTCTGCCACCTCATAAGCTCCACTCCGATACCAGCAGCCAGCAACAGCAGCAGCAACAACAACAACAACAACAGGTGCAACATCAGCAGCAACCTCCCACCCATGTCCGAACCCAGACCACGCCTCAGCCGGCCCAACAGCCACAGCAGCAACAACAACAACAGCAGCAACATCAACAGCAACAGCAGCAGCAACAGCAACAACAACAACACTACACACACGATCACACTGTTGTTCATCCGGAGCAACAGATTCCCACCTACATAGATCTGACCAACAGCCATCGACCTCCAGCCGGCGGGGAAAGCCTCAGCTATAGCACAGCTCCACAGTATCCGGTGAGCGGAGGGCAGGATTACAACAACGCCAGCGTCCTGCAATATGCCACGCCCAACGGGGCCAAACCCTATCGACCCTGGGGAGCCGAGATGGCCTATTGAAGAGGTGGAACAGTATCCGAAAGTGGAAAGCCCAGAAAACAGAGTCTAGTCAGGCCCAGTGTGATAGTCTTAAGTTTGGCCTCCTCCAGGAGATCCTAACGAGAAAATCTCGTTGAGATTGAATACAGGAATAGGCACATTAACTAGTAATCTAAGAAACCATCTATCATCTAGAATTACGATCTACGAACCTTTTGTGAAACTATTGTAAATAAAGGCATTTTTTTTAGAAGAAATATACAAAAACGGGATGGCATTTAGCAGTGCAGGGTATACAAAATTCCCTTTTCTAGCTGACAAAGATAGGCGGCCTGGAGTATCACTCCATCCAAACAGATTTTTATATTTTTTACTATGTCGAAGTAGCCCGGATTCCACATAAAGAACAAATATTAACGAGTCCACCGATACATGTCAGAGAACGACAACAAGCGTCTGCCGCGATGGTGGTCGGGAGGAGTCTGCTCGGCCATTGCGGTGACCACCACACATCCGCTGGATCTGGTCAAGGTGCAGCTGCAGACGCAGACGCAGGCCGAGAAGGTTTCGGTCGGCCAGGTCATATCGAATATCTATCAGAAGGGCGGTCTCACGGGCTTCTACAGTGGCATCTCTGCCTCCTGGTTTCGGCAGCTAACCTATACGACGGCCCGCTTCGCCCTCTACGAGTACGGCAAGAATTTCGTGGACGCCAGCAACGTCAGTGCCAAGGTGCAACTGGCAACCTTTGCCGGCGTCTTCGGAGGCATTGTGGGAGTGCCGGGCGATGTGGTCACGGTGCGGCTGCAGAACGACATTAAGCTGCCGCCGGAGAAGCGGCGAAAGTGAGTACCGGTGATCGTCCGGAGTGATCAGCGATATGTAAACGAATCACTTCCTCAGCTACAAGCACGTCTTCGATGGCCTGTACCGCATACAGAAGGAGGAGGGCGTCAAGAGTCTCTTTCGGGGAGCCGTGCCCGCTGTGACCAGAGCCGTGGTCCTGACGATCGGCACTAACGCGACATACGATCAGGTGAAGCAGGTCATTCAGGGCACCTTCGGCACAAAGGAGGGCCTGCCCCTGCACTTCCTCACCTCGACGATAGCCGGATGCATTGGCACCATCATGACGCAGCCCATCGACGTGATCAAGACCAGATACATGAATGCCAAGCCGGGCGAGTACTCCGGCCTTATCGCGGTGGTCATAAGCATCTTCAAGCAGTCGCCGATGGCATTCTACAAGGGCTTTATTCCGGCCCTGATGCGGGTTAGTCCAAACACGATCATCACCTTCATGCTGTACGAGCAGGCACGTCTGCGCTTTGGCTACCTTCCGCCGAACGCCAAAAAAGAATAGTATCGAATATCCACGGCCTCCCACTCCGCCGTAAAAGTACTACGATACACAAATTGTTAGTAATCCAAACCCCTCATCGTATTGTTGCGTACCAATTGGCCTGGAAGTAATCCCCTCATGCCGTAATCGCGACTAATAAGCTGCCACCATGTTCGCCCGCTCGACCACTGACCGTTGGTCAGCAGAAACAGCGATGGGGGTCAACGGCAGTGCAGCGTGTCCATATGGAAATGATGTTTATGGTTTATGAAATTTGCATAAGCGCAGGGATACCCGTATACCCCATGTACCTGTGTGGCAAGCGCTAACTAAAAACAGAGCCCGAGAAAACCCAGTCCAAATGAGTTAGTTAAGCCGGCTGCACGTTCGCCGCTAGTAATTAGGAAACAGGGGCCACAAGGTGCAAAGGGTCGAACCAAACCCTCGCCGAAAACCCCGGGAGCTACAGAAGAAACAAGAATTTTCACAACAACAACCATAACTGGAAACCAAATGGGCTCAAGATTTTGTCACCCCTGTACATGTGTGTTTTACAAAATATATTTTTTAATAAAAATTCATTCTTTTACGTTCATTTGTGAGTTAAAATTGAAAATTATAGACCTTTAGACCTATTAGTTCTAATTATTTTATATACAAACTTATGTTGAAGTTTTATTTAAAATGGATATATCCCTCGAAAAGTTGAGAAATATGTTGAGGTGAAATTACGAATGTTAATGCGCAATATATAATCCAATTTCAAACTAAAGGAATGCAAAATATATCCTTAATTCCTTTTTCCATACTGGAAAAACACTTGAGTCCAAATTACATTTGTAACCGAGCAACTTCTCAGTTGCATGGGAATATTCCGATCTAAATCAACCCCTAAACAGCCATGCGCCCACTGTTTTTTATACCACACTTAAAGAGTATTGGGATTTATTAAATTTGTGTGTAATAGCAAAAAGGAATCGTTTTCGACCCCATAAAGTAGTCATGTCTATCTGTCTTGATGAGCCCTTAGATCTCAGAGACTATGAGAGCTAGAACAACCAAATTTTATACTTTGTACTGCTGTGATATCCCACTGGAAGAAATGTATTTCATAATTTTGCCAAGAGAAAAGAGTAGTGCAGGTTACATACAGTAAAAGTTATATAAATCATTGCATATTATCAAACTGAGTACCGGATAGAATGCATAGTGTCCGAACGTTTCGACTGGTTTTTAGTTGTTTGACTACTTCAAAATTTTAAAAGCCTAGGACCGCCCAAGTAAATTTATAAGCATTTTATACAAAATTGTATCGGCCCCAGTCTTATATTTCATGTGAGCGAACTAAAATAAGTGCCAAGGTAGAAAACAGACGGTGGGCCTTACGTCTTTAAAAGAAGAAATGTCCCAATAAAGTAACGTAAGTGTTTCCACCGTAAGTGTTTCCGGATTCCACCTCTGTGTCCTGTAGCTCTAAATAAATTTGACGTGTGCCATCAATAGAGCTACTCGAATCGGAGTCTTCATGCCAGAGTTGGTCATCTTCAGCGGGGCACAGTAGATTGCTACTCGAGCTGCTGCTCCCGTCTTCCGTGGCAGTGTTCTTTATCTGATCTAAAAAAAAGAGCAAGAATTAACATTTAAAACAAACTCGAGCGAGTAGATCCTCTCTTTCCCTCTATTTTGTTTCTTTCATGACAAGTGCAAGCAAAAGTTTTGATTTTTGTTTGCGGTGTGCATTGCCCTAAGAAAATGGCGGCCATAGCATCTATTAAATCGTGCCACTGCAGTGCACTGGTGTGTGCATGGCTAGATTTTAACATGCGCTTGAGCTGAGAGAATTTTAAGCCGGCAAAACTACATACATACATAGAAGGAAAGAATAAATAAAACTCACCTTTTCATCTATAATTCACCAATTCTTTCTGTCTGTCTTTTTTCACCGAACAAATTTGAACATACCAATAATGACACTATCGATAATATCGATATGTATATATGTACGATACCGTACAAAAAATGCTTCCCCGGCAATCCTCTATGACGCATAATAATTGATCCCAATGCTTCCATGCTTTCGACTCATTCGTTTTTGCTCAACTTCTCTCTCCTACAGCGAAAGTGGAATGCAAGCAAAGTCTCCTTTGCTCATCTTTTTCTCCCTCTCTGATGCAGAGGGAGATCGAAAGGACACCTGTTGGTGGGAGTTTGACCGACAAGGGAGTGAGAGGTTGCGTAGGTGCTCTCTCATTTCATGATCTCGTTTTCCTCTTCTTCATAATTGTCCTTTATTCCCTCTCCTACTGAAAAATTACAGTCATGGCGGAGCTCAATAGGAATTACCGCTGGTGATTCTTGTGTGGTTTTCTGTACCCGCACGTTTTTATTACCGCTCACGAAGAAACAATCTTTTGCGCATTAATTTATTTTTTGCCAGCTAAACACATACAAAAAAAATAAATGTTGTCAATACTTGCGCTTCAGCAGGGTTGCGCGGCCGAGTGAGAGACCTCTGAGCTTTGACTTCCCACGCTGGTCGGTGGCTCTACTATTAACAATCATCCACCACCCCAGGCGGAGAGAAAGTCCCGCATTGGAATACCACTCGAGGGTGGGCCGGGCCGGTCCCGAAGATCGGCGTCAACACCATCAGCATAATACACACGTCACAACTTCCAATTAGAGACAATCATTCGGATACAGGACAGGCGGGGGGGATACATACCATGTGGACTTCGATGGGGTGGTTTTACTGTCCTCGGCAGTGGCTACAAAACCGAAAGAACGCTACGAAGTGACTTTCATTCCTTGGATTACGTTCGGGCTACAAACACACATAGGACAGGAGCTGATATAACCAGCAGGACCGGACCTGGCGCGGGGTGGATTCAAGGAGTGCATGGTGTAGTTTTCATTGTGTGAATGGATGTCATAAATAGTCAAATGATTTCGTTTTTATTGCGGTGCGAGTCAATTAAGTGGAATAGTTTTGCCATATTTCTGAATGGATTTTCGTGTTAAAGGTGACGGAAATGTCCATAAAAGCTGGCCACTTGTTTGGATTATTTAATTTAATTTATGCACATGTGCAGTTGAAAAGGATATCATGTGCGGCGTAATGGTTCATTGATTTGAGTTGGAGAATCGGCGATTATGTATTTATGTAGATCATTTCACATGTGTAGGGTTGATTAATCGAACCAAAAACATTGCATCAATAAATCAACTCAATTTGAATTAAATAAATGAACTTGAAAAATGTGTTGTTTTTTTGTTGCTATATTTGCCCCCGGTGCATTCTACCTATCCCTGTCTTTCTTTCCCACCGCTTTTAAAATTAGCACATCAGCTCCAAGGCATATTAATACAAGGAGCGGCGTAGTCGGGAGTGTTCTCACTGGTTGTCACAGATTTGTTTACGGTTTGTCAAAAGAGGCGGGTTTCCAGCAAAAACGGAAAATTTGGCTCCATTTTGAAAGTCCTAAGCTTTCGTTTAACCACCTATTTTCGGCAGGTTTTACGGTCACACTGCTCCTTTGACAAAATTTTTATTTATTTCAGGAATATTTATGAAAGAGATTGACCTCACCTTACTTGAATACACCCTTGTGTAAGATCTGCCTCTAGCGCTGCGCGAATTTCGTTTATTATTATTTTGCGAGTGAAAGTAATTTGATTTGAGTTTTTGTTATTGGAAACTTTTCATAAAATCAATAATCGAACTGTTTCAGTTTGCCGCGATACGCTTATGCCACAGCCATGCGGCTGCTGCACGCGATCCACACGTTTCTGTGATGTAATCCGTGAGTGCGAGATCCAAAAAATGTGATCGGCAGAAATGTTAGCCAGGACGCTGTTTAACCGTTGCTGCAACGGATGCTGCATCAGAATGGCGGCTCCACACGTGAGGCGTAAGTGGGGTCATCGCACACACCGTAAAAAAATCACCACCAAGGGGAATCAGTTTCTAGATACATATTTTATTTAAGTGTGAATTTAAGCAAACTACAACATGCATCATCAGTGCCACGGCACCTGGTTTCCAATGGTGCCCTTCTTGTAGTACTTCGCTGTGGCCGAGGCGGTGGCGGCCAGAGTAGGGGTTGGTGGGGCCGGCTCGTAAGTGGGTCCACCGCCCTCGGCCTTCAGGACAGCGGCACACCTCCACTGCTTGTTGTAGTTCATCCGCCAGAGCCGCACACAACCGTCATCACCGGTGGAGATCAGCATGGTTGCCAGCATGTTCCAGCAGACGCGCCACACGGGGCAGTTGTGGTCGCTAAACTTTACCGTCTGGATGTCTAGTTTGGTGGTGCCCGTGGAATCTCTAAACAGATGGGAAATTATTAAGTTGGGGCAGCCTGACGAGAAAAATTTTTCCTGTTCTTACGTCACTCCGCGAAGATTCACAATATAAAGATCCTTGCTGGCCACGGCCAGCATGTGGAAGGTACGTCCTGCATTCGGAGCAAAGGCCACATCCGTGACGGGGTCTGTGATGTCGTTTACAGTGTCAATCTTCACACATTTGCGGGCGTTGTCGCTGTAGGCAAAGAGGAACACTTTACCCGTGGGCGTGGCGGAGTCGTCGCTGCCAGCCTGCAAGTGTGTGGAGATGCGGGATCAAAAAGTGTGCTGGGTCGCGTACTTACCGCCAGCAGTTGGGTGACCATGTAAGTGGATGTGTTCCAGGACAGACAGCTCAGCGGCAGCTTGTTTGCTATCTCATGCTGCACCGGCCACTGGGAGAGGTTCATAATGTCGGGAGCTTCGTAAATGCGTATGATGCCATCCGCGGAGGCGGTGGCCAGCAGCAAGCCCAGGTATTTTGGGGCGAACTCCACATCCGTGACGCTGGTCCGCGAATCCACGAGAGTGGTGCGGCGCACCCATCTCCGAGTAGGCGTGTTCGTGGTCGAGACTTTCTCGCCAATCACCTCCTCCCACACGGAGGCCGTGCGATCGAAGGAACAGGTGGCCACCACTTGGCCGAACTCCGGATGGGCCCACGACACGCGCCAGATAGAGCCCGAGTGCGCCTTCCAGCTGCTCGTCACAGTCCACTTGCCCTGCGCATCTTCATCCCAGATCTGCAAACTTAGATTCTTTGAAAATGCTCTTGTTTACCCCGGCGGCAAGCTATTCACCATAACTGTCTGATCGCTGGAGCAGGTGGCCATGCGGCGACCATAATAGTCAAACACCACGTCATGTATCACATCCTTGTGGTCGGCGGTAATGGTCTCCACATCGAACATATTTCTGTCGTTGGATTTCTTTGTGAAATGTTTATAAAATGCACGCGCGGAAAAATCTCCACTACTGCAGCGAAATGCAGCCCTGAGAAAGCCAAGTGTTGGTAAGCGACCGGCAGTCAGCTGTTTGGCAGTATTTTTCTTCTGCTGTTTCTGTTTATAATTCTGGGGCGGGAAAACGGTCACATTGGCGCTGCAGTCCGAATTACGCGTGAAGTACGAAAAAAATTAAGTGGAAAAAATACAAGAACAAAAAAAAAAGCAGACGATCTGCCCATTGACCATACCCGAAGAAGTAATCAACGGTGCCACACGCACGGTCATTGCCTGTGCTGTGAAAGTGAAGTGATAGAATTGGCAATCAAAAATTTTAGTGGCAAACACAGCCAGAGCTTCCCACCCGGAAAAGAACAGTTACACAAAACAAAATTGCTAACAGAAAGAAACGTGGAAAGCAGCGCATTACGATGGAGAAAAGTAAGTCGATGTGGAGGGGTGTAATCTAGTCGGTAAACATATAATTACTATCTGATTAGTGGCAGTAGCAGATAATATGCGCATATGCAAATAACAACAGTAGCCGCACCTGGGGGTTATTCACCCTTTTGGGGAGAGGCATTATGTATATGTCTGGGAACCGCCGGGACCCAGCATAAATCAAGATTCCGTTTGTTTATCATTTGCATTCGTTTGATAAAGTCCACATTCTGTGTTTGGTTCCATCAATCAAAGTACAGGCCAGCCAGGCAGGCCAGCATATTTTCCTTCCAATATGTTGTGCTTTTGCTCTCGCCACTCTCTTTCGCTCTCATCACTGTTACTGACCTTGATTCCCATTGGACTGTGAACATCGCGCGATGGTCGAGTCTGTATGTGTGTATATAGGCGAGTGGGCGAGAGTGTAAATATATGTATGTGTGTGTGATGCTGCAGCGTGTGGGCGGATGCGTAGCCAGCCTCATTCCAGTCTTAGTACAAGCCGGCTTTCATTACCTAATCGGTGTGAGTGCATCCACATGTTAGCCCGAACGAGAGCCGGCCCCAGCTGATAGGCGTCCCCACTTCTCCTTCGTCTATTATTGGCCGTGGTATCAGCAGCAGACGCACTGGCCACGCGCCAAACATGAATAATGCGACCGAATTTCGGCAGATCCCAACACAACAGTAAATTTCCGCCAGCCTGTGATAAGCGCTGCCTGCCCCGCCACTTGATCGCATTGAGTGGTGGAGGAAAAGCGGGGAACCGACAGCGCCAATTATTAATCATAATTCGTCGGAGCATACAGGTCGGCTGTTTTCAATGCCACAATCGGAAGATTCTCTGCAGCTTATCGCGGAGATTACAGGGAGCAGGCGTCGTCGACGGGAATTTCTTTTATGACTTTAAAAAAACCTCTGCTGATGCCCAAACAATCAGGAATCCGAGAGATTCGCGTGTTCTGCTCGTGGCAGCGTGCTGAAATCGTTATTAATTCTGATTTCAAGTGCAACCGAGGCGAATCAATCGAGATAATCAATTTTGTATTACCTCGTTAATTCAACTCAAATGCGTAATCAGAATCTGTCTACTTACGGTAGAAAATTGATAGAATTTTGTGGCTAATGTTCTCGTACGTACCCGTAAAGTGCACTATCGTCATCGGGAAAGGGTCAGCTTAAAGTTTACACAATAGCAACAGCAACAGCAACAACAACAGCCTTGACATTGAAAGCTCCCACAGTGCGAGAGGAGAGTGACACGTTTTAAAGCAACGGCCAAACACAGCTGATCGCTATCGACTCTTATCGACTGGAAATAAACATGAAAAATGGATGGCAACTAGCGAAAATAAACTGCTAATAAAACGCGGCTGCTCTTTTACCTTTTCTTTTTGTTTAGCAGCAGCAGCGGCAGCAACAACAGCAGCTCGACCTCTGAGGCCCTCTGTCGCGATTAACATACAGGCGCAACAACCTGTACACGCACACAACAGCACACCCGTCCCGTCCATGCACGCACCAGTGTAGTTGATATCGATAGTGACAGCGACGCCAGCAGCACTGGCCGCTGGACAGCAGCAGCAGCAGCAGCAGCAGCCCTCGCGATAGTGGGTTCCAGACGAGGAGCCTGGCCCCACAGCGCCACAGTTTGATTTTAAGCGTCGGTCACTGCAGTACCACTCGTGCGGAACTTGTGCCCGTTTAAAGCTACGAATGCAGTAGTCTGCCCCGTTAAAGAAATACAGAAACATAAAAGCAGAGTGGTAAAACTCCCATTAACTCGAATTCAAATATACTACTCCGTATGTATATGTCAGCAAGTCAAGGCATTAAAAAGTGTCCATAAGTGTGGTCCTAAAGATAATTGGCCCTGGCATTGAATTTGTTGGGTATTTTCTGTGTGTTTGTGTGCTTTCGACGATTGAATAATCTTTTCGGCAGAGATTTCGATTCCAGTCGAGCAGTTCAGCTAAGAATTTCTTATCGGATCGATGGGTAGAAAAACATACGACTCTCATCAAGCCAATTAGAATTGTTTATAGAACTGGGCCACAAACTCACAGATCGAATTCGCCGTCTACATCAGCTTCAGCTTGGGATCGATCAGGGATTGTATACCACGTCTCGAATACTTGAGATGGCCTGTCTTGGCAAAAAGCTGAAAAACTGATCCGCAGCCTTGTATTACATAATTAGCTGATAAGCCAGTGCTACTTAGTGGATCGATTCACCTTTTTGTGCCTTTGAAAGCGCTGGCTCTGGCTGGCTGGCACACTTACATATATATTGTAATGGCAAAATCATTGACCTCTTCTATAAGCAAAGCCAATTTGCATTTCCACATACCATACTACTACTCTAGTCGCTGTGCTGGTGATTTTTTGTTGTTTTTTGTTTCAGCTTTTGTTATTTCTCATTCTCCCCTCTTCCATTTTTGGTTTTTCGGTTTCGGTTTCTGTTTTAAATTTAAAAATGCGCCGTACATTGAACACCCAATAACAACATTTTAATCTTGGGTGTTTTGTAGTTTTATTACCCTTTCGAAGGGTATTAATTGAGAGGCATGTACGTCATTAGCAGAGGAATCTTTGGCCTTTGACTCACGGAACCATGGAATTGTAATATTCCGTAATCTACACAGTTTTCTTATTTATTTTCGTACATCATGATTCCATAATGAAATTCACCTGGGAACTTTTCTTGCTTTCAATTCCGAGGAATTTTTAATAACAACATACATTGCGTGTGCAGGACACGCACTGCATTCGCTAACAAGGGTTTTAAAAGTCCTTTCCACCGCTGTTAAAGGGTATTCCGATTTCGTATCGTCTTTGGGATCTTCGTTGACCTGTCAACGATATTCGATTCGGGTATTTGGGTCTCTAAATTATGGATTTTCGGTTTCTTAATTGTATCTGCAAACTAGTTTATGCATAGATAAGCATTTTGGTTTTGTTTTGTTTTTTTTTTGTTTTTTTTTGCTTCGTCGTTGCTTCTGTGGCCCACAAATTTGTGGCAAAGTCTTTGAACTTGAAAAATGTGAAATCGTGACGAGACGAGACCTACTGCTATTATCATATTCACGTAGATTTGGGTCTCCTTTATCCGCACAGCCACTTTCACTGACCCATAAAATGCATTTGTACGATACTTTTGTGCCGGAAACGAAAGATATCCATTATCTAATCCAATTTGAATTCACTGATTTAAAGCAGCTTTTTGGATATAGCCGATGTTGATCACACTATTAGTCACTCTGGCAGCATATATCGCGTTCCTCTTCACCCTGATCTTTGGCCGGGGCCAGAAAAGACCAGTCCACGCGCCATCCACCAGAGCAGCCAGTGAAACAGAAACTACAACACCGATTAATCGTAAGAATCTGAACACTTTATGAATCCATAAGCAGCACTTGAAGGGCCCCCAAACACAAACACAAACACAAAGCACATTTAGCTGATAGTCGAACCGATGCACTAGTAATCTGTATAATAATCAATATTTGCTGATTGATTGATTGATTTTCAGACAACTCCAGCGTGATTGCAGCTACAGCACCACCAGTCACAGCCACAAGCAGCTTGTCGTCGACCGCAACGGGAGGAGCCACAACAAAGCTGAACGAGAAGCGATTCCCCAAAGGAGCCAGCATCAAGAAGGTTCAGTTCTCCAGCGAAAGCCTTAAGGAGGTGGATATTGCCTTGTCCGATCTGAGCTATCACCAGAACCACAACAACAACACAACCGTCATCAAGAACAAGAACAACAATAATAGCATTGTCGAAATCAAAAAGAAATCATCAGTCGAGATGAGCGAGGAAACAAATGCAACGGCAGCCACGGATGCGGAGCGTCCAAGTTTCTTGGTAGGTCTTTGACAGTGGCACCCTCTTGAATCTGAATCTGTATCTAAATCTGAATCTTCTCTCTGACTCTGACAGGTGGGCGATGAGATTGACGAAAAGGCAGCCGAAGCCGGCGAGGCTGTGGACGAGTTCCCCCAGAAGATGCAGAGCGCGGCCCGGCAGAATGGCGATATATCGGAGAAACGCAAGCGATTAAGGTAAGGGGCACGCCCAGCCCTCCACATAGAGCAAACGCAGTGGGAGGATGGGTAGGCGGATGGGGTGACTGAGCAAAACAAAGAACAGGTGACTGCGTCATAGATATCGCGCGAGTTTATCAAAAAGAGACAGCGCGCAAAGCTCTTCCTCTAAGTGCGAATGGGAGGGAAGGAGCGAAGCTTTTTCGAGAGCTCTGAGAGAGGGCGAGAGCCAAGCATTTTGTGTGAGAGAGCGAGAGAGCCGCCTTTGGGGACGGACGCCGTCACATTTTGTTTTCATTCATAACGGAAAGCGTTGCCTCAAAACTTGTTTTATTGCGAGACTCGGAATCGCTACTCTCCCTCGCTCTCTCTCTCTCTCTGTCTCTCCAGGCGACCTCTGAGCAAACGGTGGCCCAACTATTTGTTGGCCGGCTATCTGTTTTGGCCCGCTCGAGACCGACCCGCCAGCAGTTCCACAGCAGTCGTCGGTTCCGTCGGTCAGAAAAGTAAAACCCCACAACAGCAGCAAAACTCGAACCTCCGCCAGTCGCCGAATTTCTCGTTGCCTAAATAGGTTTCTCGCGTGTGTGGATATTCCGTTCGACATTGATTTTCTGCCGTGTGGCTCGTCATCGTCATATCGTTGTCGGTGGGGAGAAAGTGTTGCTTGCAGCAAAAAGTGGTGTGTGTGGTGTGGCATAAACAGTGTTTTTTTTTTTGTTTGTTCTCCGTTCAGTTTTTCGGTTCTTAGTCAGAATTGCATAATTCGCGTGGGGTTGCCCGTCCGAGCTGAGTTTCCCCTGACCCCTGAATGCTATTGGCCCTCGTTGAGCTAGCCAGCATGTTGAAGCGTCGCACCAGTAAGCGTTTTGTACTTGTTGAGTCTGGCGAGGAGCCGGTGGTGCAGGCAGGAGCAGGTGCTGCAGCAGGAGCATCTGGATCGGGCCCTGTCATTCCACACTTTGTGGCCGTGGACTGTGGACAGAGCGACAGCAACCACAATGAGATGAGTCCCAGCGCCAACACCAGCCCCAGTAGCATCTCCATCAACGGCGGTGACAGCAGCACCAACAACAACAACAACCTCAGCAACCCATCGCCAGGACTCCTTAGTGTGCCCACCGTGGGAACCCTAAAGTAAATAAATGTTCAAAGTGAATAACTATATAGAATATTTGGGAGGGATAAAGCTCATTGTTTGCTAGAATATCGATTCCATTTGACAGGTAGACCCCAGAACCGGTTCCGCCAAATCTTCTTTCAATTGCGCTCTCACCTTCCGCTCTACACTGAGCAACAAAACAATTACTTGCGAATATTTACCGATCATTCAATATCTTTCAGACCGAGCATGTCGCGGGGCACTGGCCTGGGCCAGGACCGTCATCAGGATCGTGACTTTCATATAGCCACCACCGAGGAGTTTGTGAAGCGATTCGGCGGTACACGTGTCATAAATCGCGTCCTCATTGCCAACAATGGCATTGCGGCTGTCAAATGCATGCGTTCCATTCGCCGATGGGCCTACGAGATGTTCAAGAACGAGCGGGCCATTCGATTTGTGGTGATGGTCACCCCGGAGGACCTGAAGGCGAATGCCGAGTACATCAAGATGGCCGATCACTATGTCCCCGTGCCCGGCGGTTCCAACAACAACAACTATGCGAATGTTGAGCTCATTGTGGACATTGCACTTCGCACACAAGTGCAGGTGAGTAGTCTGGAGTGAGCGTCTGTAGGCCAGTGGCCAGCCGTAGATGTGGCCCAGTGTCAATCCGTTTGGGTTGGTTGCGCCTTAACCGCATCGTACGATTCGTATTTACACTCTGTTCTGTCGATCTCCAGGGGCTGAAAGAGTCGAACGATCGTATCTCGCATACCAATGCAAAAGCTCGAAAACTTCTGCTCCACCCCTCTACCAAACAGTCTTCTGTGGCTGTGGCTGTGGCTGTGGCTGTGTCTGTGTGGATAGCAACACTGTGCAACAAAAAGTGTGCGCTGTAACCTTGCTGAAAGTGCCTCTACCTTCTAGTAGAATCTCTCCTGCTTCTGTGTACCGTAAAAATTCCTTCATGCAAGTACAAGTACGAGTACTATTTGCTGATCACGTAACCTTTTATTTTCTGTAGTCCTCCCTCTAGATAATTGCATTGAGAGTAGCAAGAGATCACATCTAAAATACTATCTATAGGTATTTCTCTAACTGTTGTTCACATTAACTTTTACTTTGTTGTAGATCAGATCTTAATAGGGCACTTCTAGTATGTATGTATACTACAAAGTTGATTGAGATGTAAACAGTTGCTGCTTTTAAGTACATAGTAATTCTGTTTCCTGAAATTGCACTTTGTCGCTGCTCAAATAAACTTGATTTTCTGTAGATCTTTTAAGATTCAAGGGAATAGCTAATATCGGTCTACAACCCTTGCAATTGTAGCCGTAGCAATTAGTTACGTGATCTTTAGATGTTTAGCAATAACAACGAAATCCTTGTCAGCTAATCTCGAGGGGAGTTCTCGCACATTCTCTTTAATATTATTCGCTTGTGCGTCTCGAGTCCTGCTCGCATTATGTGAGAGGCTCTGCTTTCGCCTTCCTTCTTTCTAGTAAAATTCGAAGCGAACAAATGCCTTTCATAGGTTGTTATTCTTCAGTTCTAATCTAAAGCCTTCACTCGGAGAAGGCGGACAGATAGTGGAGATATTACCGATTCCCATTAGTGGAGTGTGTTTGCTTTCCATTAGTCAGGCACTAGAGATCTGAGTGAAGCGAGTTTATTCGAAGAGGTGTGTTTACGTCCAGCAAAACAACAATACTCTTATACAAATTCACGAAAAAATCGAATCCCTCGTTCGCACTCGTTCAATTCGTGCCTCTTTGCTTAAATGTTGTGCGCCCGAGCCTTACGGGCAACGTTTTATTTCACTCAATTCATTCTGAGCATTGTTGATTCCAATGGTGCACACACAAACACTGGCTTAGGTGTGGGACTAATTAGTAAAAAGTGGAGATAACAGGCAACACCTTGCTGCACAGTGTGAATTATCTAATTTTTTGTTGTGCTATCATTCGCTATGAGGTCATAAAGTGTTATATTGGGGCTTCAATTATTGATTATCGATGAAATTATGATTACAGGCTGTCTGGGCTGGATGGGGTCATGCCTCGGAGAACCCCAAGTTGCCGGAGCTGCTGCACAAGGAGGGTTTGGTGTTCCTCGGGCCACCGGAGCGCGCCATGTGGGCGCTGGGCGACAAGGTGGCCTCCTCGATTGTGGCCCAAACGGCCGAAATACCCACACTACCATGGTCCGGCTCCGACCTGAAAGCCCAGTACAGCGGCAAGAAGATCAAGATCACCAGCGACCTTTTTGCCCGCGGCTGTGTGACCAATGTGGAGCAGGGTCTGGCGGCTGTCGCCAAGATTGGTAAGTCCCATCAAAGGTCATGCGATGGAGCTCTCATTCTAATCTGTGTCTCCCACGTGCAGGCTTTCCCGTGATGATCAAGGCATCGGAAGGCGGCGGCGGCAAGGGCATTCGTCGCGTGGACACCACCGAAGAGTTCCCCGCCCTGTTCCGGCAGGTGCAGGCCGAGGTGCCCGGCTCCCCCATCTTTGTGATGAAGCTGGCTCGCGGCGCACGCCACTTGGAAGTGCAGCTGCTGGCGGATCAGTACGGAAATGCCATCAGTCTCTTTGGCCGCGATTGCTCCATACAGCGTCGCCATCAGAAGATCATCGAGGAGGCCCCGGCCATTGTGGCCCAGCCGGAGGTGTTCGAGGACATGGAAAAGGCGGCCGTGCGTCTGGCCAAGATGGTGGGCTATGTGAGCGCCGGCACCGTGGAGTACCTATACGATCCGGAGGGCAGGTACTTCTTCCTGGAGCTGAACCCCCGTCTGCAGGTGGAGCATCCCTGCACGGAGATGGTGGCCGATGTCAATCTGCCGGCCTGCCAGCTGCAGATCGGCATGGGCATCCCCCTATACCGCCTCAAGGACATTCGCCTGCTGTACGGCGAGTCGCCGTGGGGCTCCTCCATCATTGACTTTGAGAATCCGCCGAACAAGCCCATGCCCTCGGGCCATGTGATCGCTGCGCGCATCACCTCCGAGAATCCCGACGAGGGCTTCAAGCCCAGCTCGGGCACAGTTCAGGAGCTCAACTTCCGCTCCAGCAAGAACGTCTGGGGCTACTTCAGTGTGGCCGCCTCCGGGGGATTGCACGAGTTTGCCGACTCGCAGTTCGGTCACTGCTTCTCCTGGGGTGAGAACCGGCAGCAGGCGCGCGAGAATCTCGTGATTGCCCTCAAGGAGCTGTCGATCCGTGGCGATTTCCGCACCACCGTCGAGTACCTGATCACGCTGCTCGAGACGAATCGCTTCCTGGAGAACACCATCGACACGGCCTGGCTGGATGCTCTGATTGCCGAGCGCGTGCAGTCCGAGAAGCCGGACATACTGCTGGGCGTGATGTGCGGGGCCCTGCACATTGCCGATCGCCAGATCACCGAATCCTTCTCCAGCTTCCAAACGTCGCTGGAGAGGGGCCAGATCCAGGCGGCCAACACCCTGACGAATGTGATAGACGTGGAGCTGATCAACGGAGGGATCCGGTACAAGGTTCAAGCGGCCAAGAGCGGTGCCAACTCGTACTTCCTGCTGATGAACAACTCCTTCAAGGAGATCGAGGTGCATCGCCTGTCCGATGGCGGTCTGTTGATTTCCCTCGAGGGTGCCTCGTACACCACCTACATGAAGGAGGAGGTGGACCGCTACCGCATCGTTATTGGCAACCAGACGTGCGTCTTCGAGAAGGAGAACGATCCGTCGCTGCTGCGCAGCCCATCGGCGGGAAAGCTCATCAATCTGATTGTGGAGGATGGGGCACATGTGGCCAAGGGCCAGGCCTTTGCCGAGATCGAGGTGATGAAGATGGTGATGACCCTCAACTCGCAGGAGGCAGGCACGGTGAGCTTTGTGCGGCGTCCAGGCGCCGTCCTCGACCCGGGCTCCCTGCTGGGCCACCTGGAGCTCGATGATCCCTCGCTGGTGACCACGGCGCAGCCCTGCAAGAGCCAGTTCCACCAGGCCGAGAACGCGCCCATTCCCGAGAAGCTGAACCGCGTGCACAACACGTACAAGAGCATTTTGGAGAACACCTTGGCCGGCTACTGCCTGCCGGAGCCCTTCAATGCCCAGCGGCTGCGCGACATCATTGAGAAGTTCATGCAGAGTCTGAGAGATCCATCGCTGCCGCTGCTGGAACTCCAGGAGGTGATTGCCTCCATCTCGGGCCGCATCCCCATCTCCGTGGAGAAGAAGATCCGCAAGCTGATGACCCTCTACGAGCGGAACATCACCAGTGTGTTGGCCCAGTTCCCCTCCCAGCAGATCGCCAGCGTCATCGACAGCCACGCGGCCACCCTGCAGAAGCGCGCCGATCGCGACGTCTTCTTCCTGACCACCCAGAGCATTGTGCAGCTGGTGCAGCGCTACCGGAATGGCATTCGCGGCCGCATGAAGGCCGCCGTTCACGAACTGCTGCGCCAGTACTACGACGTGGAGTCGCAGTTCCAGCACGGCCACTACGACAAGTGCGTGGGCCTGGTGCGGGAGCACAACAAGGACGACATGCTGACGGTGGTGAACACGATATTCTCGCACTCGCAAGTGGCCAAGAAGAACTTGCTCGTTACGCTGCTCATCGACCATCTGTGGGCCAACGAGCCGGGACTCACCGACGAGCTGGCCAACACCCTCAGCGAGCTGACGTCCCTCAACAGGGCCGAGCACTCGCGGGTGGCTCTGCGCTCTCGCCAGGTACTGATTGCCGCCCACCAGCCGGCCTACGAGCTGCGCCACAATCAAATGGAGTCGATATTCCTGTCGGCCGTAGACATGTACGGCCACGACTTCCATCCGGAGAATCTGCAGCGCCTGATCCTCTCGGAGACCTCAATCTTTGATATTCTCCACGATTTCTTCTACCACACGAACCGAGCCGTGTGCAACGCCGCCCTCGAGGTGTACGTGAGGCGCGCCTACACCTCCTATGAGCTGACTTGCCTGCAGCACTTGGAGCTGTCCGGCGGCCTGCCGCTGGTGCATTTTCAGTTCCTGCTGCCCACGGCCCATCCGAATCGTCTGTTCTCGCGCATGTCCTCGCCGGAGGGGCTTGACCAGGCGGCCGCCGAGTCGATGGGCAGCTCCTTTGTCCGCACCGGAGCGATTGCCGCCTTCGATTCGTTCGAGCACTTTGAGATGTACTCGGACGAGATACTGGACCTACTCGAGGACTTTGTCTCGCCCGCGATGGTCAATGCCAAGGTGCTGGAGGCTGTGGAGGCAGCCGACTCCATCTCGGACGGCCGTCACAGCACCTCCATCAACGTGTCGCTGTCGGATCCCGTCACCAGAGCCAATGCCGCCGAGGAGGCCAAGTCCACGGAGCCCATTCACATTGTGAGTGTGGCTGTGCGGGAGACCGGAGATATGGACGACTTGCAGATGGCCCAGATCTTCGGGAGCTACTGCAAGGAGCACAACGAGGAGCTCTTCCAGCGCCGCATTCGGAGGATAACGTTTGCCTCTTTGAAGAAGCGCCAGTTCCCCAAGTTCTTTACATACCGCGCACGCGACAAGTTCGAGGAGGATCGCATTTATCGGCACCTGGAGCCGGCCTCTGCCTTCCATCTGGAGCTGAACCGCATGAAGACCTACAACCTGGAGGCCCTGCCGACGGCCAACCAGAAGATGCATCTGTATTTGGGCAGGGCAAAGGTGTCCAAGGGGCAGGAGGTGACCGACTATCGTTTCTTCATCCGCTCGATCATCCGCCACTCGGACCTCATCACCAAGGAGGCTTCATTCGAGTACCTCCAGAACGAGGGCGAACGGGTGCTGCTGGAGGCCATGGACGAGCTGGAGGTGGCCTTCTCCCACCCGCATGCCAAGCGCACCGACTGCAATCACATCTTTCTCAATTTCGTGCCCACCGTTATCATGGACCCGGCCAAGATCGAGGAGTCCGTCACCAAGATGATCATGCGCTATGGCCCCCGCCTGTGGAAGCTGCGCGTCCTCCAGGCCGAGCTGAAGATGGTCATCCGCCAGTCGCCGCAATCGCCCACCCAAGCGGTGCGCCTCTGTATTGCCAACGATTCTGGCTACTTCCTGGACATCTCCATGTACACGGAGCAGACGGAGCCGGAGACGGGAATTGTACGTGTCAAATAATCGACTATCTACCCTGTTCTCCTGTTCTTATTAGATCACCTTTGATTGCCGTTTCAGATCAAGTTCAAGGCCTATGGAGAGAAGCAGGGTTCCCTTCACGGCCATCCCATTTCGACGCCCTACATGACCAAGGACTTCCTGCAGCAGAAGCGCTTCCAGGCGCAGTCGAGCGGCACCACGTACGTGTACGATGTGCCTGACATGTTCCGCCAGATGACCGAGCGCCACTGGAAGGAGTTCTCCAATGCCCGGCCCTCCGTGGACATACGCATACCCGACAAGATTCTGATTGAATGCAAGGAGCTGGTGCTGGAGGGCGACAGCCTCATTGAGATGCAGCGTCTGCCGGGCGAGAACAATGTAGGTTTCCCTGCATTCCCATCGGCATTGCGGCCTCTCTATTGACTAACCTCTGATCTTTCAGTGCGGCATGGTGGCCTGGCGCATTGTCCTGGCCACGCCGGAGTACCCGAATGGGCGCGAGATCATTGTGATAGCCAATGATCTGACCTACCTGATTGGCTCCTTTGGCATCAAAGAGGATGTGCTGTTCGCCAAGGCTTCCCAGTTGGCGCGCCAACGGAAAGTGCCCAGGGTAAGCATTCAGATCATTCCAGGCTCCAATCATCCCTCACTCATCCACAAATCCCCTGCTGTAGATCTATATATCGGTGAACAGCGGTGCCCGCATTGGACTGGCCGAGGAGGTGAAGGCAATGTTCAAGATAGCATGGGAGGATCCCGAGGAGCCGGACAAGGGCTTCAAGTACCTCTATCTGAGCACCGAGGACTATGCCCAGGTGGCCAATCTCAATTCGGTGCGTGCCATTCTCATCGAGGATGAGGGCGAGCAGCGCTACAAAATCACCGACATCATCGGCAAGGACGATGGCCTGGGCGTCGAAAATCTGCGCTATGCCGGCCTGATTGCCGGCGAAACGTCGCAGGCGTACGAAGAGATTGTCACCATTGCGATGGTCACCTGCCGCACCATCGGCATCGGCTCCTATGTGGTGCGTCTGGGCCAGCGTGTCATCCAGATCGACAACTCGCACATTATACTCACGGGGTATGCGGCCCTGAATAAGGTAAGTCCTTCAAATCAGAATCCCAAAGCGGATCTTCAGATATCTTCTTCTTGCAGTTGCTCGGTCGCAAGGTATACGCCTCAAACAACCAATTGGGCGGCACGCAGATCATGTTCAACAATGGCGTGACCCACAAAACTGAGGCCATCGACTTGGACGGCGTGTATACCATCCTCGACTGGCTCTCGTACATTCCCGCCCACATTGGCTGCGACCTGCCCATCGTTTTGCCCAGCGATCGCATCGATCGGCCTGTCGATTTTATGCCCACCAAGTCGCCGTACGATCCGCGCTGCATGCTGGCCGGTCGTGTGAATCCCACCAATGCAAATGAGTGGGAGAATGGGTTCTTTGATCGTGATTCCTGGAGCGAGATTATGGCCCCGTGGGCCAAGACCGTGGTCACGGGACGTGCTCGACTGGGCGGTGTGCCTGTGGGTGTGATTGCCGTGGAGACGCGAACTGTGGAGGTGGAAATGCCCGCGGATCCGGCCAACCTGGATTCGGAAGCCAAGACACTGCAGCAGGCGGGTCAGGTGTGGTATCCCGACTCATCCTACAAGACGGCGCAGGCCATCAAGGACTTTGGGCGCGAGGAGTTGCCGCTGATTGTGTTCGCCAACTGGCGTGGCTTCTCCGGCGGCATGAAGGACATGTATGAGCAGATCGTCAAGTTTGGGGCCTACATCGTCGACGGACTGCGGGAGTACAAGAAGCCGGTGCTCATCTACCTGCCGCCCAATGCCGAGCTGCGTGGCGGAGCCTGGGCCGTTCTGGACTCGTTGATCAATCCGCGCTACATGGAAACCTATGCGGATCCGGAGGCCCGAGGTGGTGTCCTCGAGCCCGAGGGTATTGTGGAAATCAAATACAAAGAGAAGGACCTCATCAAGACGATAAATCGTCTGGATGCGACCACAATTGCCGTGAGTTTCATCTGCCACGGTTACCTGGTCTGTTCTTTCACCAATTCCCTGTATTCCTTATTCCCTGCAGCTAAAGAAGGAATTCGAAGAGGCAACTGCAGCTGGTGATAACACGAAGGCCGAGCAGGTGGATGAGAAGATCAAGGCTCGTCTTGCGCAGCTAATGCATGTCTATCATACGGTGGCCGTGCACTTTGCCGACCTACACGACACGCCCGAGCGCATGCTGGAGAAGGAGTGCATCAGCGAGATTGTTCCATGGCGTGGCTCGCGACGTTGGCTCTACTGGCGCCTGCGCCGCCTCTTGCTGGAGGATGCCTACATCAAGAAGATCTTGCGGGCACAGGACAATCTATCTGTCGGACAGGCCAAGCAGATGCTCAGACGCTGGCTAGTCGAAGAAAAGGGTGCCACAGAGGTAAAAGGATACACAAATCGATATATTTTTCGACTGCTTTACAATCATTTTGTTCTGTTTTGCAGGCATATCTGTGGGACAAGAATGAAGAAATGGTGGCCTGGTATGAAGAGCAGACGAATACAGAATCTATTGTCTCCCGCAATGTGAGTTCCGTGCGACGGGATGCCATCATCTCAACCATTTCGAAAATGCTCGAGGTAAGATCAGCTGCAATCTGGTTATTTAACAATATGAATATTAAATGACATTCTCTGGATCAATTGATGGATCTTTTAGGACTGTCCCGATGTAGCGCTGGACGCTGTGGTTGGCCTCTGTCAAGGCCTGACTCCCGTCAATCGTGGAGTCGTCGTACGCACACTGGCGCAAATGCAGCTGAACGAGGAGTCCTCTAGCAATACCCAGGGATGATTGTACGCTAGATTCTAAGTTCTTTTAAGCCCCCCCACCCCCTCTCGAAGCCATCGCAGCGGTTAGGTGATGCCTGGAAGAGAGCCCTCCGTCATCTTGTTGTGAAGCCTAGCGTCCTGGCTATTGTAAAATACTGGAAAAACTAGCATGATGTGCATTTTGTTTAGTTGAATTTGTTTAAACGTAATTAGTTAAATTTAGAATGTAGTATCTTGATAGAGAGCCCCACTCGAGTTGTGTGGGGCATGGGTTGGATGTTGCATGAATAGCCCTGAAGTAACTTGTAGTATCATGTACATATTTGTGTATGTATGGTATGTATATCACTTGAATACAGAACTTTCCACTAGTTGTCTAAGAACAAAGACCTTTGTACACAGAGCCTTTTGAATTATATGAATTATTGAAAATATATACATATATGGTACAAAACAGACAATCTTCAAGTCTTGCAAAATTCAAGTGTGAATTAGAACTATTGTTTGGGTATTTTTGTTTTTCATCGCACACCCGAGTCCACAGGATCGATAATGTACATAATTTCATTTATTTCGTAAATTAAAAATGAAATCTATCGCAGCACAGGTGAAACTTTTCTGAAATGCTTCGCTTGCATGGGTTCCGTTCGGGTTTGGAAGTTCTTCTTGGTGCTGCGTTGAGTTGAAGATGATGAAGTGGAGAATTTCAGTAAAATGGTATTGGGAAGGGGAGAGCATTCAGTTCAGTTTATCAAGCCAATCGGGTTCGGCGACACCTATCTTCTCAATGATGGAATTGACTTGATAGCAGAGTGACTGGATTTGTCGATCCCATTGTGGCAGTAGTTCGCGATTCTCGAAATGGACAATGCCGGAGATCTGGTCGATGTGCCCGTTCATGCGATCCTCGGTAATCATCTGGGAAGCGATTTTCTCCGCCTTGGCAGCAGGTATGTCCAGCAGGGCACCCAATTCCTCAAAGGTGATGTTGTTGTACAGCTTACTGGCCGACAACAAGTTGTGCTCGAAGACAGCGCGATCCAGAATGGACGAGCCGTCTGGGGTCGCTGCCTTCTGGTGCTCTTGCAGCAGAGCCTCAAACTCCTGCAGCTCCGAGCGGCGAATGATGCGCTCCAAGTACATCTTCTCCAGGATGCCGTAGGCTGGCAGGTGCTGGCAGCGCTCATCCTTGAAGAGTGTGGCCAGCATGCGAGAGCGCTGCTGTCCGGCCGAGGCCAGAACGGTGCAGATAAGCGCCTTCTTCAGCGCCGTCATGCGTTCGCCTTGGTCGACTATTTTGCGGTAGGAGAGCTCGTTGTAGCGTTGGGCAGCCTCGATAAACTTGCGCCTGTAGTCGAGCACCCGAGCATAGCACACTTTATAAAGCACCTGGCAAGAAAAGTGCGTAGGTTTTGGTGTGTGTGAGGGAAGGGCGCAACGTTAGTCCAAAGTTTATACGCACCTGGAGTTCCTCGGAGTTGGTCTCGGCCTGCAGCAGCGAGGCGCGATTAATGAACAGCTCGGCCTGCACGGAGTCATTGTCTTCTAGGTAGAGCCGGGCTATTTTCAAGTAGGTGCCCAATTTACACTCGACGGAATATTGCTTTTGACCAGTCTCCAAGGGTATGCCAACTAGCACTGTGGCAGCGGCACGCCACTGCTGGTTCCGTTCGTAGATGTTCGCCAAATGAAAACGGATGCCGGCAACCTGTTCCTCAAACGAAATTACGCGTGGATGGACCTTTTCCAGTGTGAAGTGCGACAATTGCTTAGAGAGATCATCGGGCAGCTTGCTCAGCTCCACGCCCACATCGTTCAGGATCTGACGCGAGATTACCAGGCTGACATGCTCATTGACAATTGCCTCAACAAAGAGCCTCAGCGCATCAATCAATTCTTGTCCGGTATTCGACAGAACAGTCCTTAGAAGCTGGCGGTACTTGTCCGCCTGGTCCTTGTGTGTGCCAGTGAAGTTGATCAGGCTCATCAACTGGTTCCGCAGGATAGCCGTCGAAATGCCCATTTTTGAGGATGCAGCTACGTTTAATTTAATATATTTATAATTATTTCGCACTAAAAACAACAATGCAAACTATCGATTGTCGATGTCGCGACAGTGCTGTAAGACGCGATAGCAAAAGTTTGGGCAGTTTTACAGCACTGGATTAACGAAAACAGTGAAAAATTATTTGGTACGGGTTCAATTGCAAAATAACAATAGAAAATCTTAGAAAAAACCCGCTTCCAATTAAATTAAGTGAAATTATTTTTTAGTTTAACCATTTGTTATTGTAATATTCTTGTGCTGTGTCCGTGCAATCGATAAAGGGGAGCGACACTCCGGTATACACACACAAACACACATATCGTTTCGTAGAGTGTCTGGCAGATTGAAAGAAAATGTATCCAGATACAACCAATGGCAATTTTTGCGAGCAAATATGAACGAAAATTGCCAATTGATGATACCCAACCGCTGAGCTGCGAGATAACCACAGTTGAGGAAGTCGACGGGCATACGGTGAGTGGCAGGCAGGAAGAAATCTTTTCGTGGGGCCCCAAGAAAAATCAATAATTGTTGATGATTTCATGCGAATGATAATAAGTATGTATCTTGTAATGTATGTGCATGTGCATGTCTGTCTGTCTGCCTGCAGGAGTACTTGCTGCGTGTGCAGAGGGGGCCGACCACAGAAAACTCCTGGAATGTTCTGCGCCGCTACAATGACTTCGACAAGCTGGACAAATGTCTCCGCATCTCGGGCATTGAGCTACCGTTGCCTCGCAAGCGCATCTTCGGTAATATGCGCCCGGACTTCGTAGCTGAACGAAAACAAGCACTGCAAGTATACATAAACGCTGTACTAATGAATCCCATATTGGCATCATCGTTGCCAGCGAAGCGCTTCGTTGACCCCGAGAGCTACTCGCAATCATTTCATGGTAACACTATACCCCACCCATTTGCATATTGATTAGTTACAATAATTCAATTGCAGACCATGCTGTGCAGAATGCAGTGCTCTGCCTGCGCAACGATTCGGCGTGGGCCCTGGGTGGCACAATGGGTGCCATAGGCTGGCGTCTACGCAAGCACTACTTTAAGGTGACGCCCAAGCCGCCGGAGAAGAGCAGCAACAAGTTGGTGAAGAGCGGCTCCCAGTCGCACCAGAGCAAGCATTTCGCCGCCGGCAGCAGCAATGGCAGCGGACATTCAATGGATGGCGGATCGTATGACCCCAATGCCGAGATGGTGGCCGAATGGCTCGAGGCTGGACCAGACAAGTTTATCGAAGAGAAGGAGATGACCGGGATTCTAAAGAGCCTGATGGGCCTCCAGCATCAACACATCGAGCCAGTAATCATGGCCGGCCACACGGAAAGCGGATGTCTTGTCATCAGAAAGTAAAATTGGAGAATGGGATTAATGTCGTACGTTTGCCTGAGTTTTTGTCTGCTTTTCTTCCAGATTCCACAAGCATGGCACCCTCAAAGATGTGTTGTGCATGGCCACGAACCCAAAGAACCCCTTCCTGACCAAGTACGGCAATCCGAAGGGACGCACTGCGCTCTCCATGAAGCAAGTGGCCACCTACGGCAGGCAGATCCTAGAGGCTCTCATATTTTTGCATTCCAAGGGCTATGCCTATGGTGAGTAGATTTCTTAGGGATCCCCTACCTGGTCAGTCAAAAAGGGATTTCTCATCTGAGTGTTCTCATTCCACAATTTCCATGGAATCGAATACGCCCTTAATACATTTGTTCCGCAAATCACTGTATCTGTATCATCCAAGCCTCACTGGTTCTCCAGGAATTGGTCTACCTAAAGAAAAAAAAACCAGGCTCTTTTCCACCTGTCTTTGGAACAGTCTTGTCTCCCCGCGATTTGATTTCCTGGTCACCCATCACATGTGCCCTTAAGATTATGGCACTTAATATTTAGCATCATCCGAACTTAGCAAATTCGTAAAACTGTTTTCTTTCTTTCCTCTCCTTTATTTTTTTAATTGTTGATAAATAATATACTTGTGTACACTCATGCAGGCCACCTACATTCCGGTAACATAGTCATTTTGGACGATTGTGTCAGGCTGCTGGATATTGAAAATCAACTGCTGGGCGTGCCGGCCTTCTATCGGCCATTCTTCATGCAGCACAGCAAGATTCATACAATGGAGACCGTGGACGTGTACTGCTTCGGCCATGTACTATTTGAAATGACCATGGGCTATCCCCTTCAAGAATCTGTGGTGCGACAAATTACCGAATGCCCCGAGACGCTAAGTGAGTCCCAATCCATGCTGTGCCTTCTCTACTTAAGCTATTTCATTTGCAGAATGTTTGCTGGAGAGCATCCTCTCAAAGGAGGCTTGCAAGTCTGGGCTTCCGACACTGGAGCAACTGATTGGCCACCGCTTCTTCGCACAATATGCCTCGACGGGTGAGGCAGCTGCTGCTGGCGGGGCTAATACCGAGAAGCCACACTTTAAATTGTCCTTAAACGCCAAAGAGCTGCTCAAGCAGGCAGCCATAAAGACAGAGAATCGGCTGCGCGACGAGCAAAAGTCGGTGAAGAACCAGAAGCGAATTGTGCGGGTGCAGGAGCTGATGAGCTCCGAGGAGGAGAAGCGCAAGTCCAAGCAGAAAGCAGTTAGTTATCAAACTCTAGCATCCCACGTAGCTCCTTTTGTCTCACAGCAATTTAACGATCACGTTTTGATTTCTCTTTTTCATTTATTGAAACATTAAACGCTTATATCTAGAAACTAGAGCACAAACAGTCCAAGCTAAAGCAGCAAGGTTCACTGCAAACAAACAACGGACGCTTGTCGCTTGCGGCTGCGACTGCAACTGCAGCGACTGCTTCATCCAGCACCCTGGCTGCTAGTGGGCCAAACGCGGCAGACTCCTTCAACCGCTCCGACAGCACTCCTGAAGAACCCACTCTGGCCGCCTTCAAATGTAGTTATCTCTGTCGTCCACACCTTAAAATTGATAGTTTGCTTTCCGTATCTCTTCATACTTACCCAACTGATATGCTGTTTCGTATTCCTCGCAGCCCCACCGCTTACACCGGCCCCACATTTTGGCACGATTTACCAGCGGGATCGGGACCTACCTGCTGCAAGCAGCACATCCACATCGGCATCTGGATCGGTGGAAAGGCAGTCATCCACACCAAATTTGCTGGCAGAGGACCCTGAAGCCGCTGAAGGCGAGGGCGATGAACTAACGCGTTCCGCACTGCTCGAGTCTATTTGCAAATTCAATCGCGGCTCTCTCCGCAAAGTGCGCTCAAACGACTAGTGCGGCAGGAGTGCAAATAGGCAAGAGATTTATAAACGTTAAAATTTGGACCAAATGTGGCGTTATGAAATAACCGTGCCATCAAAATCAATATAAAAACCATTTTTAGATGCATATTGAGACAAAAAACGGAACGCATGCCGGGCGGCAGATGAATGAAAGAATCGATCGATCTATCGCTAAGCTTAGCATACCCAGAGAAACAATCCAGCCTAATACTACTTGTATTTACGAAACCCACTGATTATACATATATATAATTACAGCCTATATGTGTCCACTATTTATAGCATACTCGTACAAATAATCAGCTAAAGGGATCTATTTATACTATATGTACACGTTACGAGTCACAACACGTTGCGAAACGGTCTAACGAATCCCAAAACAGGCTCCAGATCGCAACTAAAGCTTTACTTATGTGTCCACTACACGACTGAAACTGACTTTGGTACGAATGAATATCAAAAGAAACAAAAACAGAAGAACAAACGACATACAGAGGAATCTAATACTTTCCAATATTTACATACAAATAAGTCTGCACCAAAATTTGCACCACGGACGATGCTATCAAAGAGAGAACTATCTTTTATAATAACCCAAGGGTTACTTTCGTACAGTACATTGATGTTAGATGTCTAAGAACTTGTTCCTCGGTGTTGTACTCTCTCACACACTCTCTCTCTCTCTCTCTCTCTCCACCAAGAACACAATTTTTAGTAGTTTTACGACTTTTGTATTTTGTATCTTAACTTGAGTTTTAGTTTTCGAGAACCACGAGTGTTTCAAAAACGCTCAACTGTTCGTTAAAGTCTAGACATACCCCCAGAGTCGTGGACTCGCAAAGGAAGGAACAAAGTAGCCAAAAATGGACAAGGAAAGGTGGCCCACAATCTAGCACTGTTATTGTTTTTCCCCTTTTTATAGAGAATTTATTATGTGTGTAATTATCCGAATTATGTGAATCAGAATAATGTATGTATTTGAATATGTGTGTGTATATACGTGTACCGTAATCGATGTTTTGTAGTATGGCCCATAGCATACATACCCATCCACCATTAGAGCACAGAAACTTAAGATTAACTCGTAACTTGATACATATGTGTGTTATATTGTCTACAGACTGTGTATACAAATGTCTAACGATACTTAAAGGCAAACGAAACGCGATACCTACTCCCCACATCCAATTATTGCAAACCAAATAAAGTCTAAAGTAACTTGCCGTTGTAATCTGACTTACAATCGTAGGGCTCAGGGGAGGGTTCTCAGTATAATTCTCAGGGAATTCTCTGGAATATTTCCAAGTCTAAACAAATATGAGAGTCGTCGTACCTTACCTTTGGATCTCAATTACTCAGAGCTACTCAGATTTCATGAAGACATCACTGACTCAGACTCAGACAAAGTTTTAGTTTAACATCACGCCAAGCTATGATATCCCCGAATCCCAGCAGGCTATCCCAGTTCTGGGATTCTGTCCCCGCTCAGCTTAGATATTTATTTGTAGTCACAACAGGAAGAGCTAGTATTTTTTGCCTCTAAAATAAAAATAAGAAAAAAAAACTCGGATAATGTCCGACACTCCAGAAGAGCAGCCCAGCAAGGAGGATGGGCCTGCGGCTCCCGCTGCCAAGGAGGAGGATAAAGCATCTGCGTCTGCTGCTTCTTCCAAAGAGAAATCCGGCAAGGGAAAAGACAAGGACAAGGAGGGCAAGGACAAAGCGGCCAAGGGAGAGGTAAGTTCGGCACTCGGCAGTCGGCTGCCAAGTGGCACACAAAAACACATCCACATCCCAGCCATCGGCATCGGATTGGGGGCAGAATGTGTGCCATTTATTGATCCAACAATGTCCCGGGACATTGCCACGGCGACATGCGGCACTTTGTCATGCTGGAAATGGCTAATCATTTGTGGTTTTATGGTTAACCGCGATGTACTCGACTCGATTCCAATATTGACGGCACGCCAAGCGTTCAACCGAAATGGCCGACTCTGCAGCCAAGAACTGGTCGGGTCTGGTTACCCTGTGTCTGGGCCAGGAGCGTGAGAAGGTACACGATTGATTTTGCCATCATGATTCCATGGGTATTTGATGTCTTTTTAATGGATTGATGCTTGTAACGAAATGTGAACATGGGAATGCATTTGCTGCCCGAAATTTGACACAGTCACGCATATCCCGGCCAGGCATCAGTTTTGGGTTGGGTTTAGGGATTGGGATGTGTTGTGCAGTGCCGTGGATCTGGTTTTGGGTTTGGGGACATGTCTAATCCAGAACTAACGTGTTGTTTCGTTCCGCCACCATGCAGAGAGGGACTGGCAGCCAGCGCACATCTCTGACTAAGTCTGGGGGGGTGACCAGCCCCTTGGGCATGGCTCCGCAGCCGAAGGTAAGTTCTGGAAGTTCTTTTAAATCCCGTTCCCCGTCTAACCTGTCCCTTTTGTGGTAGCCCACTATGCGCTTTATGCCCACGTATCGCCTGGAACCCAAGAACCCTTTGAACAAGGAACGGGTGGAAATAATTATGAAGGCGGTTATGAACAAGCACTACAACGATGAGTACATGTTTCATCCGAAGCACTCGCTGCACATGGCAGCCCAGATCAGCGAGGAGATCAAAAATCGCATTAAATTAATGAACTATGATAGGTAATCCCCATCCCCATGTGGAGTTCTACCTAATCCCCAGTCTATATAATCTGTTCTCCCGCAGATATCGTTACATAGTGCTCGTCACTGTGGGCGAGTGCCTGATGCAGGGCCTCTATTCAATGGTTAACTTCTTGTGGGATGCTGAAAAGGATGGATTCGTCACATATAAGGTTGAGCAACCTTCATATTATGCCATCTGCACAACCTTTTATATATATTACGATTGAACTTGGATTGCTATTAAATCAAACACAAGTGTTTACGTTGTACATATCCATGGCGCGGATTATTTTACCTTCCTCCATCTGGGATCGGATTGGATCGTTGCACTGCATCACGACGGGCACTAGAACTCACTTTTTTCACAGCGTAACTTTGAACACATTGACATTGACATTGTAATTGGGATAGATTGTTGACGATTATATTTTATTTAAGTATCAGTATAATAGACAATTGTTTGTAATATTTTTTGAAGCATAGCATGGAATATTTTCATGGTTATCTTTATCCTTTTGGTATAGGTATATATGCTTTGCTTTCAACTTGAATTATTTTACTTTTTTTCGGTACAACTATCTCTGAGGGTACAGATTCAGGATCTATTAGGCTCGATTAAACAGAATTTTCGAATTTTCAATAAATATGTACGTATCTCTCTCGATATTTGTGATTTGACAACGCACGCATACACATACAATTGCACTTTCTTTTCTGGGATAGGTAGCTATTATCATCTATAGCTATATAGCAATGATATTGTTCCGGAATGGACACTTAAACACACAGAAACGGAAAATCATATATGTATTTGTATTTGTAAAATTATAATCGAAACACCACACCACACCACTTTGTTGTTGAGAGCAACCACAAGAGAACCAATGTAACAATCGCCAAACCCATTCAAACAGCGAAAACATTTTGGAGCGAATGCTACACGACGTTCTCTATTCGGATGGAAGGTGAACGTATCGGAACGGATCGAGAACAGGGTCCAGGTCCAGAAGGACCGAATACAGCACAGATTCACCACACCACACCTCACTCACCACAGCAAGCGCCAAGCCACGAGGAGATTCGAGTGAAGCTGATGGCATCATCAGGCCACCAATGGAACAATTCAAATCATTGTTTATTTAACACACTTTTTGCACAGGGGGAAACTGCACTGCTGCACTGCACCATGCACCATGCACCAAGCAACGAAATCAACTCGGAGGGCACTGCTTAACTGCTCATCTGCTTCAGAAACGAGTTCTGGTGTTTGGTCGCATGTAATGTCGACAATCAGACTGGGGGTGCACTTGTTGTCGCACTGTTTTACGGTCTTAAACTAAAACTTTGCATAAACAGGGTATCGAAAATAACACAACTCGAAATAAGGATGAATTTTAAAATAACACAAAACTCTTTTTTGCACTCGTTGAATGTTTTCTGAATTGTTTCGTAAGGGAGATATCTTGCATTTCATTCGGAAATTGGACACTTTATCATATATAATTACAAATTAAAAAAATACTTGTGTAGTTTAGATAGCAATTACAAAAAATTTTTCTTGTGGGTTTCATTCCACAACTTTTTAAGCACAACTGTACACTGTCACTAACACATCGGGAGAACTTTCAAGAAACCATAAGGATCAGACTGCCTCTCAAAGAACTGCAAAAAGAACAATAATTGATTAATTACAATGGATTATGGGGGAGTACTGGTTCTGTTACTGGTTATGGGATGTCTGCTCGATTCTCCGGCTCTTCTCTAAGGGAGTGCATGGGTGTGTAGAGATTTCTATGGCTAAGTGAATCGAATGTGTTTTTGTGTATGGGGATGAGTGATGTCTAGGATGTCAAGGATGTCTGGATGTTTGGTGTCCACCATATACACGACCCTTGCGTGTATGTCACGTCTCCTCTGGATAGGGGACTTTTAGATACATTAGGTTCTCTACTTAATAGTTACGTTGTGGCGGGGAGTGTGCTTTCCAACAAGCCCTGTGGATAGCTTTTTACCTCGCAGTTTGTCCAGCACTTTAGCTCTCCTCCTCCCAACACTGCCACTCCCCTTCCCCGGCCCAAGTTAGGCCGTTCCACCGCGCACCACAACAATGACGAGATGATCCTCCTTGAGGGCTTCCTCGGTGAGGCTGACGCACGTTCGCTTCAGCAGCTCTGTAGAAAAGTCACAGGGAGGGAAGGCATACAGAACTCCCGTCGCCTCGGTCTCCTTGTTCAGCAAGGAGATCACACCAGCCGCCTCCTTTTGCTTTAGGTAGGACACAAGGTTGCGCAGTGGACGCGTCTGAACGCTTGTGTCATCGCAATTGGTGTCCACCGTGGATCCGGCCAGACCCATGAAGATGGCATGCGCCGAGGAGGAGGCGATGCGCTTCTGCACATCATCTAGCTTTGGGGGGTCGAGGCGCAGTCTCTGGGTTATGCGTAGGTTATGCTTGCCCTCCTCGTCCCGCATCAGAGACTCCACGATGTCCGTGTCACCGTCTGTCAAATGGAACTTGGCCGGGAAGAGGGAGCTCTTCAGGATCAGAGCTCCAGTCCACACCGTGCCGCACTTGCGCGCCACTTCTGGTACTGTGGTGGCCGTGCCGAGTGCATCGTTGCGTCGAGTCGAGGTGTCCGAGTCGGAGCCTGGAGAACGGCCGCGCTTGAGGGGCGAACGAGAACGGGAACGCTCAACGCCAGGTTCGCGTGAAATGGAACGAGCTGTCCGATCGTAGGACTCGCCCGGTGGCCGACGCCACTCATCATCCACTCCGCCCGGTGGCGGCACCGAAGAGGGCCCTCCGCCCAGCGCCCCAGGGTGTGGAGGCCTGTGTACATCATTGTGATAGTGATACATGCCGCGACCACGTCCGCGATAGCCACCACGACCGCGGTAGCCGCCACGCGGCGGATAGGGGGAATAGCCGCCCCGGGGGGCATATACAGGTGCCTCTTCGTAGTAGGGATCGTACTCCGGACGTCGATACTCCAGTGCACTCTCATCGTACGGCGGCTTGGATGTCTTAAACGAGGAGGCCGCTGGTGTGGCTCCCGGCAGCTCTGCAAAATCAGTGCGCAGTCTTCGCTCCGGACCACCCAGGGGGAAGCCTCGCATCTCCTTGACCGCTGCTGTGGCTGCCTCCACAGTCTCGTATTGTATGTACGCGTAGGGCTCTCCCTTTTGATACTCAATCTTCTTGATGGCCCCAAAGCGGTCGAATTCTCGCTCCAGCTGTGTCACCGAGGTCCAAGCACCCAGTCCGCCGATCCACATGCGTGTAGCTGGCGTCACTTTTCCGTAGCCAATCTTACACTGGAACTTGCCAATGTACTGTCCGGAGAGTTCGATTTTGGCCCGATGAGCCATGTCAAGATTCTGGTACCGCACAAAGGCGAATGCGTTTCCGGTGCCAGGCGGCGGCCGCTTTATATCGATGTCGTCGACCACGCCGTACTTGCTGAATATGCGACGCAGCTCATCGTCGGCTATGGTCACCTCCAAGTTGCCAGCGAAGAGAGTGCGCGTCGCGAGCGGATCATCCTCGGGCTGCACGTGGTGCAGATAGTTGGGAAACTTGTCCTTTTTGCTCTCGGGCTTTTCATACGGAACGTGCGGTGCCCGCGGCGCCATGGGCCTCATGGGGGGATACTGATGGGGCGGAGGATGACCTCCGTGCAGATGATGCGGATGACCACGGTGCATCGGGGGACCACGTGGTGGATGAGGATACTCGTGGTGCATGGGACGGTACTCGCGTGGATGCACTGCATGCGGATGCATATGCGGTAACGATCCGTAACGATCGTACGGATCAATCGGAGGTCGACGGTGGTCGATGGGCCCTGGTCCCATGGGCGAGCGCGAGTAGTGGTAACGTTCGTAGTCCGGCGGCGATATAGAGTGCCCGCGAGGTCTGTAAATAGTTCAGGTATCGGTAATTGCTCGCAGGAAACAACTACAGCTCAGAGCTAACGAATCATACCTGAAGTCAGGACGGGGGATCGATTTGTACACTGGCTCCACCATCACCATTTTGTCGTAGATGATCAGGCGCGGCTTGTGATGCTTCGCCTCTCGAGCATCGTCGGGTGTGCGGAAGCACACATAAGCCACCCGCTCGTCGAGGTCATGCGTGATGCGAACACTAAAGTCCCCGAATTTCTTGTATTCGCGGTAAAGCGTCTCCTCGACGAACTCGTCCGGTGCCTTTGGCGGCAGTGCACTCACACACAAAACCTTGTAGGCGGCAGGGCGTTCCGCAGACGGTGGCCCACGCATATACTGCTCCCTATGCGGCGATCCGTAGCGGCCACGTGGACTCGGTGACCTATCCAAGCGGCGTCGCATGCGCTCCGGGGAGACGCGCTCGGGCGAGTCGCCTGGCACTCCGCTGCCATTGTCGTAGCCGCGTCCTATGCTCCTGGAGTTCCTGGGAGGCAAGGGTCCTCTGCCTGGACCAGGGCCTGGGGAGCGCGAGGCGCTTCGCTTCATGTTGTGGATTTTGACTGTGATGCGATCGAGTTCAGGTCCGGGTCCGTCTCTATGACTACTCATGAGCGGGTGGGTAATGCTCTTGCAATTATGGGGCTGCCTGAGAAGCTTTTCTCGTGACTATGTCTGCAAGATGGCCAAGAACAGAGTGAATTGAAAACTTAGTGATGAAATGCGACACGAATAACCAATTAGTTGCACCGTAAAAGTGCCCCTTGGTGAAAAAAGAGAAAAGGCGACACCGACAATGGCAGAAAAAAAATGGCGGCCGCCACTGACAAAGAAAAAACTCTTTAAGGGTATGTAGGGAGCCCAATGGAAAAAGATTCGGTTTGACAATTAAGTCCTTACCACTGTTTTCACTTCGAAACTAAAATATATATTAACTTTAGACAATTCGTCGGTAAAATAGACCAGTTTTCTGGTTTTTTCTGCGGCGTTGCAAATTCTGTATGCGCTAGAGGTGGACTTTTGGCGATGAGTAGCGAGTCGGAGCATCATTTTCTCCGATATCGGCAATGCAACTCTTCTCGACATAACCTTTATGGAGGGAAAATTTCTGTGCTCTTAAAATCCGAATTCAAAGTAACGCAGGTAAACTGAAAACAGGTAAGGAAGCCTTCGTATTTAGGTAATTAAACTCTCATTATCGCAGCAGATGCTGGGAATCCCGATGACTAGTCTGACGTGTTGGTGTTCTTGAAATTTGGCTATCTAATCATATAAAAGGATACCGGCAAAGATCTTGAGACTCACAGTTCCGAAGCATAGACGAAATGGTACATGTAGCAACGGAAAAGGCATCGGCGGCGGTTCCACGACAACTCCAACTGGGGGGCCATGTGGGCTTCGACACTCTCCCCGACCAATTGGTCAATAAAAGCGTGCAGAATGGCTTCAGCTTCAACATCATGTGTATTGGCGAAACGGCGCTGGGAAAGTCAACTTTGATGGACACCTTGTTCAACACCAGCTTTGGGTCGGCGCCCAGCACCCACAACCTGCCCAATGTCAAGTTGAAGGCCCACACCTACGAACTGCAGGAGAGCAACGTTCGGTTGAAGCTAACAATTTGCGACACGATTGGCTACGGCGACCAGGTTAACAAGGAGGACTCGTACAAGGCGCTCGTCGAATATGTGGACTCACAGTTTGAGTCCTACTTGCAGGAGGAGCTCAAGATTCAGCGATCGATGGCCACCGCCCATGACGGGCGCGTCCACGTCTGTCTCTACTTCATCTGCCCAACCGGACATGGCCTAAAGTCGATGGATCTGGTGTGCATGAAGCAGTTGGACACCAAGGTCAACATTATACCGGTCATTGCCAAGGCCGACACCATATCAAAGTCGGAGCTGGCTGGCTTCAAGGCGAGGATTCTCGCCGAGCTACGCGAGAACAAAGTTAACATCTATGAGTTTCCCACCGACGACGAGACGGTGTCCGAGACGAACGAGTCCATGAACAGCCATGTTCCCTTCGCTGTCGTCGGCAGCACAGAGTTTGTGAAGATCGGCAGCAAGATGGTACGCGCCCGCCAGTATCCCTGGGGCACGGTGCAGATCGAGAACGAAGTTCACTGTGACTTTGTGAAGCTTCGCGAGATGCTCATTCGCACCAACATGGAGGATCTGCGGGAGCTGACACACACGCGCCACTACGAGCTCTTCCGCCAGCGACGTCTGCAGCAGATGGGCTTTGTTGATGTGGATTGCAACAACAAGCCGGTTTCCTTCCAGCAGACATTCGAGACGAAGCGCACCAATCACTTGGCCTGTCTGCAGGCCAAGGAGGAGGAAGTGCGTCAAATGTTCGTGCAGCGTGTCAAGCAGAAGGAGAACGAGCTCAAGGAAAGCGAGAAGGAGCTGCACACCAAATTCGAGTGCCTCAAGAGGGAGCATCTGGAGGAGAAGGCCAGACTGGAGGAGACCCGTCGCCTGCTCGAGGAGGAGTGCCAGGAACTGCAGCGCCGCAAGCAGCAGCTCTCCAACGGCAGCAGCCACCTATCGACGCTGACCCTGGGCCGCGGAAAGAAGAAGTAGGTCACATAACATGAGGGGGAATAAAACTACTGTAAAACCATTTGCAGTACCTAGGATTAAGCCTGTCACATTTTCTATGAAACAATAAAACAACAGACCCGCGAAACATGTCTGCGACTCTCTTTCTCTCTTGATTTTCCGGATTAGTCCACAGCTGTGACGGATCTGGTTTGCCCGCACCCGCACCCTCTCAATCGCAAACATACGTACATATGTTTCCTGCCCGCCCGCTGCAAAGTGTTGATAACAAATACTCTCTGGGCCTCGAGCCTCTCGCTCGCACTTGCCTGCATATACATACGCTCTTCGGCGAACTAGTCTACGGCCTGAGCAGGGGGAACGGGGACAGAAATAATATTATATATATGCTAACATGGCAAGTCGGCGCGCGGTTGTTAGTCATTCCGATTCTGACGATGGCAGCGAGTGGTATTAAACTGGAATGTGGCGACGGAATTTGCCTGATTGACGCTGGGTCCCCGCCTCCGCCGGATCAGGCCCGGTACGACCATTATCGCATCTACAATGTACAATTTGACAATCAGGAGCAGATCGAGTTGTTCCAGAAACTGGAGGACCAGAGCGACAGCCTCACATTCATCGGCCATGCCCGCGAGATTGGCCAGAAGTTGTCCATTCTGGTGGCGGCCCATCGAGTGTCAGACTTTGCCGATCTGCTGAAGACCTACAAGCTGAAGCATCGTGTTCTGGTATTGCATGGCGATTGAATCTGTTCATTATACGTTGATTTGACCTCTAACATTTGGCCTCTTTGCAGACGTACAACTTTCAGGAAAAGATCGATCGCAATATGGGCGAGGTGCTGCCCGAGAGCATTGATGCCACACAGTACGACTGGCAGCATTTCTTCCACCTGAAGACCATCTACGGTTGGATGGATGTAATGGCGAAGAAGTACCCCGATCTGTTGACCGTGCTCGACATGGGCAAAAGCACTCAGGGCCACGCCATTAAGGGCATCAAGCTGGCCAGCAAACCGGACAACAAGGCCATCTTCATTGAGAGCGGCATACATGCCCGCGAATGGATTGCGCCGGCCACAGCGACGTACATTATCAATGAGCTGCTGACTTCGCAGGACGCTGGCGTGCTGAAGCTGGCCAAGAACTTCAATTGGATCATATTTCCCTGCGTGAATCCCGACGGCTACAAGTACACCTTCGAGCATGACCGCATGTGGCGCAAGAATCGTCAATTGTTCGGCACCTGCCGCGGCGTAGACCTGAACCGAAACTATCCCGATCACTGGAACTCCACCGGCTCCAGCAGTGATCCGACGCGGTATGACTTTGCCGGCCCCTCTGCCGGAAGCGAGCTGGAGACCCAGTGCCTCCTCCAGTTCATACGCAGCAACGTCCAGAAGGAGCAGATCAAAACATACATTGCATTGCATTCGTACTCGCAGATGCTCATGTTCCCGTATGGATATACCAAGGAGCGTGTGTCCAACTACGACGATCTGCAAGAGTTTGGCAAGAAGGCGGCGGCCGCCATCAAGGCGGAGAGTGGACGCGACTATGTCAGCGGGAGTCTCTACGAGACCATCTATCCCTCGAGCGGTGGCAGCATGGACTGGGCCCATGAAGAGGCGGGCATTCCGATTGCTTACACATTCGAGCTGCGCGGACCGCCCGACAGCCAGGACCTCTTCATTCTACCCGCCGTGGAAATACAGCCAACAGCCAGCGAGGCCTTCACCGCCATTCGCACCATTGTGGAGGCAGCCGACGAGAAGGGCTACTACAACTAGGAAAGAAGGTCCTGAGGAGCAACATCTATCCGATTCTATCCGTTCAACGATCTAGACAGACTTTAAGTACTTAGTGTATCTGACTTATGATAATATCTTTATCTTTGTTTTAATAAACCCGTATAAAAAAAACTTTAAATCTTTAAGATAAGCCACTTGAGGTCTGAGGTCTGCGGTTTATTGCTGACCCAGATTATTACTGAGGCAGCGTCTGGTTTTAACAGCCCTGGTGATGTGGTTTCTCGGCGATAGGCGGGGATTGAAGATTGCCTGAACCTCCACCTGACAATCTGCAAGTAAGGGATTGCTTGTAAAGGAATATCATATAAATCAAGAGGATCAGAAGAATACCATTCTCAGATAGAAAGAGAGCACGATCGTAGAGGATAATGCTTTCCACAAGCGGCGCAAGCATTAGGCGAAGCGTGTAGAAGATAACAAGCCGCTTCCAGTGCTTTACATCTGCAACGCATTGCCTAATACTCAGAACCTGCCGTTCTAGCATTTCAAATCGAGTCCCCTGCACGGCTTTCTGGAAATAACTATAGACCAGACCATCTGGATATCGAATTATCAAGATAACAAGGAGTGTGGTGCATGACTTACTCGTCGAACGACATTCCAGGGGCATGTTTCACGTTACGGAGAGCACAGTGCCGTAGATGTGGAAACTGCTGGACAATAATACGTTCGGCGGCGGCCCTAAACGAGTGTATTTTCAGATGGTCATATTGACCAGCCTGTAGGCGGTCACGGTACACCTCCATGGCATGGCAAGAGATCTCCCTGGCCTCGTAGCTGAGTTGAGTATCTGTATCCGGTTTGCTCTGCAGGAACGAACTCAACGGATAACCATGCACCTCCGCGCCGGGATGTGTTGCTGGAGTGCTCATTTTCTGGTAGCAGCAGCCCACGAAGTTCAGGAACTTGGCTTGCGAGCACCCAAGGAACGTTCGCATCAGGGTCGCCCCCAGATTCCCACACGGATGCAGGCCTATGATTCCAAATCGAAAGTCATCGCTTGCCAGTTGCAAGGTATCCCGGATCCCGGCGATGAATTGCGCCGGTTGCGTGTTACTCTCCAAACGCTGAGTGAGATGTACAGGTCGCTTGTAGCCGCTGGCCTCCGTGAGCTTTGATGCAATCGATTCCAGCTTCATATCAATGGCCACTGCTTGCTGATTTAGCTCGGCCTGCATCTCGAAACAGCAGACTTGTATGCCAAATCCATAGCCCAGAATGCGTGCCAGGTGACCAACGCCTGCTCCGAAATCAACAACGAAATCCACTGGTGTCGTCCGGCAGCTGAGAGCACAAATTTCCGCCATTCGGGTGATTTCATGTTGCTTCTTTGGCTTGACACGTTTCATGAACAGGTGCTTCAGCTTGTGATGATGCAGCAACGGACAAGGAAACGATTCCTGCATGCGAAAAGACGATTAGAACCATGACCCTCTTCCTCTTCAGGCTGGGGCTAGAGTTTACCAACTTTGGGTTGATTCTCTTCTGTCCGTGCAATGCAGAGATTACGAAGCGCTCCTCGCAACGCCAACAACTCCAGCGGCCATACTATGCTCGTAGTGTTGGGAGCAGCTTCACTGTCACTAATGTAGAGCAGCGCTTCAAATCTTTCTATAGGAATGCTTTCCAGGTGATGTTGCCAACTATCCGGCAGTTTGCTCCAATGGTCATCCACATAAAAGTCCTACGGGAGGCGACTCAATTAATAATTGAATAAACTCAAACAATTCACTTACCATAACATAGGCGTTCAAAAGCCATTCGTACCGTTTCAGCAACTCCAAAGAGGATCGCAGTTTTTGTTTTGTTAACATCTTTGGAGCCGGTGATGAATTAATACCAAAGCATGATGTACATACCCAGCAAACAAACAAACGTGACTTTCGCGAAAAGTCCGCCAAACTCTCGCAAACGATCTCGCAAGCGAGCAACAGTCTCGCAAAAGATATCGCACGAGGCTCGCAATAGATCCGTTTGCGAGCTATCATAAATCATATCATATCATAAATCACAAGTATCATATATCTATCCAATTGCGAGCGTTTCTTATATGATATAGTTTGCGAGCGTTTGGTTTTCTGGGTGGTCGTTGTCCACAGTGTGACCAGGTACACTGTTGTTTGTTAACAAATAAAATCAGATAAATATTCAAATTTTGTATGAAGGAAAGAAGGCATGTATTTTTTGAGGACCATGTAACGCGGGAGGCCAACAATTCACCTAGAAAGCACCGCAATCAACATAATTTTATCGCATTAAAAATTAATAAAATTAATTTAGATAGGTCGATAGTGTTTAATGTCATTCGACCATAAGTAGAATCGAAAATCGCGGCTATCGATACAACTGTTAACAATGCAACGAAAAAACGAGTCGTAGTTTTGAAAAGCCTATAGAAGGGGTATGGACAACAGGCAAAAGCAGGCAAGGCAAATTGCAAGGTTCGTACGAACCTCACCTCGCGTGTGAGGAAAATATACCTTGAAGACAAAATCTCGATATTTGGCAAAAGGGGTGGAATTTACCTTGCAAGTGTTGGCTTTTTGGGCCGTTTTGCCTTTTGTCCTTACCCTCTTTTTCATCCCATTATGTAGCCAATGTGTAGTTACCGTGTAGTTCTGCTGTTTTTGTAAATATTGTATTGTTATAATTTGTACCGCCGCGGTCGGACGCGTCTCGTCTCACTTCCTCCTACTAGGGTAGATTAGTATTTAAAAACAACTATATAAATATATTATATTCGGGGAAAACAATCGGTGGACCAGCAGTTTGATT
Source organism: Drosophila miranda (assembly GCF_003369915.1). NCBI lineage: Eukaryota > Metazoa > Arthropoda > Insecta > Diptera > Drosophilidae > Drosophila > Drosophila miranda. Next base: position 10,021,673 of record NC_046676.1, read on the forward strand.
TATGTTTACGTGTAATTTGTCCATGTTTAAAGTAGTCAAAAGTTGATAGAAGCCCCGCGCGTCCCCTGTGCAGGGAAATGCTTTAATATTTTTTTCTTATAACAAAATTGGCGAGTTAAACAGCAATAGAGCCAGCCGCAGGCCTATTTACATAATATTGTCAACAAATCACCAGCACACACACACCCATGCAGACTCGAGCGCTTTGAGGAAAATTAACAATTTGCTTGACGAAGGAGAGTGTGAGGGGCAAACAACAAGATCAAGTTGAGCGAAATGCAAGTGAAAATGCAAATGCAAATGCAACTGGATTTAAATTGAAAAGTGTCGGACAAAAAAGTGAAAACTAACTCAATTGACATTCTCCTGGGATTGGATCGGCTGCAGGCACAAATAAAAGCAAATATGTCGAATACTGAAGAGAGCGAGCTGGACCCGCAAATTCAGGTGAGTGGGGGGCTTCCACCTCTCTGCGTACCCCCTGTGACCCTCAAATATGCACGTGCCCCGTACCAGGCAGTGCCAGGCGTTTCACTCAAATATACATTCATATATATGTATGTACGTACCTAAGTACATATAGAAAACGCTGCCTTGGCACGTTGTTTTGTTTTTGTGTGTTGCTGCAATTGTTGTTCCTACTATTTGTTAGTTCTCTCCCCCTCTTTCTTTGTGTCTCTCTGCTCTCTTTTAATTGGCTTTGACAGACTCTTTACAGGAAAGCGCCGTTATGTTTTGCATTCCATTTCGTTGGCTCTTTTTATTGCGTGCAACCTTTTTTACGCTTTGCTGACTTTAAGCCACACTCACACAGCAGAAATCAATTTCCCAAGCGCTTTAACAAATTGCAAGTTTCCTTTCCCATCGAAAAACTAATATTCATTGTGAAAAATGCTGCAGGAATTGTAACTCTCCATCACACGCACACACACTCATAAAGTGCCCCAGGGTCAAGTGTTTGTTTCTTTATCCTCCATTTCTCCCTCTTCGACTCACACTCACTTCCTGGTAATGGGATTATATTTTGTTCTTTCCTGCGTAATTTCGGAAATTTCCTCTCCGTTCGGGGTACCTAAAACAGATTCAAGTGCAGTTATTGCCCTCTCGCTCCCTCTATATCGCTCTTGGTGATTTTCGGGAGAGGCCTGGTGGCTGCATGCAAAATTTAATAAATGGAAATACCGAAGCGCACACGCAAGCACTGTACACCCTGTGCTCGTAAAGAAGAAAGGCCTATGATGTTTGAGCTCTGTTTGGTACATCCGAGTAGGAGAGCTGTAAATGCAGCTTCTACGTTCAAACAGCTCAAATGAATTCGTTGTTACTGGGTGTTTTACAGTCGAAACATCTCTGGTTTCGGGTTCATTTCGTTATGAGGCAATTCGAGAAAAGAGACGACACAACACAATACAAAGTGTCTGCGTCGCGTCTCTGGTTCGGTGCTTCGTATCGCCCCCGGCGCATTTTGAATAATTTAAGATTTATTTTGTTACTTGTTCAACAGCGCGAAATAATTTGCAAATTTCTAGTCGCTGGGCATTAATGGGCATTAAAGGAGGCGATGAATGTGCCGGAGAATATTCCCCGTTTGGATCAAATTGGATCCGCACTAGACCTTCGTTTGTCTATTTTTGGAGCCCGAAAACCTAGCGGGAGACGTCACACGCGGCGTAAAAACATTACCGTTGATTCTGGCCATGTGACTTGATTGAAACACTCGATAATGTCTATAAATATGGTGTGTGCGAAAATATACAATTCGAATGGGAGAATCACACAGAGAAAGAGAGCGAGAGATAAGGTTCTACTCTAAACAAAATTTGTTTTGCTATGGCATACCGAATGGAATGCGAAACCGGTTAGTGTGAGCTCTCTCATCTATAAAAAATATATTACCAAATACGCAAAAACATCTTGCTTTTTGCTATGTATTCTATTTAGCCGATTTTTCAATGTTTTATGCGCGACTTCCTCTTTAGACAAGCTTTGTTTCCTTTCTCTGTTCTCCGCCGTTCTCTATTGTCAATGATTTATCAATGGAAAAGGTGGGTTTTGTTCGCTAGTTCTTTGCGCGTGCAGATTCTTTTATCAGAGGAAACTTGGTGACGACAAATGGCATAGACAACGAAAAGATTAGGGCGGCGATGGCCCAAAGTCTATTTAACTTCAATTCGTGCGCCTCGACAGCTGTTTCTTTGTGTTTTTTCTGCCAAAACACCGAGTATTTGCGTTTGTTTTTATTTCTGTACAAAATCCCACACGCGTCACGTCTCTGGAAAGCTTTATCATTTGCGTGCCGGGGGAGTTTTTCTACTCGTTTTCTTTGCCCAAAACTTTCTTCGTCATGAGTCGTATAATTATGTGGCACTTATCGATTATACGATAATTGTTTTCACAGACAAATGGTGGGGACAGGAGGCGAGTTAGTTGTCTCTATCTTGGAGAGAAAACTGGTGGGAAAAACTTTGAAGCAAATTATAAATAATAATTATCGCACAGCCTTGTCCCAGTAGATAATGCTGGTAATTTGATTAGCAAAGGAAACTTTATCCACTCCAATGCTCAAACTGATAAAGTTCAATGCCTAAATGACTAACAAATACTTGGATTTGGATGGGTGTCAGTTACGCAAGAAAGGTGAGAGTACATAAGCTTCCAGGGGGCTTTTGAAAGGGAATTAGAGAACACCACCGAGGTGGGGGGACAATGATTCAGAAAAGCGGGTCCAATAAGTGAGTCAGCGGCGAAAATTATAGACTTTAATAATCGGACTCCAAAAATGTAGTTTTCTTAAACGATCCACTCCATAATACCATAAAAGATTTACACCATCTTAAATTATACAAAGCTCTATACCTTTAATTTAGTAATTGATTTTCTCACGATTTAGAGAACACGATTTTAAGTAAAATGAATCACTAAACCATGTCCAATGACATGCGTCATTAACGTGGCTTTAATTAAGTGTTATGTCGACTCAATTTTAGATGGAAATAATTCACTCAGAAAACTTCGTAATGAACTCAAGTCTGAATTCTTTTAAGAACTGAAAAAGTACTCGTATTAAATCTAAACTCTCCTAAAAACTGAAAACATATAAAGTACATTAATTCTCTGAAAATGAAAGAAAAAAGATCATTCTCTATGTGGCAGCGGTGGGATTCGAACCCACGCCTCCGAGGAGACTGGTGCCTTAAACCAGCGCCTTAGACCGCTCGGCCACGCTACCCCTGCGAGATCCATCGGTGAGAGTCGGTTCTGATCGTCGGACGAGACGACGATCGTCGGTTGGGTTTATTTATAGTGTGAAAAAACGCGAAGCAACTGTAGGAAGTTTATTGAAATAAAAAAGCACTTGCATAAATATACCACACCCTCTCCTCTCGCCCACTGTTCGTTGAACTTTTAAATGAAAGCAGTGCAGTGTCTCTGAGGGGTGGCCTTTACCTTCATCATCATCGTCATAATAATTATCATCAATGATGCATAGCTGAGAGAGAGAGAGAGAGAGAGGGAGAAAGAGTGGCTCCTCTGACTTTGAGGCTTAATGAATTCATTTACATTTTGATTTGTTTCGTTTGTGGCTCGTTGTCTTTGAATTGGAATTGTTAATGCCATTTGTATGTAACAACTATTATTATGCAGTCAAATGGCCATTTCCTGTGTTATCGAATCAGCAATGGGGGGGCATGCCGCTGGCGTATCTTATCAGTCAGCAAGTCTCATAAATGAATATTTCACAATTGCACTCCGATTGCCTTTAGTTGAACTTTGAAGAGAGACCAGATCGTTTCGGCAATTGACATTAATTTGTATAAACATTAAAGCAAAGTCCCCAACCTCTTCAGCGTTCTGAAAGTTCCCCCACGAAAGTTGACATAACGCTTGGAGAGCGAACGGTGGGGGTACTAGAGCTTGAACTAATTATAAAACACAACAATTGGCTTGGCTTTCGAGTTCACGCAATGCTGTGCCGTTAGCCCCCCCCACCCCACCCCTTTATATAACCAACTCTTTGACCTCTCCGCGTCTTGCAGAGCGACTTTCTTAGCCAAGTGCTGTTCCAGTTTGGTTTCGAGTACTTTCTACGGGTTGATTGTCCTTTGTGTCGCCTGCGCAAGTCGTATCGATTGTAGATATGTATAATTTTTTATGGGTTTCCATTACAGTACGTTCCCTATTGCCATTTTGGCAATGTTGTCGCACCAACAGGGCAAGAGAGAGAGAGAGAGAGAGAGTGCGGATGTATGTAGGTCAGGTCAGGTCAGCCCCGACGTCGGCATCACGCCACTAAAAAGGCAGCTGTCGAGCGGAACAGGGAGGGGAGTGCCGGCAATGGAAAAAGGGAAAGTATAACTGAAACGGGAAGGGATAAGTTAATGTATAATAATCATACGATATGCCGGGGTGCTGTTTGCATAGGATATTGCTAATAAACGAAGGTAAAGGATGGGATAGGGGAGGCTGTTTTTGCACAGTCCTCGAGGGAGAAGTCCTGTCCATTTCCTCGATGGGTGTGGCCGCACTTCCATTTTATTTATTGCTTTCTGTCTGTCTGTTTGCAAATATCCTAAATATAGTCATTACACTATGTCATATCCCCTCAGGGCTGACTGTCTGTTGTCCAAACAATGCGGCGGGGGCGGCCGGCGCCTTCTTGTCTGACGAAATTGTTTGGGATCCTAACGAGCCGCACTCACGTCATCTACCGATTCTGGCCAAGAGACGCGCGCTGTAACCTGGCTGTAACCTTTTGCATTTGATGATTCGCTTCAGTCTGTGACTCAAGCCGGTCTTTGGCTCGGGCTGCCCTTTGGCAACGCCACTCCGACGAGATTGCACAACGAAAGGCAAGAAAAACGTCGGCACATCGCGTGATTTGGTAACGTTTCGGGCCCAGACCAGAATAGACCTTGTTCCACATGACTACGGCTTTGTTTTGCTTCAGATGTGTAAAATGATACAAATCAATAGTTAAAATACAATTCTCTGAAATATGTATTCAGGGGCTTGCAATATTCCAGGAATATTTGCCATATGCCATAAGAATTGAGCTCTTTGAAAATACTATTGATATTTATTGAGTCCAGTTCCCCCATTTGCCATTTTGGATGTTTATTTTTTGACGATAAAGTTGCGAAAATATTTGTACACATTTTTTCCAGCGTCATTTCAGCATTTAATATTTATTTTGTATTTTTTGTGGATAATCAAATATTACTTTCTGCCACAATGCATACACAGCCGGGCTACCTTGGCTGGTAAAATTTACAATTGAAATGGCAGCGTAATAAAGTTTTTTTCCCCTCCATTGGCTTCAGAGGGGGAGTGGGGGAGGTCTCCAGAGAGTATCTAGAGAGTATCCAGAGAGGAGGTCTAGGCCTCCTCCCTCCGCTGCATACGACAGCATTAATTATTGAGCTTTGTTTTGTGGGGTTTTTGTTTTGTTTTGTTTTGTTTTTCCAGGTCTTTGGCTCAACTTTTTCAATTGCATGTTGCTGCATGTGGAAATGTGAGAAAGTAAACTTTTAATTAGCCAAAAACTACATCATCCGAGGGAAATGCCAGACCAAAAATGCTGGCTCACTCGTGAGTCCCTCCTCGCTTCTGGAGAAGCCAGAAATTCCAGGAAAGTTCAAGCTTCAAGCTGCCTTTCATCTGCGGCGAATCGGATGCCCCAAACTGGTTTCGTTTGTTTACAGGCGCAAAAACCCGTTTGGAGGGCACCCTACGCCTTGTCTCGGCTCTTGAATCAATCACGATTATGAGACAGGGCCAACTCGAGCGACTCGTTGAGAAGACCTGCCCTCTCGCTGGCCTCTCAGCGGCTCATGTTTATGTCCGGGATGTGGAGAAATGGTCAACGGACACGATTAAAATCAAACTGGGACAAGCCCAACAAAGAGCAGCCGTAAAAAGAGGCAAACCTACAAACCAAAAATATTATAATTAAAACCTGTTTTCTCGACCACGAAATGTATGTGTGGGTCCAACGCTACACTGAAAACTTGTGTATAAAAAACCAAACTGTAACCGCATGCAGTTCAGCGATCCATGAACATGTCCGCTTCCCCATCCATGCCCTGCCCCTGCCCCTGCCTCTGCCTCTGCCTGTGAATGTAGATTTTGGCCATATGGAAGAGCTAGGAATTCTGTAAAATTTTGAAACGTGCACTAAACTTAAGCAACGCATGTTTTCAACAATGGATATGTTTGTTCTCTTACTGAACATCATCATTTCTTAAAGTTCCCCTCAAACGAGGGGAATGTAACAAATTTAATTCAATAACATGTTTTTTTTCATAAAAACTCGTATACATAATATAACAAGATTAATTTCTATGTGTGGTTTTTCTTTTTATCCTTATTTTAAATAATCAGTAATTTATAATTGTTTAGTATTATTAATGTATAAGAAAAACATTTAACATATAAATCTGCAATGTTATTCAAGCTATCAATAAATATATTTATTTTCAGCTTACTTTTCAAAAAACTTATTTAAAAAGAAATCTAGATTTCAAGAACTGAATTCATTTCAAAAATACACATTCGTGTCTTCAAATGCTCTCAAAAGATAATTGGCACATTTTCCTATATAATTTGTTATTCAATATAACCAGACTTTTTCCCCTCACTCAAATTTCCCTTAAGAGAAAAGTTATTTGTTATTGAATCCGACTAAAAGCTACGAGAAAATAAGCTAAATTGCCAGCACTGCCTCTCTGCCATTACTTTGCCCCTCTCTCTCTCGTCAACATCCATTTTTAGATGCGGCTTCCATCGATGTTCGTGTGGCGACGAGCGTTGAGCGTCGCTCCTCGGGGCTTGCTTTGGTGGTTTCGAGCTCCGGAGTTCAATTCCTGCTCAGAGCCGTCAAGAAAAGAGTGATTTTTCGTACAGAAAGGAGGGGGGGGACAGAGAGACAGTAGTTTAGTGGGCGTTTGTTGTTTGTGACCTTTGGGCCGGGAGGGATTGGATTTTCGCCCCCTAGATTTGTTGATGGAATTGTCTGCTCAAAATGCAATTCCATTTTCTCTCATGGGGCTATAGCATTACCTCAGTTCGGTTCCACTCCACGGAGAAGATGCGTTCACTTCAAAGTCCCTAGCGTCTTCTTCACTCCACAGACAAATCAAACCAAACCCACATTCACCAAATTTTTGTTGCTTTTCCAAATTCTTGAAACAGTTTTGTATATTCTTCGTTTCTTGTTTCGCTATTAAGTATGTACACACGCGCCTTAGGAACTACTTAAATGTTTGCTGGACTACAAATAAATTTGTTTTAGGAGGAAAAATGCATTGACAAAAAAATACAGAACACGATAAATCTTCTCGAAAGACAAGACAAGCTACATTTTTTTGGGATTTTGGGGGATTCTCATGGGCTCTCTGCTGTTGCAAGGGGGGGGGGGGGGGGGGGGGAGGGGGGGGGGACACTACTCCAGTCAATGGATTTGTCAAAGGAACACACATTTTCTAGATGAACTCGTAGCCGATGCCAAACTGGAAGCCATCGTCCAACTTGTCGGTGGCCTGGCGACGCACTGGGATGCAGTAGTTGATTTCGATGCGTGCCCGCTCGGCGAACTTGAAGGCCAGACCCATGCCAAAGGCGCTACGCATATTCTCTGCGAAGGGAAAGACGTGAAAAGATGGGAGACCGGATCAGCCGGGCAGGCTTTGCTTACCTATGCTAAAATTATTGGTGTTTCCAATGTTGTAGAAGAAATGCATTCTAAAGTTGCTCGCCAGGCTCTTGAAGACGCTGGCAAAAGGCAGCGGCGACCACAGATGCGCCCCCGTGCACCAGTAGGTCTGCGCCCCAATCGGTGTGCCGTCTACCACGGGTCCAGCTCTGCCGTATTTGAATCCTCGCAATGTCGTGGCTCCGCCGCAATAGAAGAGCGAGCTAATGGGCAACAAGGTGGTTTGTTTGGTCTCCTTGACGATGCCCACGCGTCCACAGAACTGCGCCACAAATCCAGAGAAGAGCGGCACATTCACCTCTCCGTGGGCTGTGCTGCTGGTGTAGGCGACGTTGCCACCCAGACCGCAGTACTCGTTGATGGATTTCAGTAGAATGCCCCGCGTGGGAAAGACATTGGCATCCCGATTGTCAAAGATCACGGAGTAGCGCACCAGTGAGGCCAGTTTGGGCCCACAATGCTCCCGAATGCCAAATGGCACGGATTTGTTCAGCAAACCCACGTTTCTGATCGAGTTCTCGTACTGCAGCGAGTGAGTTAGCTAGGGAAATACACAGATAGTTAAGTTGGCACTCGAGAGAGTTCTTTGCGCGCTTACATCCACTCCCAGGCTGCTGTGGGCCGAGAAGTCAATCAAGTAGCCCAGATTTGTGGATTGAAATGAGCTAATGTCGAAGCGATCCGTTTGCCTGAATATGCTGAACGAGAGTCTGTAAAGATTGAAAGGATTTCTTAGTAAATTTACTGCCCAGAGGAGACTTTGTCGGATCCTTACTCTGGTCGATTCTCGCGAAAGCGGGTGTGAAAGAAGGGTTTCCAGAACTTGAGTTGCAAATCATTGGCCCTGGTGTTGCTGTAGCTGCCCTGCAGGGAGATGCTCTCGCCCCGGCCCAGGATGTTCGGGACGGTCAGCTCTGTGCGTAGGGAGCCCTCGTTCTGGCCCACCTCCGTGCCCGCGGAGCCCATCAGGCGGGAGTACTCGTTGCCCTTAAAGGTGACCTCATAGCCCTGGGGCGAGGCATCTGCCCCGCGACTGACATCGATGTGCACGCTCACATCCTTGAAGATGCCTAGCTCGTGCAGGTACGCCTTGGTCGACATGGCCTCCAGCATGACGTCCTGGAAGTTGTCCGCCTTGAAGAGTCCGTCCGCCGCCCTCATCACATAGTCGTTGTGGGTCCGCAGCAACCCGCTGACATGAACGCGATCAACGCGAGCGGAAATTTTACCCAGATCGTATTTAGAATCCTTGGAGGACGCGGCCCCGCCGCGTTGTTTCGATTGAGGCATCTTTGAGGTGGTCCAAGGGCAGGAGATTAGCAATTACTGGAAATGAACGAAAAACAAAGGCATTCATTAAATGTACATTTTCTGTTCTCTCCACAGATTGAATTGGAGAATCTCAATAGTGCCACGGATGAGATAAACAAACTGGAGATCGAGTTGGAGGTAAGTGGAGACGGGTCAAATGGCTTGAAGCTGCTTTTACTCATGTTTTGCCGCCCACAGGAGGCCAATTCCACCTTTCGGATTCTGTTGAACGAGTCCACACGGCGCCTGAAACTTTCATCCAAGAAGCTGGGCAGCTGCATCGAGAAGGCCCGTCCCTACCATGAAGCTCTGGAGAAGGCACGCGAGGCACAAATCGAATGCCAGCAGGCAGCGGTTAAATTCCAACGAGCCAATGGTGAGCCAATGGAGCCAACACACGTCGAATTATCCGAGTAACCCATAAACTCTCGATTTTCCCCATTCAAGAAATCCATGCCGCGGCCAAGGAAACGGTGGCGCTGGCCGAGCAACGTTTCATGTCCAACTCACACGAATGGCAGTTCGACAACGCCTGGCAGGAGATGCTGAACCATGCCACCCAAAAGGTGATGGATGCTGAGACCCAAAAGGCCGACTGCCATGCCGAGCACCAGAGACGGACGCGTCTCTTCCACACGGCCGAGCAGAAGTTGCAGCAGCTGGAGGACCGCTTCAGGAGGAGCATCAACAAGTCGCGACCCTACTTCGAGGAGAAGCAAGTGTGTCAGGATCAACTCCAGACCCAAAAGAATCGAATTCAAGAGCTGCAACAGCAGGTGGCTGGGGCCAAGAGCACTTATTCCACGGCTTTGCGTAACCTGGAGAGGATTAGCGAGGATATACATAGGCAGCGCGGGGATTATCCCACACCGCCAGGACCCCGCGAGCCGGGAGTCGGTGCCGAGCTGAACACGCCCACGTCCAGTGCGTTGCCTTCGCTGCCGGACTTTCAGATGGAGCTGGAGAAATGCGACTATCCCTCTATAGCCGGCAGTCAAATGTCATTGGCGGTAAAACAGCCAGCCAACACAGCGGAAACTGAGGACGAAGAGGATGCCTGCGACTACGATGAGACGGGGGCTAGAGAGTTTCGAGGCGCGGTCGACGAAGGCGATCTGGAGGCCCTGCGTCAGAAGGTGAAAATCCTCGCAGTGCGCCCCATCGAGGGCGGGGATGGTCAGCAGCAGAACGATGTCTGGGAGCACGAATTGAAGGCCACGGTGGATAAACTGGATCATCTAATGATGCTCAAGGAGTCAGCCAAGCGGCAGCAAACCGAAAGGTTGAAATCAACCGAGCAGAGGCCCGACTCCCTTGGAGCCGAGGCCCTTGAACGCCACTGCGATGTTGTGGTGAAGATCACAAACACAACTAGCTTGCCAGTCACACCCCAGCATCACCAGCAGGTGCCGCCGACGCCCATCAAGAAGCTGCAACAGCAGCTGGCCCCCTTGCCCTCGGTAAATGTGTCCATGCGGGAGCTGCCGCTGCTGGCGCGTCTCTCAAACGAGCTCCTGGACCGCAGCAATGCTGCCATTGTCGGAGTGCGCCGTCAGCTACGCAGGCGCTCCCTGGAATAGGAATAGGAATAGGAGGAGGAAGAGGGGAAGCAGCAGGGAACAGGAGATTTGTTTATATTAAATGAATAATTGTAAAAGCTAAATGCCGCATTTAAGTACACTCTCAACGATAAGTCTACACACCTACATGATATATATTTTCGTATAAATGTTGATCAATTTCTAATCTAATGTCTCTGTATTTGTTTCTCACTGTTAATACTATGAATATGTAAATGTTTTGTGATTGAAATGCGTAAAAAAGCAGAGAAGATGAGGAGCAGGAGCTCTGCAAACAATAAGCAGCTTTAAGTTAACTTTAACATGAATAGAAAGGGAAAAAATCACTAATATAAAACGAATGGGGCACCTGCACTAAATAGTTTTGCCTAAAAATAACACAGAAAATAATAAAAGAAATAGAAGCCATTTTCGAAATGTAACCAATTCAATTAGGTAATTACTCGTAAGAGGAATTCTCAAAGGGAACGAAGAGATCTAGATCTATAGAGATGTAGTCCGTCTAATCCACAAATGAAAGTATTTCTAACATGTGTAGTAAGATTCATGATAATGATATCCCAAACTGAATAATAAAACATAAATTCTAATTCAAAAGTGAACTGTTGTGTTTCTGGCCGGTGTCACATATTTGCTGCTGCCCACTAATCTGCTGGCATGTCGATGGTGCAGTGGCATTTACGATTTCATTCCCCCAAAAGCTGATGCAATTGACAACCGAAATAGTGCAACCGAAAATTCACAAAAGTGTGCATAGTATGAGGGGCTCTAAAAATCGAACAATGATGTCATTGTGACAATTGCATGCGAATTCTAACGGGAGAAAACAAAAGTTCCGGCCCAAAATTATGTAAGCGAATTGTCTCCAAATGTAATCCATCAGCTGACTTACCTGTGGGTTGTTGCCTGTGTAGATGAACACGCGCGGATATCGTACTTAACGTTGACTTGTATTAGGAGTTGTAGGTACTAAGCGTTATAATTTATTAATTAAAACTACGTAAGGGGAATTTTTCCCGATTGAAGCGTGTTTCGGCAAAAAATCAACAATGCTAGGGATGCGGATTTAACGATATAATATACCGTCTGACCCTCAGAAATATACCAAAATATACCATCTCCTTTTCCAAATATACCGTACAAATACTCTCAGCTTTGCCCACATTATTTTACCCCATTGATGAATAAATTTACTACTCGATGAACTTCGTTTAAGTACAAAAAACACGGTTTACAAATTAATGTTGTTCGCAACATTGTGCATGGATTGGGGCTCATTAACGAACCTTACCCGATTCAAGTTCGATATCGATGAACATCTATTCGATAGAGTGAACCAGTTCGATAAGCAATTGAAACTGATTCCAGCAGAGCGCTGCCAGACTTTTGAGCTAATCATCTGTTCAACTTCGCGGCATTTCATAAATTAACAAACCAAAAAAATTGAAATGGTCAGAAATAAAAAGAACAAGTATGCCATGCATCCGCGCAATATTCTGCGCGTGCCGCCCGACTACACCAAGTTGGCCATCAAATACAGGGACTTCAGACAAGTCTGTGAATTGGTAAGTGAAATCTACTTGACATTGTCTGGAAGCAGCAGTTTAATGCAAATTGCTTCTAAACAGGAGCTAACAGGCAAAGTCTCGGTTAATTTTCGCAATGAGAAGACCTTACGCGAACTGTCGAAGATGCTGCTGAAAGAATATTTTGAACTAGATGTGGATTTTGCACCCGGCAGCTTGGTGCCCACATTGGCCTTGCGTTTGAACTACATCCTCTGGCTGGAGGATATGCTGCTGCCGCTTAACTTGGAGACTGTGAGGGGCATTGATGTTGGCAAGTGTTGTACTCATCGTTTGGCTAGCAATGCATTTATTAATACCGTCCTGCAGGTTGTGGCTCCTCTTGCATTTACTCGCTGCTTGGCGCCAAAAAGAACGGCTGGAACATGCTGGCCCTAGAGTCGAAGGAAGAAAACATTGACTATGCCCGGGAGAATGTCAGGCGAAACAACCTGGAAGGCCTTATTGAAGTCTATGCCCAGCCAGACAAGTCCAACATCTTCAAGAGCTACTTTGAGATGGAGAAACTGAAGAAGGAATTTCACTTCTGCCTCTGTAACCCACCATTCTTTGACTCAAACTCCTCCAATCCGTTCGGGGGCAACACGCGCAATCCCCAGAGACGGCCGGCGCCCAACAACGTGCGCACTGGCAGCGCCGAGGAGCTGACTTGTGAGGGGGGCGAGGTGCACTTCGTTCAGCGCATCATCGAGGAGAGCCAGCTTAACAAGCAGCGCGTGCTGTGAGTCAATCTTGATTAGAGCTAAGTGGCTTAAATTAAATTTACTTTGACATTTGCAGCATCTTCACCAGCATGCTGGGTGTTAAGGCGAGCGTGCCCAAGATCCTGGACTACCTGAAGGAACGTCAGATTACCAACGTTACCACCACGGAGTTTCATCAGGGACACACCACACGCTGGGCTGTGGCCTGGAGCCACCAGCCAACGCCCCTAAGCCCCGGAACACAATGTAATTGAGTTGCTTTCAACTGGGAATAAACTTCAGCTGCATCAGCTGCGCACACAACTGAACTCTGACCTTCACATGGCCTGGTCTACATATGTTCTTCAACCACCTAATGTGAGTCCATCCATTCCCTGTTTGGGCACTTCGTGCAGTCAAAAAGCTTTTCCTCTAAATGGAAATTTGCATGTCAATGCTCACTTTACTGCCACCCACCCCAAATTATCGTCTCGCTGTATTTCACTGACCAAAGTTGACCCAACACCGCGGCAGCCCGGAACTAGACAAACAGCAGAGGGAAAATGAACACGCACCCACACACACACGGGGACGGGAGCAGGTGCTGGCGTTGGCTTTTCCACACCTTTAGCCCCAAGAATTTGAGCCGAATAGCTGCTACTTTTAATTGCTGCACATGACTTTGGGTAGTTTGCCAAAGTCCGGCATGGGATGCTCTTGCGAAATTACTCTAAATTAGAATGTTTCCCTTGCTATAATTATATCAATTATTTCTCGAACGATCTGGGGGTGATCTTGTGATCGAGAGAGTCTTCTTCCGAAAAGGACTCTAATGAATACTCAGTCCAGATCATCCCGATCCATACTTAAGAATATTTTCAGGCTACAAAAATGTGTCTAGAAAATTCGTTAAAAGTCTTGAATTTCTTGAAAGGGCATCCACGTTTCTTTGGTCTTTCCTCTGCCTCTGCCCTGTTTTCAGTTTGCTTTTGAGAAGCTTTTCCTGGCTCTGCTGTTGTTCCTTTTTGGCCAATATGTGTTCTTGTTGGTATTGGTGTTGCCTTTTATGGTATTTCAACACGTTAAGGTGCAAAAAACAACGTAATTAAAATGCATGTCGTTGGTTTTCAGTTTGAAAAGATGGCTTCAGACTGCGTCATGCGCCAGGGGTGCGCCCGAAGTCTTTTTTGTTGCTGTTGTGGATTTTGTAGCCCCGATGGGTGTGCTCTAGGGGTTCCCTTGGAATGGTTCCCATACTTTTTGATTTCGATTGGGGCCTTAGTTGTTCTGGGTCCCCAGTGAGTGTTCTTTGTAATTTTCTAGCTATTATCTTAATTTCAGATACGCTCCACCCTTCCGTACACACAAACACTGTCCGGGACACGTGTGCCCGGGGCTTGCCTCTCTTGTTGTACGTAATTGTTAATTAAAAGCGCCTCCAGGTCACGTCTTGTGGGTGTGAATGGGGTTGTCCGTTGGAGGTGTCGACAAACAACCCGTAAAACCCCGAAACATTCGGATTTATGGCGGCAAAGCTCCTTGGTCTTGTGGGTTCGACTCTTTTATTGGCGCTCGTTAAACTGTTTATAAAATATGTTTATGGATGGCCATAACGCTAAAATAATATGTTTGCTTGTAGAATTGAGTTTTTAATACATTTTTAATGTATTGGGACTTGGCTTAGGCCTTTTGGGGGAGATATAAGTGATTGCTGAGTCCGGACTCTGGAGAACACAAATTGTGTTGAGTCATGTTTTGATTAACCCATTAAATTTGAGGCTTTCCTCTTTCAAATTTCGCATGTGATTCACTACCGAAGGAGCCTCAAATCTTTGCCAAGTTTTCAAAGAGCTAACATTAATCAATTTCCAAAAATCATCCATCAAGCAAATCAATAAACGGAAAAGCGTGCCCAAAAACGACATTCAGTCCAATGACCAGCGACATAGTGATATATCCATAATTCCCACCTAACTATAAGAAACACGATCCCCGACTCTTAAAAGAAAATGACTCCAATCAACAATAACACCACATTCAAGAATCGTTTTCATTAGGATAAAACTTTATTCCCACACTCTGGAATCACTCGACAATCGAGAATCAGTTTCGCACTGGAATAAACAACTGATTGCCAAAACCCCGTAATCCGTAATAGTTAGAAAAATAACAGAATCAGCCAAAGAATCTATGTGCATCGTGGCACTAGAAAAACAAAACCATTTACTTAAGTAAAACAGAAAAACTGAAACTGTAAAACAGGAAACCGAAGCAGTAAAAAATAAATTAACAAAATGGCTTTACCAGCATCCTCGCTCAGTGAAATCCACTTGAACCAAAAAAGAAAGAGACTAAGTTTAGCAAATATAATAATTCCAGAGAACCCGCAGAAAACGATGGAAAAAATAAACCGTAACGTAATCAGGACCATCATCTTTCTAATGTTCAGGATTCTTATTGCAAACGGACAAAACATCGAAATAAACCCCATCAAAGACACAAAGGGATACCTCATATTTAAAACAGGAACAATATATCACTCCCTCACAATTAATTTAACCAAAACAGAAGAAATCTATACAAATTTTATAGAGAAAGCTGATGAATTTAAAAACGAAATTGAAGTACAATATTTAGTAATAAAAGAGGTCTAATAGATATAGCAGGAACCGCATTGAAGTATTTGTTCGGAACATTAAATGAAGTGGACAAAGAAGGAGTAGAACAGAAAATTAACAACCTTTCAAGCTACAGTGTTCAAGCAATTGAACTAAACTTAGTAATAGATGCAGTAAATAAAGGCATGGAGATCATTAACAAATTGAACGAGGCGACAAATATATATCAAAAAAGAGATATTTTAATATTTAATCTTCAACATTTCACAGAATATATAGAGGATGTAGAGATGGGGATGCAACTAACTAGACTTGGTATATTTAATCCAAAATTGCTGAAACAAGATTCCCTAAGCAACGTTAATTCTGAGAAACTATTGAATATTAAAACATCCACGTGGCTAAAAACAGACACTAATGAGATTATTATAATCTCCAACATTCCAAACGAAAATGCTGAAGTCCCCCGTATATAAAATAGTTCCCTATCCGGATGAACAAAACAATATCCTAACTGAAATAACATTTGATAAATATTATGTTTATAAAGATGAGATATACAGAAAAGAAACGAAACAAATAATAAGAGACGACTGTTTAAAGAGGATCTGATAATATTTTGCATTATATCCGTAACAGGAATAATAGGTTACTTAATCGTTCAATTTAAGAAAATACCTAAAAACATAGTCGTCAAATATAAAAAACCAAGAGAAGAAGAAGAAGAATATCACCAGAAGGAGTGACATATCCATAATTCCCCGCTTACCCACACACATTACGTGTACATCTTATATACATAAAATAAAATCTGTAGCCAATTAAAGTTAGTTAAATAAAAACAAATATTTTTCAAAAACCTATTTTTGAGTTGCGGATATTTAAGAATAAGTTCATATGTATGTATATATATTTAAAAGTCAGTGAAATGGGGGGAAGCTCTTTAAGAGGTTAACCCGAGGGAAGGGGGGGAATATCGTGACGGCACGTAACGAGCTGCCAGACAGCGGCGTCTGTTGCAATTGGAAGCAGGCTGCTCGATGCTCGATGCTCGTTGCTCGATGCGATGCTCGCCTCCAAAAGGTTCGTGCACCTAAATGCATGCCCATTGTCATGTCACATCACATATGTATGTATATATGTGACTGTATGCAGATATGTACATTCACTTAATGCATTGAAAAGCGGCGGGGAAATAACGAATCCAAAAGGATTCATTCAGGCAGGCAGGCAGCCAGGCAGCCAGGCAGCCAATGCAAACGGCCTGCCCCCGGGTCGATGTCGTTGTCTGTGTGGTTGGGTGCTTCAGATTCTGCCTCGATTTCTGTGGCGTGTGTGTCATTCATGTAACCTTTCAATAAACATGTGTGTAGGGGTGACCAGCTAAAGCTACAGCTACAGTCTGGCCGGGGATCTGGCCGGAGGAGGTGTGGCAGTCTGCCGTCGGTGGCATGCAACGCCCCAGTGGTGTAATTGAACTGGCAATATGCATGTGTATGTGTGTGCGGTTGTCTATGGCTAGAGGAGAGAACTCTTGAATGTGATTTTAAAGTCAACAGTGAGCACTTCTGAC
Source organism: Drosophila miranda (assembly GCF_003369915.1). Classification (NCBI taxonomy): domain Eukaryota; kingdom Metazoa; phylum Arthropoda; class Insecta; order Diptera; family Drosophilidae; genus Drosophila; species Drosophila miranda. Next base: position 10,038,735 of record NC_046676.1, read on the forward strand.
ATACGAACTGTCATTTTTTGGTTTGCCGCTTGTCTGCCTGTCTGCCTGTCTGTCACGCCCCCTCACGCTCTAACCCCATCCGCATCCCTCCCAGACACAGAGATATAGCCCTTATCCCCTTAGCCATCTATTGTCTGCTCATATTGCCGGTTAATATTGGCTTGGCATGCAGCCAGCCAGAGCGACAGGCGCCGGCTAGGAATTGCAGATATGGGATATCCATGCAATATGCAACACTTTCCTAAAGCCAAACGAATTCGAGTGGAAACGCGCCCTAACTGGAATGGTTTTCCATCAGTAATTAAATCACACAAAACGAATATTTCACATCAGCGCCTTTTTCGACTCTCCCGTCCAGCAGGGCGTATGATTAATTGGCATACCACAGAAAACGTTCACCAAATACCCGTACACGTATCATGCCACGACTAATTCAATTATCCTTAGAGATTTTCGCTGTAGTCCGTCGAGGCAGATGAAGTCGACAACAAATGATGGTGACAAAAGCGAATATGAATCAGATATGAGGGAGCTAGATACGAGTATGTGCCGAGGATTTGGTCAAAGGTGAAAAGTCAAATAACTAATGAGGCAGCAATGTGTATAAATTGCCACCGGCCAGGATAGGACAGGACAGGACAGCACGGGACAGTGTTGTCCAATAAATGAAGAACAAAGACAAATAATAATCAAATTCTGAAGGAAATGGTAGACAGTGGAAGCCGAACATTGCCAAGAGATAAATAACATTGTTGACCAGGCTCGGAGCAGATAGTCTACTTAGGAATCAGGACAAATAATTCCAATAGCATAGAAATTCTTAGAATATCTTTGCAAATAAACTACATCTTAAAGTTGAGTCTCTTTAATGTTCATTTTAAATTTATTGTGAGTTCTTCTAGTAGACCTGAAAATTGTTGCGCACCGTTGAACTTCAGACGTTGGACAGGAAAAAAAGGCGGACGTGAAAAACTTTCCAGTTGGCAGCCATCCCAGGAGCATACTCGTACCAAAAGAAAAAAGAAATAAAACAAATCAGACCCAAACCCAGTCGCCGCGGTGGTAAATGAGAGGAAGGTTGAATGGGCAGAGCAAAGGGCAGGCCATGCCATTCGATGCTGTTTAGGTGTTTAGTACCAGAGTTCAGGGCAGGGCGTATACGTAATATTCCACACAGACACACAGCGAGAGAAAAATCGAAAAGCCAGGAATTTTATCTAAAAACAAAGCTATTTATATTCGTTGTGGAGAATAATGACTTGGCATTTGCGTCGGCAAATGATGCGCAAACTTTTTTGGGAACGAGATCCAGCCTCTTCTGGGCCCTCCCCTGCCAGCCCATCCATCGCTCTTGTCTCGAGTTGTCAGTCATCTTATCAGCCCCCCAAAAAGGGTTTATGTGTCGCACGCGTTTTTGCCATCATCGGGGAAATGCTCAAGTCCCAGCGGGACGACAGTCGACGGGACTGCCAGTCAGTTGTCAAGAGCCAGCCGGAATTTGTGGCCCATGCGTCTTCACACCATGTTTTTCGGGGCCTGCCTTGACATGTTTTGGGTGCGCGAATTCACGCCTTTCAAGGCTGTCCCCAGTTCTGTTGGAGCTCGACAGTTGCTGCCGTCTCTTGTTCGGATCGTTGTTGTTGCTGCCGCTCGTCTGAGTGCAGCAGAGGATAAGAGAACCGCAGCTGTTTCCTGCCTCTTCACACTTAATTGTTGGCCTTTTTGTCTAGGCTCTGGCTTTGGGTAGTTAGGGCAGATGAAAGGAAGATTAAAAGAGGATTACTACAAGTATTCCAAAGGGGTTTCCACTTTGTCTGCTGTGAAATCTGGGCAACTTTAAAGCATTTACCATATTTGCAGCTTGTAAAAAAATATTATATTAACTTTTTACCCATAATTTAATTCATATTAAGGGATTTATTTACATTTGTTTTTTGTTCATTCGTAGAGTATGTTATTATATTTTGCACTTTAAAGAATGCAGCTGTAATTGGCAAATATTTCCATTTCCATACAGGTTGTTCTCCGCTGAATTTCGGATTAAATTTGTGCCGCATTTCTTATTTAAAAGACCATTTGCATATGTGCATGCGAATGTGCCTCCATTTTTGATTAAAATTACGCATGACGGGGGCCTTCTCTCTCTCTCTTTTTACGATTCTACATACGAGTTTTCGTGGGCCTCTATTTCAACTAACCGGAACGCACTTTCTTTTATTACCACGGCACCCTGTGTGCTTAGAGCAGCCATAAAGGAGGCCTGGGATAGGGAAATACTCGTAGGAATGGAGGATAGAGAGGTGGATAGAGAGATGGTGATGCACAGAGAGGGATGGAAAGAAACCAACCACAATACAGGCTTACCAATTCATTTGCTAGTTCCCCAGAAACACTCAGGCAGACAGACAGAGAGACAGAAAGCCAGCATTTCTGTGTAAGATTGGAGTCGAAGAGGCAGCTTCCTAAAAGCCAAAACAGACGCAGCCAAAAATAAACACACAGCAGCCCAGAAAAGAGGGAAGAAGAAGACCGCTAGTGACAGCCGAGGGAGGAGATGGTGCAGAGGTAGGGGAAAACAGTTAGTTTTATGAATTGCTATCTGGCCAAATGAGAAGCCAAGAAGCAACACAAGAACGTATTCATTGATATCTTTATGGATGAGGTTGCCCCTTTGTAGCATTGTATTTGCCAGGGTCCTTCCTTCTGCCATTCAACCATTCAGCTGTTCACGGCTGGCTACACGCGAGGCACGTAACTGTCTGGGCCCGCCCGAGTGGGAGTGTGACCGTAGCTTCCATGCTGATGATGCCATTGCCTTTGACAATGCCCGGCTGCTGTTGCTCTTCGGATTCTGTTGCTGCCGCAAGGGTTTTTGTGGCCCACTCTTAGGGGTTTCTGGGTGTATGATTTTTTTTGTGTGTGTGTGTGTGTGCCCCTGTCGACTGTCGGCTTTGGTTGTCGGTTTGTTTATTTGCGAAAAAGTTTTCAGCCAAAGCAGCACTCAGAGCATGCTCTCTTTAGCTCACTCGCCTGCTCTCAGATTTGGTAATTTTTTAGCCCGCACTGTGGTTAAATGGAAGGCGAAAACTGAAGCAGCAAAACAGCAGGAACAACAGTACATATACCATATAATATTGCATTGGAATTCCTTACCTTCCAACGAATACAAATTGGCAACGACTCTATTTTTACCCAACAAGAAACAAAATCATATTTAAATTAAGTATTCGGTTTATAGATACAAACATACACACATTTAAATTCATTTTCTTAAAGTTATTTGAATATTTTAATCGAAACATATTCACTCTGAATATAAAAAACATATTGTTCAGGGTAGCAGCTGTAACAGAGCTGTTATTGTTGCTGGAAACCGCGCTCAGTTAACAGCCTGTTACATCGCCCTTTGCCTCGCTCTCGGTTTGCTCAGGGTAACAGCTGTAACACGGCCCATGCTTACAGCCTGTTATTGCTGCTGGGTAACGCGCTCATTTAACAGTCAGTTAACAGTCGCCCTCTGGCTCGCTCTCGGTTTGTTCAGGGTAACAGCTTCAACAGGGCCCATGCTAACAGCTTGTTATTGCTGCTGGGCACCGCGCTCAGTTAACAGCCTGTTACTTCGCCCTCCGCCTCGCTCTTGTTCTCTCGGTTCTGGGCGCTCTTACGATCCGTTACGATCACCGTTTTTTTAGCAGGTAAGTTAGAATCAGTTTCGATTCCACCCCCGCTCCAAGCTGCCGTCGTGCCTGATAACACACACTTATTGGAACCACTACACCCTGCCGTTTTTATTTGAACACATCTTCCGATTCGTCGCTGGATACCAGCTCCTCCGATCCGCCCACCAACAAAAAAATATGAAATACACTTATTTTAATCATGAAATATAATTAAATCAAAGATATACATAGTAATGCCAATATGTATTTACGATTTCCACTCTCGGTGAATATTTCACACCTTTTTTCGATAAGCTCTGCCCACTGTCAACACTGTGAGAGAGAGAGCTTCGCTCTCTCTCGGGCACTCTCTCTCTCGCCTGGTTTTGTGTGTCGTCGACTGCCGGGAAGCGTTTGTTGAGCTCGGAGTTGCTGCTGCTGCTGCTGCTGCTCCTGCTCCGCTCCTGCAGGATGGCAGGCACTGGGGTCCTGGCCATTCTTAGTGTTGAAGCGTCGCTGGCCTTTGTCAGTCGTGCCTGAGCTTGTGCCAGAGACAGTCAGTGAGTCAGTCAGCGAGTCTGTGAGCGAGTCTGGTTTCCGTTTCCGTTGGAAGTCCCTGGCTGGTAATCTGTGGTTGTGCACCTTTTTCTTACTGTTTTTATAGACATTCAAAATATTGAAAGTAAATTTGGAAATATCCACACCATATTTTTCTAACAACTTTATGCGAAAAGGTTTCTACTCGTGAACGTTACAGTGCAAATTGCCCAATAAATAAACAAAAAATACACAAAAAATACAAAATTATAGAAATACAAACAACAAGTAAAGCTTAATAAGTTGTTTCCCCTGTGTGTGTGAGAGTGCGACTGCGAGTGTGTGTGTGCGAGTGAGTGTGAGTGTGAGTCTGAGTGCGCGCTTGTGTGAGCGATTGATTAAACAAAAGGCATTTGGTAACCTAGGCCAACTGATATTATAGAGACCCCACCAATACAAGTGACTTAAAATCAAATCAAATATAATGGGCTGCAACACCAGCCAGGAGCTGAAGACGAAGGATGGCGCCGCCATCGACGCGGTCAGCAACGGGGAGCCGGAGCCGAGCGCCCCGCAAATGGAGAACGAAGGTCTTCAGTCCTCCGCAAAGTCCTCAAACAATCATACAAATCACGCCAAATCAAATTCAATTACCTCCAATGGCGATGCCAAGGCGCCGAACGTCGGCGGCGGAGGTGGAGGAGGCGCCTCATCCGAAGCAACAAATGGCATTGATCGTCCCTTCGATAAGGCGGCAATCACGGAACTCGACGACGACGAGGACGAAGGTAAGGCTGGGGCGCTTTCAACTTCCTTCACTAATCCTCAATACGCAATACATTCATAACTAAACCTATTCAACATTCTCTCTGTGTGTGTGCCTGTGTGCTGTATGTGTGTGTGTGAGCATTGAACGAAATCCCTTGTTCAGGGGATTCATTATTTTTTATTAGATCAACATGCTGTGAGCACATCTCTATCACAGTCTGCCGCCCCCTGCTTAATGGTGTCGCAAATATAAATTGTTCCACTATACACGCATATAAAAAGCATACACGCATACGTATATGTATACTGTATACACTGCACTCCATTACACTCCACTACATACGCCAGAATTTGATGTGCCAATGGCAAATTTGTGTGAGATTCTTAACTTAGTTAAGTAGCAGCCACGTTGATGGGCCCACGTTTTTGGCTTGAGGCGAGGCTCGGCCAAAGGCCAGGATCCAAGATTCTCCTAATGCACATTATCGCAGTTCATGTTCCCGTTTATGTTATCTAATAATCGTGGCCCGAATATAATTTTATGGCTGGCGATATACCCAACATCATAATACATATTCCATAGCATACTTTTCTGGGCGACATTCGAGATTATGGCTGTTAAGGAAAGAAGCGAGGAAAGAACAGAGAGAATAAGGTGTAGAATAATATAATAAAATGAGCATACGTTAACATAAGTGGATCTTGTTTAGCAGACACCCAATTGGGAATTCTATGGGTGTAATATAATTTACTTTAATTTATGGCAATCCTTGTGGATATTCCTTGAGAGAACTAAAACCATTACAAATTTATTCGTTTTAGTCATTTAAAAATAACCCAGAATAAATTCATAAACTTGTTTCTCGCTTCAGAAGAGTGAAAAGTTCTGTTAGTGCCATTTGCAAATCTCGAAACGAGGGAAACTGAACCGCAAACAATTTTCTTTTTTCTTTTTCATAAGTTTTTTGCGGTTTATTTGCTTTTTGCTGATATAATGAAAATATGAAAAAGCGCACAGCGTTTCCAGAGAATGACTCATAAATTACCGCAACGCGTTTTCCCCTGCGGCAGGTGCAGTGCTCGCGGTGGTGGCGGAGAGGTTTTATTTGGCTGCCATTTCCACACCGCTAACCACCCATGCCCCTGCCCCTGCCCCTGCCCAGCTCCCATGGGTGGGGTGGTGGTGCTGATAAATTGTTTAGCGACACTTTATCAACGCTGGTCCGGGTTGGGTTTTATTGGGGAAAACGTACAAACTTACCCAGAAACTTCCGCCCCGTTAATGCCACAAATTATGATTATTGCTTAGCAATTTTCCTGCTGCTGCTCCAGCATTTCTTGTCAGTGTTTTTCTTGGTACTGATGTGGCTTTTAATATGCCAAAATTACATTTTGTATCCATGCGTTGGTGAATTTTAATGGCCTCCGAAGAAACGATTTCCTTTTGCTGCTGAGAATTTTCATGGTTCTCAATTACGGGCTTCCTCGACTAATTAGTACTTGATGAATGAATGCCTTTGATGTTGCTAAGGTCGAAGCAATCTCAAGGAGGATTCCAAGGAAAATAATGTACGCAAATTTGCGATACATTTCTGTGGGTTTCTCCTGCTGTTGCTGCTGAAGTTCTAAAACTTCTTGCGAATTTTCCATTTCTTGAGTGGTTTTCTGTAAATATTTGCCAGACATTCCCAGTCCTCTGTGTCCTTGGGATTGAGCTTACTATAAGTACTAAACTTTCGCAACAATTCTCTTTCTGTATCTGTCTCTACAACTTTTTGATATTCCGCCGCAGAGGCATAAAAAAGAGCAGCAGGAGAACACACAAAGCATAAAAACGAACTAAAGAAAATCGGGGCGGAACCCAAATCAACCATAAAACAGCCTCCGCATTTTGGGCAAAAAAAAAATGTATTTCATATTACAAACACGTAGACTGCATTCCACACCTACCCTCCCCAATCCGCTCCTCTCCTCGCCGTTTTACGAGCTTCCTTTTAGCTGCAACTGAAAATAAATTGAAAACATAAATCCGCAAATGGCCGAGTTTGCTCAACTCGGATTTTTTGTGGCCTGTCAACTAATTAGGAAATGCTGATGACGATGTTAATTCCCTATCTTTATGGACTCGCCGACGACGGGGCCACGCCCGGACGCAATTACCTGGCAATTGAGGATAGGCCCGGCAGGATACGCGTATAAATTGCGAATAAAGATGTCAGCCCATGCGTGGCCTACGCCCAAATAAACGGGGGAGATGGGTTAGACCCTGTCAGGACATGCTAAGCTCTAAAAAGCCGCTTTCAGCCGCCTCAGCCTAATGTGAAATGCAAATAAGTCCCAGCCAGTGTTTGTGCTCCGCCTGGCCCATTGTTGTTCCTTCTCTAGACAGGCAATTAAACCAAACAGCCAGCCGTACTCATGGTCGTGTGAATGAGAGGCAATTGAGACTAAGAGATGCTCTGCAGGGAACGATTTACGATCTTAAGTGGAAAGTCGTTGTTCATTTGGGTAAATGGTAGGGCATAATAATGTCCTTAGTCAGTTATCAGTTGTAGTATATTCCTAGCCATATGCTATACAGTTTGCTATGGCTTTTATCCCATTCAAGCTAATCAAAAGCAGATTTCACTCAAAGAAATGCTCCCCATTTGCAGCAGCTCAAAAAGATTGTCGCCCAACGGGGCGTATGGTGAATATTTTGCATAATTTTAATTAATTTTTTGGCTATTCTGGAGCCAAGTCTAAAACGTTTTCAATTAGAAAATGGAAATTTATACTAGGTGTGGCTCTCTGCGATGAATCCACAACTTGTTTGCTGTGCCGAATGTCTTGCTAATGTTGAACTAATTGAGAGTAAATACGGTGGTCTACTCGCCGCCGACAGGAGTCAATTTGATTTATTGAACAAATGATTTCCACCTGATATAGGCACACTGTTTGCTTTCGTTCTTCTGAGGGTGTGGTCGCTTAGGGCGTATTTGTTGCGTCGTGGACAGTCTGTCGTGTCCTGCCACTGTCCGTGTTGATGATGTGCGTGGCTCTTGTCAGTGTAATTAGCGCAATTCCCGCTCTGAGGTGTGCCTCCGTTGAGTTGATGAGCTGTTTGTTTAGAATATGCGGGTACGACTAAGGATGGTTAGATGACAAAGCAATAGAACGGAAAATCCATGGCAATAAAGTATTTTCACACCAACATGTACACATACATATATATATATGCATACATACGTAGAAGGAAGGGACATTAAATTGAACAAGTCAAAAACATTAAAATTCAAATTTAGCAGAACGTTCACAGCCCATTTGGTGCGCACAGGAAGCTATATCAATAACACGTATACGCCACGTTGGTCCCAACGCATTAATATCAATTTTCGGCAGAGAAGAGGATTGGTCTGGCCTAAAAATACTTCTCTTTTGGCAGTGGCCTTGCCCACAAATATGAACAGTCAAAGGGAGAGAGGTGCGGCATTTATACACGAACTAAATGCATAAAAAATTGGACACTCGGGTGGCATTAAAGTGCCGGCCAAGCGCCACAGATGCGTGCCCGAATGTTATTTAATATTTTTGTCCGACTACAGACTGAAGAATGTCGGCGCCATGGCTGACATTATGCATACCACTGTTCGTGAGGGGCAGGGGCCATTAATGGCATATCTGTATGTGTTTGTGGGAGTCCGTGCTCGTCCGCCTTAATGTCTGTGTGGATGCTCTGATAAAATGCCTTTTAAAACAGACGCGCAAAGCATTTCCTAAGCTCTGCAATTTGCGGCGCCCCACCAAAGGAAATGATAAATTGAGATTTTTCTGGAACTCCACGAAGGCGGATGGGACTCCATCCTATCCGAAACCGAAGCTCCCTGGTTCAGGTTGACTCGTTTTTACTCGTATTGTCATTGCTCTGTTTACGTTAAAGTATTTCCGCAACGACTGTTGATGCTGCCTTTGGGTTTTCCGTGAGGCTCTCTGTCTGTGTTCTCTGAATGGATTTCGCTTATTGGGATGAAAAGGATTTGCGGATTAATGGCACTCGTATTTCGTATTTCTTTTACTTGTCCTTGGACTCGCCTTGGCTGGCTTGTCCTTGTATTCATTTCTCTACGTATTCTTTGTTTTCTTTTTCTATTTCTTAAACAAATTTCTAGCAAACTTTTACTCGTTCTGGTCTTTGGGTTTCCTGCTTTTCACACTTTCTCTTTAGAACTTTTGCAACCCCAGCTAAGGAGATTAAAAGTGGGACTTGGTTTTTTTTTGGGGAGCAATATCTCATAGGTTTATCGTGATGGTTCACCCTAGTAGCAGAGCGAAATTCCATAGATTTCCTTGGCCAGAAGAACCTCCTGAATTTGGTTACGCCGGCTCTGGGGATTCGCTTATAAATTTATTATAGAGCAATTGATATGCCTCGCATTATTTATGATGCCTATCAGTACAGTCTGACACATCTCCGAGCTCTCTTTTGTCTGGCATTTGTCACTTGACGCAAATATATGCGCATAAAATTTATATTCATACAGATACGAGCATATCTGAGATACGTATCCTGGACGGAGCATACAGGCGAAGGGCATTCGTTTGGGCTGTGAATAATTAGCTGCGATTATGCCGCATCGGTTTAACAATAGTATTCCGTGCAAATGAAATATTTATAAGCAAATTCGTTTGGGAAATAAATAAACGTCAGTAAATATAATTTCGTATGTACATAGGTACAACATAATACTCCCTCATTAGGGAGCCCCAGTAAATTGATAAGTTTCTGATTACGTACAAACCACCCGATTGATTGCTTTGGCCTTTGCCCTGTTCTTGATTTTAGTTTCAATTTGGGCCAAGGTTTCCCCAAAATAGGTTCAAATTTCTTATTAATAACTGTCTCGGGAACAAAAAAAAAACTAGTTCGAACCCCAAGGAAGAGTTCGAGCATAAATAACCCGAACAACAATTTCAGGCACGCAGCAGACAGTGAAGAGCTTTCCAAATTGTAAATGTCTTTTGTGTCTGCCCTACTTATGTGGCGCACGGCGTCCTAATCAAGAGCACACAACATAAAGGCTAATTGCACAAAGCCAATGCCTCATCCTACAGCCAACGACCCAATAAAATGGCCCAGAGCAGCCGAACTGGCGACTAATGAAGTGCCATCCATTGTTATGCTCAAAGATGATAATGGATATTACACATACACATATGTACTAGTATATATGTATATGTCAGGGAATATAAAATTTAATTAAAAACTGTGTGCTCTGTACTTAACAACGTTGGGGCAAGTGTGGCGAGCGGTAATTGGGGGTAGAATGTTACGTATACGTCATGTTTGAACAGTATTGGCAGCTGAGCTGTTGCTTCCGCTGCCGCTGCCGCTCCGTACACAACAGGAAGACGGAACGAAACACAAAAAAAAAACACCAAGTAAAAACACCGAGCCACTCTCCCACATCTCCTCCATCAAGTTTTCTTGACAAACAAAGCGGAAATTGATTGTATTACGAGCAGCAGCGGTAGAAACAACAAGCCCAGCGACAGTCGCCGCCCCATGCCCCATTCCCCATGCCCCATAAAGGTTCAATCGAGCATATAACACCAATACAGCGGTAATGTTATGTTTTGCGACACCCGAACAATAAACTTGGCGCCGCTTTAACCCTCTTTCGTAGTATTTTAACATTCCTGGTAGGCCTTTGACAGAGGGGTGGGGTGTCTGCGTTGGGTCTACTTTCTGCCTGGCTTCATTCGGAGAAACAAAACTTATATCATCAACTGCGATCATGAACTTCCCTTTGGACTTTTCAAGCAGCGACTGGAGTATCCAAGGAGTACTTCTGATACCCTGAGGGGCTGATAAGTAGAGCTTCCTGATGGGCCTAAAATTCATGATTTTTTCATACAATCATCAACTTTTTCTCTCTCTTTCTCCTTCTTTATCGCTCTCTCACATAAAATTATGTTTTCCTGTCGGTTTTCCCAAAGTTTTAGGGTAGCAAAAGGTCGAATATCTCCGCCGTTTTCTTTTCCGGCTTTGTGTTTGGTCTTGAAGCCTTTCCATTTTGGCTTCTTTTCATTGTGCATACCATATTCCGTATGCAATTACGTTGATTATGTTTTTTTTATATGGAAAATTCTACTATAATTGTGCGCCCAAAAGAAGGCGATGCCAACAACTTTCCTTCTGTTCTTTTCTGAGGCTGATTAAAAGTTTTGGGGGAAACAAGTTGGGGCAGGCCAGGCCGGGCCGACGTCTGTCTATGCGATGTCTAACTTTCAGCAGACTTTACTTTGTCCTTTGTGTGTGTGAGTGTGTGTCTGTGAGTGTATACTTGGGCCGTGTCATTGGCAGCTTGGCTCAAAATGCTTTTATGTTTTTGACTGGCGGCTAGAACAGGACAGGGAAATGGATATGGCTGCAGCCCAAGCTGATTCCATAATGAAATTTCTAAAGCCTGGCCGCAGGCAAATTTATACATAATCATATAATCGATACTGTTTCGAAATTTATTGGACAAGACGATGGGAAAACTTGTTTGCAGACTAGAGTGGCAAATGAATGGAGAAACTATAAAAGTTTAACTCCCATTTTTGTGGGGCCAGAAAAGGCAGAATTTCCCAATTTACATACTTGTTTTCCCTTTAGTCCATAGGAGTTTGGAACATTTTTGGATCACGGAAATATCCCGCACATGCCTTCCCTTTTCCAAACCTTTTTACTGAAACAATAGGAATTTCATAATTCATTATTCAGTTAGCAAATCCACTTGTCAGGTACTCAAACTTTTCTTGGATACTTGGCTCGGGCTCAACTTTGGAAACTCCACTTCAGGATTTCTTTATTACATAACTTCCCCAGGAGCCGAGGAGAGCACTTCACTTCCGAGACACTCATAAGCCAAATGGCAGACTTGACTTCCGATTTCATTCCTCCATTGTGACTCTTCCGCACTATTTGTAGCCTCTCTCGACGGGGAAACTTTTCGCGCTCCCCAAGGACTCGCACTTTATTGCTATTTATATGATTAAAAAGTTTTGTGTGCGGGAAATTAGCTGAAAATTTATGATATTGCCGGAGTGCTGATGGGGTGGAAGAGTGGGCGAGGGTGGGGGGGACTGCGTGTTTGGAGAAAATTGAGTGGTATAAGCAAATATTGCGTATACGCCGGATATTCATTTCTAACATTTATGATTGCGTGTGTCTTGTCAATGTGACTGTGAATGTGCATCTGTTCCCTGACTTTCACTCTGCTTCAATACACATTTAATTCACCTACTTCATTAAGCAATTCCAACTCGCCCTCACTCTTTCGCTCTCTGAATGCATACGACTCACATAAACCAAAATATATATTGAAAGATAATAAATTTCCATATTATTGATGGTCTTTTTAATGGTTTCTCTTCTGTATTTATCTCTACTCACACATAAATTTGATAAATGATTGCAAAAACTATTAATAAACGAAACCCGAACCCGAACCCGAACCTGAACCGACGCAGAACCGGAGTTGGAGATACACATACCACATCACCACCATCACCATGGCAGCCAGAAATTCCGTCGAAATCCGTTGAAAAATTTGGATCTCGATTTTAAATTCGATGTTAATTCGTTTTAGCCAACAACCAGTCCGTCAACCGGTGTGTGCGTTTTAGCCAAAGATTATCGCTGTTGTGGCTAGAGCTTTTCCGGCGATAGCAGCAACCAAGTGAAAGTCTATCCAATATTTGTCTTAGCTAGAGAGCACGTGCTGTTACATATGGTTTACATACATACATACATACATATGTAGATATGTAGTTATGTATCTGTGTGTTAGTTGCTGTTATTACTGTTCTCGATGTGTTGCAGTTGTGATGTTAATACTAACCAAAAGTGTTGAACTCTTTGTTAAAGTAGCCAACGTATAGGATCTTTGCACGTTTTGTACACCTTTTCCTTAGCTTTTCTAACTCTGAACTACATACAAACATACATACATACCTATATCAAATTACAATATAATTAATTGGCATGTTTTCTGTCCTCTAAATAATTACCGAACGGGCTGTAAAAGCTATTTTTGAAATTCAAAATTTAACTTCTAGCTGGCAACACTTTTCCGAAGCGAGAAAGCTCCCCGTGAAAGCTTTCGCTCTCTCACCTACTCTCTTCCATAACTAACCAAAGCTTGCCTTGCTATTCCTTCCTATGTACCGTATCGTATCGTATCGTATCTATAAAATCCCTTTGTTACACAACTATTAACCGTTATTTGTGTGTTCAGTGTGTGTGTTCCGATGAGCTGCTAACCTTTATGTTGTCAACTGATTTGCATATGATTTATTTATTTACAGGTAATTATTGGCATTTAACATTTTACCAAAATCAACAATCAATTTCAAAAAACAACAACAGGTATTTATAGCATCGATTTTTGCATTCAAATAAATACTGGGAACTTTCTGTCAAAGCTCTCCCAAGCTTAAAAGGATTTATATCTGGGGAAAAGCTGTTCAGAACTTCACTCAAAGTGTTCCACGTAAATTCCGACTCGTTCCTTCGAGGAGACCTACTTTCGGCCGGGTTTCCTCAACGTTTCTCAGTCAATGGCAGTTAACATTGTCCCGAAGAGTGCTAACAGAGCCACACGATATACGTTTTTAACCAAATTCACAGGCTCAAACGAGGCCAGTTTCAAAAATCCAGCGAAGCGTTCGGTTCAATAGGTTCCCTTCGGAAAGCAAGCCCCATAACTCCCAGAAAAGGAAAGTGCGCGCCATTGAGAATATTTGAAAGATAGTGAAGTAAAGCGAGTCAATAGTTTGCCCGAGTTCTGTGCCGAGCATTCTCAAAGGAAAGCAAAAGGTAATTCTTTCTTTGGACTTTGGGCTTGGGGATATTAAATATATATAATTGTTTAAATCGACAACTAAGTGAGATGGAATTTTGAATTTATCCGTCGCTTCACTGCGAGCGGGATGTCCGTTGTCCCGGTTTACGATTCGCAGGTGTGTTGCCAGGGCCATAAAAATCTGGGACATATTTCGATAGTGCTCGTAAAAGAAGTATTTCTCGGTACACATCTTAGTTGCTGACTCCTGCTGACGTCCACAACAGTACTTCCTCCGTGCCCATGAATAAATAAGACTTTTGTGTGCTCCGTCGTCACACTCTCCCTTCCCATCCGTCGGCCCCTAGTTTGAACATAAAAATAACATCAAATCTGCTCGGGATTTGCCATTTTATTTTGTTTTCCTCTTCCGTTCTGTAGTTTGTTTTGAAGTGTCATTCTCGTAGGCTGGCAGGAGGCGGAGACGGAGGCGGAGGCGCAGGAGGAGGACTGGTAACGACTTAGTTTGATATTGATTCGGTATTTTTATCTTTATCACAGCCATTTGCATCTAATCAGCTTAAAATTGATGCCGCAACTCTGGCATATTTGATTTTATTATAATGTACTCTATATATACTCCTACACATCTACATAGAACGGCAATTAAAAGTTTTCACAAGTTTCCATGTTTACTTCGATTTTTTTCACTATTCAACTCGGACTCGTACTCTCAGCTTATTCGCTCGCTCTCTTTCTGGGGCTTTGAGTCTTAATGATTAAGTGTTGAAACAGTGGCATGGGCTTTTCGTTGGATTTTCGCTTCGTTTTTTTTTTCGGTGCCGTTGAGTTCTTTTTTCTTTTTCTGTGAAGCATCCAATTTAATTAAGTGGCATCAAGTAGGCGTCGGGGTCAGAGCCGGAAGGCTCAAGCGATGGGCAAATGGCAGTGAGAGAGAAAAGAACAGAAGAGAATGGCTTCTCCTTTTGTTTTTTGATGGAAAAATATGGGTGGAAAATATGAAAACAAATCTGGGGATAGGCTGTAGGCTTTCCCCGTCCGATATTAGTCAACAAATAATAGCCAGTGGTGTAGAGTGCTGCTTGCAGTGCCCACTGCTTGTTTGTTAAGCCGCATAACCGTTCTCTCGCTCCTCTGCCCACCCTCTTCGTATATGCAGTTCTCTCGCGCTCTAGCTATCGTTCGCTCTCGGCTTAGCTACAGCCTAAGCGAGCTGCTGCAGCGCTCTCCTTCTCTGGCGCTTTTTCGTTAGGGCACGAACCATTCGGTGCGCTTGCTTGGTCGTTGCTCAGTGTCGAGCTGATCTTCGTAGCCCACATCGTTGTTCATCGTTCGTTCCCACACACACCAACAAACACACTTTCGCTTTTGCCTATCAATAAACTGCAATATACATTTTTACATACATACGTCGGTCTACATCTAACCATAAATTGTGCTTATTATTTAAACAGCTCGACTTTTTATTTAAATCATACTTCAACAGCTGGTGCAAAAGCTCATTAGCTTTAATGGTTTGGGGAACTTCTGTTATAAAGAAATTCCAAAAAAACATGTAATTAAAAAGTTTTCTATTCAAAAGTTTTTAAAAATAGTCAACTTTTTCTCTAGCTAATATATCGAAATGAGCAAAGTTTTTCTCCTCCTTTTTTTTTTGTTATAAAATTCCTTAATTTCGATATCTTCTACACGATTTTTTCTGTGGCCTCACCAACGCTTCGACTTGACACCGAAAATAATGAAAAAATGCACTCTTCATCTGCTAGAACCGCCAAAGCATTTGAGTCTCTTTTGTGCACAAGCTGTCTAAAATATTTGCGAGGAATGGAATTTAATTAACGGCCCACTCGGTCCCCCACCCCACTCCTCCGAAAAAATTTTTATCAAAGCACTGGCGACAAAGCAGAAATTAAATATTCAATTTCAGACCCGTGGCATGGTACAAAATATTCTGTGTTAAAGTTTGATATCCCCCGAGCACTTCCCGCTGAGTGCAAACAAACATGCCACATGCAACACGAGTCATGAGCCACGAGGCGAAACAAAACTAAACTAAACAAGAGAGCGGAGGAGAGCGGAGGGGAACCAGGACCGGGACCGAGACCAGAACCGGGAGGAGAAGCGGAACTAAGGACTCTGCGAATGACACATGACCTACAACGTTCTGTTATTTCGTCTGCCGTTTTTTGGCTCGTTTTTTATTGTTTGGTGAAATATTGTGAGCTTCAGAGCCTCCAGGTGCCTCCAAGGGGCGGGGGCAATCGGCCTGACACTGGAGGATTCGTCTTGCCTTGTTTTCACTTCCATTACCACTTTCAGTCCCACTTCCCGCCGGCCAATCAATCACTGGCGAGCTCCGCTTAGCGCATAATTCGAAAGAATAAATAAACGAGGGGGAAAATATTCGGCAGAGCCATGCAAATCCAGACACGCCAAGACCTCTTCCGAAATCACATTCAGAGGAGCCGAAGGAAAATTAAATAAATGTGATGGATGGCCATACATGAACGGGGAAGCAATAATATGTGGGAAACAGTTCCTGAGAGCCGAAGATTAACATACCCTTTCAGGTGGATCGATGTTCAGCTTCGAAAGTAAACAAGTTTATTTCTAAGAGAATTGACCCTGTTCTCCCTCTGGCTTTAAGGAACTCTCTCTAATGACATGTTAGAAGTCACTGGCTTCACTGGCTTGCCATCAATATTAATGGATTTCTTCAAGCTTCGCTGGCACTTCTACTTCAATCATGAGTTGGCAACAAAGTCGTAATAAGCTGGAGTGCCTTCGCAACTCCAGTCTTTTTTGTGGTGTCTTATCTTACCACATGACTGCCCAATATGCCTTCAATGATGTTACCGAAAACAACGTAAACGTGTATAAAATCCCCTGTCACAATTGTGTTATCCCTGCAGCTTTACACAACTTTAATTTGTTATAATCCTCAGGGCTTGGGGCAGCCCACAAAGCCAAAGCTGAGTCTGAAGCATTCGAGAATACAAATATACAAACACCCACATGCTGAAAGATACACATATGTACATACGAAGATATCAATTTCACAAAAGAAATCATTCAGGCGCATAACAACAAAACAGACCGGAGAATGGGGCCCATCATGAATGTCCTGGCAGCATTTCATATTATGTACGAGTACGAGCCTGCTCCTTCCCCATGCCCCTCTCTCTCTCTCTCTCTCTCTGGGATCCTCTCCTTCAGTTTACACAAATGTCAAGTGACACACAAGCCCTCCAGCTTGCCCCTGTCCCGCCTATAAATACAGTTGTATATGTATATTGGATATATCCTAACAAATTGGAAACGTATGGTGCTCTGAGCTTGACTTTTGTGCTGTGCATTCGGTATGCTATAATTCAATTCCAGATACACTATGACAACAGAAAGGGGGACATGTGTACGTATGTGCGTATCTGTGTGACATATCATCTCTCACTTGCTCTCTGTGGCCACAAATGATTTTCAAGTCTGTCAAATTATGCTGCAAAAGTTTTCTTGATGTGACAGATTCGCTACGACATTCTGTGCCACTGCCTCATGCCTCCCGCCGCGCCTCAGCTCTTCCTCTGGCCTTCCATGCCATGCCGCATAATTAATGCCAATGACAAACAGTTACTTGCCTCCAACTGAAACTTACAGTCGCTGTTTGTTCTTCAATCGGGCCGTGAAATTGTGCCACTCAATGAACGGTCTGGGGCGCATTGCTCATACGCCCGGTTGCTCGGTCAGCTTTCAAGGAAATTCTCCGAGGAGTGCCTGTTTCTGCATTGCTGTTGACTTTGCATCTCGAATGGTTAACGGCAAGCCCCTGGCTTTTATGTACTATCACAAATTTGCAGCTTCATAGTGGGGTTGGGAAAATCTAGCCTACAACAGATTTCACAGAAAGAACACGATAACCTTTTTCCTTCAAACAATCGGTGCTCTAGTAGTAAAGTTCAAATCTATTTTGATCTGGATTTTACCATTTACCCAATAGCCATCTCCCTGCCTTGTGGCCAAGCGGGGTATCTATTAATAAAGCAGACAAAAGCCTCCTGCTGGGGCTGGGGCTGGGCCTGGACCTGCCCCACTTGCCACTGCCTCCAGTCCCCTCTGGCTAAGTGGCCCGCAATTTAGTGTCGCACTTTTGACAGCACGCATCGGCACTGGCAGTGGCACTGGCACTGGCCATTTGTCTGGCCCTGCGACACCGTATTCAATTAAATATTGAAAGACATGGCCAATAAATTACCCAACACGAACACGAACGCCAAATGGAATACCAAACCAGAGTCAGAACCAGAGTCAGAACCAGAACCAGAGCCATAGACTGTCCCGGTTAGGTCAGAGCGGACCAGTCCTGAGCCTGTCCGGGGGCAAGGTGAATTATTCAGGGCATGCTCATAAATATAACCCACATTAGGGCCAAATCGCTATAGATCTACAAATTGCCTAAATATTTAATAGCAATGGGTCCCGACAGCCGAACAAGAACTTTTAACCAGCGCCCGGAAGAGCGTTGGGGGATAGTCATCAGTATTGGGTGGCTGAAAAGATTTATACGCCCCGTTGACAGGGCCCAAACGCACGTGTCTTAGCACTGGTTTGGCATCGGCTTGGGCCTGGGTTTTGGGCTGGGGCTTGGGTAGGCTCCCTGCCATTCAAGGGGTTGGCACAAAGGAAATCACTTTTTTTGTTTGGCCACATCATAATTCATTTGTTTCGGTTTCGGTGATGAAGGCGGAAAATGTAATTTCCCAAATTCAAGCCCGGCCATTGTCTGGGAAATTCAAATCGCTTTCTGTCGCTGCGTTGCTGTTGGCTGCCTTCCGATTCGCAGTCAATAAAATCAAATTTATTTCAGTTAGGGATTTTCGGTCATTAAGCGGAATTTGTATTCCTTGAGTTTTCCTGTTTTGAGTTTCGGCTGTGCTCCATTAATCCGCTCAGCCAGGAAATTGAAAGAGGCGAGGCGAAAGCATCTCTAAATGTGGAATGTGATCCAAATTTCTCTGCCGTGGGATGAGTGGGCGGATGTAAGGGGGATTTCGTAATGCATTAAGTGACAGGAAAGCAAGCTTTAACCTTTAACTGGTCGCCTAGCTCATCAATTATTCCACAGTCCTTTGTATCTCTGCGAAACCCATTTCAGAGCAGCCAATAATCTTGGCAGATATCATCGCATACCCGTGGCAACCTTGATAATCTGCCAAAGGACATTCATACCCAGATGCTCATATTTTCCTTGAGACAGTCTGTCAGTCAGTCGACTCTGAGTCAATACTTTTGACTTTTCCTTTGGGGAAGTTGGCTGCAGCCAGCCGCCAGTCGCCAGCAACAAACAAGACAGCCAGCGAGCTAATGTATTGGCAAAGTTCAAAGTATGCAAAGTCGGTGGCAAGCAGCAAAGTTGCTGCCACAGTAACGAACTGACAGCAACCTCGTTATGGCCAACCAAGAGGCCACTTCGCCTCCTCCTCCCTCACTCCTCACTGCCGCTAAAAAGCAAGGAGTCTCCGTCGTAAGCCGTTCTTGGGACATTGCTTTAGCTGCCATTTGATACAGTTAGTTGGGTCCCCTGCCCCTCCGCCCCCGGTCCAGCACAA
Organism: Drosophila miranda; assembly: GCF_003369915.1. Taxonomy (NCBI): domain Eukaryota; kingdom Metazoa; phylum Arthropoda; class Insecta; order Diptera; family Drosophilidae; genus Drosophila; species Drosophila miranda. Next base: position 10,058,130 of record NC_046676.1, read on the forward strand.
TCCGTCGGTTACTCAATACATGGGTATGGTCTGGTCTGTCTCCGTTCTTTAGTCCTTTAGTCCTTCAGTACGTCAGTCCGCCAGTGGAGCATGTATTTCCTGCCTTTCTGCGCTGCAGCGCAGAATTTCCGTTTCAATGCACTCTGATTGAAAGTCTTACGTGGTGCTCTGTGTCTGTGTGTGTGTTTTGGTGGGTCTGTGTGCTGCCTGAAGGACCTCCCTGTTCGGGACCCACTCGACTGTGTAGTACTTTTTGCAATTTTAATGTGCAATGACGTAGATGCAGGCGCTGATAATGTCGTAACGCCCCCATTTTTGATAAGGCGTCAAACTCGAATAAATTCAAGGGGAAAAACGCTTCTTGGAATGCCACGAAGGGCAGCATACCCTGTGATAGATAGCTGCCTGGAGATAAAAACTAGTATAGATATTAATATTCAAACTGAAGCATATATGTGTGTACATACGTAGCACACAATATTCCAACAATTTATGCACTTATGCTTCCGTTAGCAACACTATTCAATGCAGTAGAGAAGGGGCCCTTCAGCTGTGAAGAGTATAAAGTGTGTCATGCCCCATAGAGGAAGCCTTTGTTGCATGTTGTGTGTGTGTGTGTGTGTGTGTGCTCTGCTGACAATGCAACTGTCCACGAACTCTTCAATCAGCACAATGCAGGCCAAAGAGCCGAGCCTTCTGATGCTTTTGGCCTTTGTTAATCAGTTGCCTCAAGAGCTTTTGGCCTCCCCCCATCGAGGGCGGAAGTGAGACCATGGGCGTTTTATGTGACCCAAGATCTGCACCGTTCCGTTCAGTCCTGTTCAGTCCTGTTCCGTCATCAAGTATCTAATTAAATTGAGCGTTCTACTTGGACGTTATCAAACGAATCTCACTTTCGAGGGGGGGGAAACCAAGGCTGAAACGGTTTCCGTGGAATTGCTTTCTCTTTAATTGGATTGGGATTGCTGTCGTGTTTGTCCAGGACGGTGAGCGCAAGGAGCGCAACGAGCGACGACCAAGGTCCTGCAAATACGGGCATTTGCCACCTTCTCTTGGATTTGCGCTCTCATTTATTTGCTTTACGGCATGTTTGTGCTCATAACTGTAAATCCGTTTTTATTATCCGCCCTTAAATCGTGGAGCCGGGCAGCAGAGCTCCAGGCCAAAAGGGTCGCAAGTTTTTGGCCACATTTTTCGTTCCTCCCGCTGCCCAGTTCCCCCGCTCTTCGTTTCCCCCTTTGGAAATTGTTGAGGCTACAAATTTGACTCTCACTCTGTCCGTATCTCGCTCTGCATGCCGCCCAGTCCATCCGGACTCTGTCTCCCCTCACTCCACTTGGCTTGTGCTATTTCTGTGCCTTGGCTTGTTTGACTCTTGCCACACAAACTATTGTGGGCCAAAAAATAACCAGCATTCCATGTAAATATGAATTGGGTGAAGATTCTGCGGGAAGGCATAAATAGCTGGCAAAGACCCTTGATTTACGACTACGGTTCGGGAATGGGGAATCTCATTCAATTGGATGGTATTTTCCAAGGAATTCGTTTGTTGAGTCACTCATTTGCCTGGCTTATCCTACGAGTATAATATCTGAAATTCCGTCTGCATTAAATTTAACTTCTTTAATCTGGGATAATTTTCCAATCCGCAGCCCCATTTGATCAGATTACTGCCTCTAACATCTTCGAGTATTCGGCATAAATTTGTGGTTTGCCTTGGTATTTATAATTAAAATGGCTTCAGGCTGTAGTTTCCCCATTACCCAGCACGAGTCCCTTTTGGGCGACACAAAAATGAGCCGCAGGAGCACCGAGGCAAAGCACCTGCTCGGAAAACTGTAATTGATTTTAATATTTAATTGCGACAACATTGAAATGCAAACAAGCTAAAAGTATTTCGAGCATAAAATCAATTTGCCCAAAATGCAGGAGGCGGCAAACTGCATTGGCATACATGCCTCATTCCTTCTCGCCCCATGGTGTCTGATATCTTTAGAGTGTCTGAAAAATATTTACCAGGGATATGTCTTCAACTAGATGATTGGCTTTCCACAGAGCACAGAGTTTATTTACTCAGTGGGGTGGGGAGTTTTCAATTAGTTGCCTCTTACATCGATATTGGCTTGCTTTCGTTTACTCTTTCGCTTGAAATGCTGCGAAAATTGTTCTAAAATTGACTTTTCGCATATATTTTCGTTGCGTTGGCAAACTCTGGCTGTTGTCAGTGGGCAAACACTTTGAGTGACAAAACATTTTTGGTAAGCTGCTTTTGCGCTGAGCTCCTCTTTCCACCCACCACCCGCCCGCTCTGTTGTCTCTTAGCCACACAAATGCCTCGACGACTACAGATACAAAACAACATAAACAAAAATTCCATTGGGCTTAGAGTTTCCACTCAACAGCTGCAATTTTCATGGTCTGACACTTTATGGTGCCGTTGTCCCATATCATCCACATCCCCATCCCCATCTGACATTGAAGTTGGCCAATCTATGGGAACATCTCGAGCTACTACACTTTTTTCTTTGAATTCCTATCTTTTGGTTGCCAATAAACAGTATCGTTTTGAATTATTTTGTTGTCTACTTTCGCCTTTCCATAAACTTGCCGACTTGTCTTTGGCTATTCGGGGCGGCTGTTGTTCTTTCATTTGGTTGCTTGCCACATGCCCCACAAAATGACACTTGAGATCCCCCAATGTTTGCATTTGCATGTTTGCACTGGACTACACACGGGTACCCCCACTCCCTCACTTTTGTTATGACTCTTTGGGGGACAGTCATGAGTTAATTTAATTCTGGGCCTCGTTCTCCCCTTGCCAGCGGTCGCTCGGACAGGCTTTCTTTGTCAGCGCAAATGGAAGAGAAATGTTGCGACCGGGTCTCTTCTGGGGCCACGATGGGGTCCACATGACATGCCACTTAATTTGACTTAGCTTGGCTCTTATTTGTCATTTATTTTGCCACACTGACAGTCCATTGGCGTGGCATTAGTGCATTTGGGATTGGCTTGGAAGACACTGGGAAATGTCGAAGCGAGAGTGCTGACCCAGTTCATACAAGGTGAAATGCGGCTAAGACCCCTGACAAGAATCAGTTAATTAAGACTTTGTTGGCTTTTGTTCAATTAAATTGTTGGACAACAATGTGTGCGACGAGTTTAGTTTAGAAGAGCGAAGAGATATTTCTCTGCACTTGACGTCGTGACAGCTTTGTTAATTTCATCTGACACTCGGACATTAATGTGCATAAACCAGTTCGAGTGAAACAATAACCATCGCACTCAAGAGCAAACAAAAGACGGCAGCCATAAATAAAAGTGGCAGCCATGAGTAACGGCAGGGGCACGGACATGGGCCACAAGTTTAAGTATAAATTACCAACATAAATATAAGACCCTGGCAACAATGGCAATGCCAGTCAATAGCTCACGCATCAGGGAAACGGAACCGAAAAAAAAACCCAAAGAACAACAAGAAACCAAACAAAAACCACAAAATGGCAACGGAAACTGCTGCACGGGTAAATAATGAAAACCGTAATAGCGTGGGAAAAGCAAGGGCGGGAAAAGGAAAGGGTTTCCCCATAAGCATGACTCTTTAGAAAGTTTCTTTTACGTTATGTTTTTGGTGTACATTACAAGGTGGAAATTAAATTTTCGCATGTCAGCTTGCAATTAATTCCCAAACCCTTTGAGCAGAAACCTAACGGAAACTGACCTGAACATAAAATAATATAAAATCAACATTCAAAAAGAAAAGCAAAGAATCTAGAGGGTATCCTCTACCATACTCCGTTCAAGCCTCAATGCATTGAAATCTATAGTTCTCGCTTCGATTCCCATCAGCTTCAAGCAGACGTGTAACAAAACCATTCGAGTATCTTGTTGGAAGATGGGGAGGAGCATCAAAAGGCTGCGCAATTATGGCAATCCGGAGCCCTGGCCCGGCCAAAAGGACCAGTCAGCAAATTGCTATTTGGCATGCCAGCCCAGCGCAGTTACCGCTGGCACGGCTTGAACTTTAACTCTTCCCAGATGCCCAAGGACCACAGGGCGGACCCTTTGCACTGCTGCACTTTTTTTTTATGGGCTCTGGTTGCCTGTTGCCGCCGCGCCGTGGCAGCATCAGGAGTGCTCACTGCGTCATCGACGTAATAAGTTTCAATTTCAATTGGCCTCTACAAAAGGACAGCAATTCGAGTGGCAAAAAGGGCAGGAGGAGGAGAAGGAGAAGGAGAAGGAGGGAGGATGCATGCAGATAGCGGGCAGAACGAGTGGATTCTTTATTAATAAATATAACTTTTGAAGGCCTCGCCATAGGGCTGGAGTTTTGGTCCTGCCTTCAGTGCCGGACCTGGCCACATAGTTTCGTAGGAGTGAATACTGGGAAAAGGGCAAATGGGACTGTCAGTGGATAGCATTTTTTCGCCCTCGCTGTTCTTTTCTTTATGGCCAACTTTTTGTGCTGCGTTGGCGCGAGCCTCGCCTGCGGACTGTTTTAATTTTGTTGCCAAAAGTTAGAGGCGAATTTTTGAGTAGCATTTTAATAATAAATACTGCCAACGCTCGCAACTCTGGGGCGGAATGCTTTGGAGCGGCCAGACCATACATGGCGAACGCGAGGCGCTTTCATAAATAGACCGGAAATATGCTAATGGCAGGTGGAGGAGAGGAGAGGAGAGCGCAAATCCGGTAGCGCTGCAGGCAATCTGGCCGAGCTTATTTAAGAGACGAGTATTCTCCACTTTTAAATTGTATCTAAAACACAAAACTTTGATCACTCTTTTATTTGCCTTTCCTTCCTGTTAGAGGGTTTAAATGAATAATGATAGTCGACTTCATTTGATTGCTTTTCTTGCCGAGAACTAAAACATTCGGAGCAGCCCTAAAAAGCATCAAAGTTGTGTTAATTTAATTGAAAACTTTCCACAGCCATTGAAACTAATTAAATTTCAAACGAGGAGTTTCCAATTGCAGCTCCAACTCCAATGAAAGCAAATACTCACAGAACTTCACAGTTCGTCGGCAAACAGACCACTCAAATGCTCTCGACACGTAGTCAAATGGTTAACAAATGGGTTTATTTATTTTCCGTTCTTTTCTGGAGTGAAACGTGACCAGCCTAGGGCCACCGAACGAATTCCCCTGTGGCAGAACGGTCCACAGCTGTCATCATCTCTTGCATCTTCATAATTTCCAATGCCTCCTCGTCTGCATATCAAGTAGTTAAACTTTGTATTGTCCCTTGTCCGAGGCCTACGCTGCGTATGCGCAATTTTCTGTAAGTTTACACAGGCATCAATCTGTGGGAAATCGGTCGTGTGTCGACTAACTGATTAGGGCCTTAACTGACAGGCTAATCGAAGCGATTATCCTAATGGAATAATCGAATATCCCCGACAATCAGTGGGGAGGGAAAGGAGTAAGAGCATAAATTACCCATATTTATCCTTGATTGTATGGAAAGGGTATCAAAACAGCTGGCATTTTCATTTTGATTGGAAAAACAATTCTAATGGAAATTGAAAAACGAATAATGGTTTTCTATAGAAATTAATGAACAATTGAATGGCCAATGTTTTCAGAGAAGTGGGTTTTTATCGCAACTCGTACACACATGAATGCTGTTTTCAATTTCCCTGTTCCTGGTCCTGGTGCTGGTCCTGGTCCTGGGCCTGGCCCTTACGCATTTACCGACTCCCTTCAGCCATTCTGCCAGAATAATGGTGTATTGTGGTCAGCCCGGGCTTAATTATGCAAAGCCTGTTCATTATGGTGCCATCTGAACGAGAGTGTTGGTAAGTCACATATAACTCAGATAAGAGCCTGTAATTAATGGCACAGTCCTGTCCGGTCTGCACATAACTCGACCAGCCAAAGCTCTGCAATTAGGTGCCGCCCCTAGTTAGGAGAATGACATCACATAAATTCCGATAATTTGTTCAGTATAAGGCATGGCACCGCCTTTGAGGCTAAGAAATAAATATGAACTGTAGTCAATAGACAAGAAAGGTTCCCGGGCAATATCGAGCGATGCACTACATTTCGTATTGCCACCCGCCGCCCTCTATTTGTGGCACGTGCGACAAACATTTCCATTTCGCACGCCACAACGTTCACCTGATTAACATTCGCGTTTTATAAAACCGATATCGATTGTTCGCCCTACTGAAGGCTATCGAAGGCGGAGTAGCAGTGGCAAAAATGGCACGCACTATGGAAAATAGTGGCAGCCGAACACAAAGAGAGTCACGGCCATAAATTAGAAATGTCAACTGTATAAATTGAGAGTGCCCACAACTGTGGGTCTGTGGAATACCAGCTGTAATACAGCGCGTGACCCCGTGCCTGAACTCATAAATAAACACATCATGGAGGTATCAATTTGCCACCAAATTATCACAGTCGCAAGTGCCTCCGCACTTGTGTGGCATAAAGAGGGCCCCCCCCCCCCCCCCATCAATTCCGAGGGTGGCTGTTGATGGACCCATGTGGCTGGCCAAGTGAATCTAAATGGGGCAAAGTTTCGCCAAGCACCACATACGAAGCTTTAATGGACTTTGTCAAACTCCCCGGCAGGTTAACGAGGACTGTGGGAATCCCAAAGAGCCGGCTGTGAATATGGAACTGGTTTGCGCCTGGCTTCTGGTACGAAAAGAGCTACAAAGCCAGATTGGACTTTCATTGGAAATCGGTCTGTCCGTGCGGTTGGCAGATCAAAGCGGAATTAATTACCAACTTTATTGCTGTCTGGGGAACTGACTGCACATTAAAAGTCAACCTGACATCCTCTTTTATTTTTATTAATCCTTTTTTTTTTGCTTTTGGAATTCAACCTGACAAAAACATTTAAGATTTCTCTTGACAAAATAATTGAAAATAGAGGGGAAACTGGTTCAGTTTATGCTTCCCCGTGCTTCCGTTGTTTGCTTATTTATTTAAGCCATGGCCCGACTCTGCTCGGAGTTTATGGCTCTAAGGCCAAGGCGCATCTGGGCCAAGTTTTCTCGCTGGCTCCTTGGCTGCTGTCTCCTGTCTCCTGTCTCCGGTCTCCTGCATAACTCATTCGTTTTAATATTCTCCAGGCATTCTGTCCCTCAGTTTAGCATTCTTTCCGCCTCCTGTTGCCCGTATTATTGTTTCTTGTGCCAGCAGCAGACCTGCGGCACCTGTGCAAGCGCTGTAATGGCAGGAGAAATTCCAGTTAAACTGCATCAGCCCACCGACAGTCAACGATTTAATTAAAATAATAAATTGCAAGTAATTTGTTGCAGGCAACTGCCGGGCGGGACGCATTTTGATTGAAAGGAATGTACTAGAGCATTCCAGGAATAAGCCGGCGCTTCTACGAGGTCAGGGTTAGCCCTCTGTGGGGGATGCCTCATTACCGTAGGAGCCAGCCAATGTCCCCCTCTGTAGTTTAATTTCCATTAGCAGGAAAAACTGGTTTAGCAGAAAATAACATAACTACTACGAGTACATCCACTGCACAGCTGTCGCTGAAATGCCATTAATTAAGACAGAAAAAAGTGTTTTTGAAAGGACAATTGTCAGAGTCGTGAACGTAGTAGTTCGAGGAGGAATACGGAGTGAATTTTAATTACGAAAATAACTTTGCTTGGTCATTGTGGCATTCACATTCCTGGGAAGCAGCTCAGAAATCCCACAAGGGATGGTAGGATGCGCAGCAGGAAGAGCAGGAAGCACTCGCAGCTTGACAAATGTAATCAGATTCTGTGCGTTCTGGGCGGAAACGGAAATGGTTTCGGGTTATTGCCTGCCAAATGGCAAATTATGAATGAATTAAGCATGAGAGATGGAGCTGCCACGCGCGGTTCCTGTTCCTGGCACCAAATTGCGTATACGCCGTGTGTAATTGGGTGCGTGCTGCGTTTAGTGTCAGGCACTTTATACTCCCGCCCGTTCGCGTGTCGATGTTCCGGGGCGAGAGACACAGGTGTGAATGTCTACCTATACGAGTATGCCACTCCATCTGTCTTGCCCCATCCCCTTCCCCTGCTCCATCTCCTTCTGCGGTTATCCAATTTTATTTCGCATTTGGGGAGGGTTCAGCGGAGCCTTTTGGCATTTTTTAGCGCCTGCCTTCATTTTTCTGCTTAATGAGGCGCATGCAATATTTATTTAATAAATAACCTTGCCTTGCCCCACACATAATTCGCTCCGTTTGATGGCCACACTAAAGCCGAGGCCATTAGGCTCCACCGCCAGACGGCACGTATAAATTTTCATTTTCCGTTTTTAGTTTCTAATTAGAGGATGACAGTGGTTTATGATCATTAGTTTTCCCGGCTATTCGAAGCTTTTTTGATGGCTCTGCAGACATAAAACGAATGCTAATTGGAAACACGCATATACCCGTATTATAGTTCAAAAAGCAGCTCTCAAAAGAGCCTGCCTGATGGCCTCTGTTTTTATTCCTAGCAAAACTGATTGGAAGATATTTTTTTTTTCTTTTAACGATTGAATATGGGAGCAGCTTTTTCAGGATTTCTCGAATGTAGGCCACAAAAACACATTTCCATTTATGCTATAATGCTATATTGTTTTTGCTGAAAAACCGGCCTGAACAAATGCCTGCATACGGAACAGATGTGCAATAAATAAACTCAATTTGGTGTAAAATTTTCATCTTTTTTTGTCAATCAAAAAACATACAAACAGCAGCTGCTTGTAGCCCGGAATATATTGGATTTTTATTCATGGAAAAAGTGTTGCATTACAAATGAGATAATTTGATTACAGTTCCGATGCCTAAAGGACTTAAATTTGAGAAACAATCCTTAAAGGGAGGCGAGAATGCCGCTCCATGCCGTTCAGCTCTCACTCGATGATTTAAGGGGAAAAGCCGGAGAGCAGTTTCAGCCGTTGTGGGCAGCTATTAAAAGCATAGCACTCGCCACTTGACAGCGACAACCTTGCCACAACCTGCCCCCGATCCCTTTCTGGTGAGGCAGCCCTGTGCCAGGCACAAACAACCATTTCTTTTTTTTAGAAATGGCCTCTGTTTCGGTTTCGCTTTTGCCGTTGCCGTTGCCTTTTCCTTATTGATAGTGTTTGGCAGGAATGCCCGTACCAAAAGCCTCACGTGTCAATTTATTATAACTTATTCAAGGACGGCAGAATTTTTTTTTTGCTTTCTTGGTATCTGCGTGAAAAATGCCATAAAAAATGAATGCTGACCCAGGAATGCTCGTAGAAGCATGGTCGATATATCTCTGTTTATTGCACATGGCCTTAGTCCGTTTCCGCCGTTTCTTTGCGATTCTTCATCCTTCTTATCCTTCGGCCTTACGAAACTTGCGCCTGAAGTTTATTAGCCGAAGAGAACTTTCCCTTTTTCCATTTTCCTTGGAGTCAAATGGCAGGGGGCCAGAAATTCGGAGCATTCCTTCAGCTCGGGTCGAAATCGATTGAACAGCCCCGGGGGCTGGGTGGCTGGAGAATTCCTTTGAAGTTAATTATTTGAGAGCTGCCAGAGAAAAAGTTGGAGAACTTGGCCGGAACGGAGCTCATTTTTATTGATTTTCTGACCGTTTTATAGAAGTGATCGAAGTCCCTTAGCTCCATTGAGTTTCCATTAAGGGGGAAACTTTTCTGCACTTTCAACCCAATTAATGAACGTCTTCTATCTTTTTCTTTTGTCTCTGCTCTACACTTTTGATTACAGCAAAAGCCGCAACAAAAATTCAAGCCGTCTTTCGAGGCCACAAAGTGAGAGAAACCATGAAAAAATCGGAAACCAAAACTGTGACCAACAATGGGGCCGCCGCAAGTGCTGCAGGACTCGAGGAGGCAGCCGGCTCCTCGGCAGAACAGACCAAGGCAGAGCTCGAGGCTGAGTTTGATCCGAACGACAAAGGTAAGTGCCAGGTTGACGCCACCCCCACCCCCACCCAGCGTCCATGTGGCGGAATGTTCCAGGAGAAAATCCAGGAAATCTGCTTTACAGCTCCCCATCTCTGTGCTCCAGCTGCCCCCCCAGAGGATTCCCAATTCCTCCATTCACACATTGTTTGGCGAAGCAGCAGGGCTCCACTCCACGGAAACGCAAACTTTTCGTGTTGTGCAATTTATTATCAAGTGTGAGGCAACCAAATTGTTTGTCACTTGCCAAAAACAAGCCCAAGTTTCAGCCTTTGCCGGCGAGGCTTAGGCACAAACTTTTGTGCCTCCCCCCCACTCGCCCTTGGGGTATTCAAACGGCAACTCCACGGATCCACAACGCTCCTAAATAATATAAAATCTTGAAACCCTATTAAGATGTTGCAGCCGCTGACAGTTTTTAGCCATAATTTGCCTGGGGCACAATCAAGTCGCGGGCATGGGAGAAGGAGAAATGTAAAGCCCCCTCAGCCTCATTAAAAACTTAGAGGAAACTGTCACCGAGGCGCATAACCAAAGAGGACAGCGTCAGTAGCTGTTAGACGACAGTTTCCAGCCTAAGCTCACGTGTGTGACACTTCCACGGCTCCTCCCTGGATATCTCTCTCTTTGTAGGCTTAATTATAGGGCTGGGCGTGTCTCTGGAGGCGTAACCCCCTCTTAAGCCATTCATATGCACATGTGTATGAGACGGCTAATTAGGCGCGTACGAGATCTCAAAGAAGAGGAGCCGAGCACTGAGCCCACACTTAATTATAGGTGGAAGGAACTTGGAGGCTTGGGGCTCTACCAAGATGCGTTCCAGTTGGCCTTAACATCTAGCCCTGTACGTTTTGTCCTAGTCCATAATTTAATCCACTTCGCTCACTTCACGCGAACATTTAACTCTTTCAAAGCACGCCCATCGGATCCAGTTAGAACTTCATCATTATTCACAGCCGTCGCGCTCCAACGACAGGCTAATGGTGTTGGCCTAGTTGTAAACTTCTGGCCCTTACGGCTGGACTTTAAAGCAATATTAGCAGCAACAACAGGGACGTACTTTCGTGCGGAGCCTCAGAAAAGAAAAAAAAAAAACACGTACATACTGAAAGCCAAACAAGGAAGCCCGCATATGGCCTTAGCCACAACTAAAGCCATTTCCAAGCCCAAAACAAAGATTTTGGCCATTTTATATGCAAATTGGAGTGCACACAGACACACACACACACACTCAAGCACATGTCCCCAAAAAAGGACAAAAATCGAAAGCCATTTGAGGATGGTTTCTTGTGTGTGCATTTCGCATTTTGGCATAACGCTTGCGGCTTTGCCAGGTCTTGGCTTACCGGCTCTTGGTATTGCTTTGGAGTTGCTTTGGCTCTGTGCAACCGATTCACAAATGCACAAGGCTAACCAACACAAACACATGAGCCCCCATTGACCGACATAAACATGGGCTTACGCATTTGCTCTAATGTCTTTTGGGTCGAGCTGTTTGTCTGGCGATTTGTTTTGGGGGTCGGTGGCTTGGCCGGGGCTGGCCTCATTCTCCCTGCAGTAGCATACCCTCACTAATTATAGTTTATGCCGATGCCACAGCCCCCCGCCCCGCCCCGCTCCCGGAACCCCCGATCAATGCCAAAGTGCGAGTACGCTATGGTAATTCGAACTACATTCGGGCGGTTGTTTGCGATAATTGGGCGGGGTTTGGTTGCCATTCGACAATGATGCATTAAGACTATGCAATAGCGAAACCGATATGGATCGACTTTTGATATGGACTAAGTGCTGCCGAAAGAGATGTACACAAGAATGGAGTCGAAATAGAGTTATGTGAATTTCCCCGCAAAGAATGAAAGGAAAATATGTATGATGAAACCAAGAAACCAAGGAAGTGGCGGACTTGTGGCCACCCTGTTAACGTTAAATAAGGAACTACCAACCGAGCGACAGCCATAGAAGACCCCTCGTTCCAGCAGATGTTGTCAGCGGACAGGAACATCTCGACAGCAACAACTGCGATAAAACAGCGGCACAGCACAGCACAGCACAGCAGCTCTGCTAATTGGATTTTCGGTTTTAAGCAAGCTTGTAATTCCATTTACACCGCCAGGAGGCCCACAAAAACACAGAAGCACCAGTAGTAGGGGCAGTGGCAGTGGCAGCGGTGGGGCAAGCCATTTAAGTAAAATGTTAAGTGCTGTTGTTTTTGTTGGCTGCCTCCCGGTTGGCCACGAACAAAAAGGCGGATCTAAAAAGCATGCGACAGAAGAAAAAAAAAAGGTGGAATAAAGGAAGAGAACGACATTGACATGAGACACGCACGCACCAAGTAGGCTGAAAAACATTGCTCGGCCGCTGAATTGGCGATTTTTTGTGTCTTTCCACGCTCACACACACACCCACAGATGGAGGTGGCATGCCCCACATGCCAACCCAACAAAACAGACAACAGAATGTGCACGGTGAATGGGACTCGGACTGGGACGGGGACAGACACCGAGTCGGACCTCTAATGTACGGATAATGTGCGCTGGTCACGGGGTGTCTGCAGGAGAGCAGGGGATCGGGCAGACCTGGACATGCCATGCATTTTGTTTTGGCTGCTTTCCAGTGTTTAGGCCAAGTTGGTTTTGTTTAAATATTTCAACAATTTTAGCACCTTTTCATTGAATTCCCCCACAGGCCTGCTGTCCGCTGGTCAACGTGTTTATCGTGGCTCGAGTAAGGTTCCCTCGATAAATATTTAATTGCCATTTGACTGGGAAATTCGACCAAATAATATAGAGAATTTTCCCTCTCGAACAGCTACGAAAAGGTGTCCCCGAGTGCAGTGGTGTTTAATTTAAATGGCTGAAAACAGTCAACAAATTAAGTACGTAACTGAAAATTGTCGGCAAACACTTGGCCAATACGATTAATAATAATTCATGACTCAATATCTCATAATTAATTCAAGCCTTTAATCTAGTTAATTATGGGCTGGGATTAGCCGGAAGCCGAGCTAACTTTTAATGAGTTTCGCAGTCAGGCAGAGCCTAGCCAGCCATATTTTATAATAAGCCATAAGCAGCTTTTTCTACGAGGGATTAATATTAATTAAAGTTTTGTTTGAATTCCCGGGAAAGCACCTCCGTAACACTCTTCTCTCTAGTAAAAAATACAGGCTGGGAAGAAAAATCTCTGCATGTTTTCCTCAGGGCCTAATGGGAAAACCACATTTATGGCTAAACCAATGGGAGGGATATTTCTAAGGGACACGCAATTACTGTTTGCCTATAAACTGTTTGTCTTTCAGGACGATTTATTTTCTCCAATAACAAGCCATTTGCAATGGAGGAAACGACCAAGCCCAAACAGAACTGAAATGAAAACCGCAAGAGTTTGCTCTGGCGGAAATTGAAAAATGGGCTTAGTTCTTGTGGCCGGTTGGGTCACCAGACCAGCAAGAAGCAAACGTATAAGGCCGAAATGGAATGGCAAAATCTTGGCAACCGCAACCATTTCTATCTCCGTTCTGGCAGCGAATAACTTTTGCTTAAAAATTCCATTTACGAGCTTATTATCGTGGTTCATTTGTCACAATTTGTCGTTATTTGGTAAACGTCGAAAAAATAGGAAACTCACCTACACGAAAAGACAGAAAACCTTCTATTCTGTCGAGTCGGTCAAAATAGAGTCGCAGCTGCCAGATGTTGGGCAGGGGACAGGAGACAGAGTAGCAAAGTGATTATTAAAATGTAGATTTATGACAAGGACTCAGCAACGGAATTGTTAAAGTTGCCTCCCAAGGACGAGCAGGGGACCTTGAGGGCAGGCCTGAGCACCCTCCGCCAGGTGTTGGATCAGATATTCTTAGTACTTAAAGTATTACAACTTGTTGGGCCTAATCCCAGCTCAGTCTTATCACTCATTACAAAGTTGGACACCCACAAGTTGACATCCTTTTTGTAGGGCATTTAACAATTCCTCAGCTTCCGTGGCTGTCTAGTTTTTGAACATTCGCTCATTACCAGCACGAGTATGTGCGTGTCTGGGCCACTTCTTGTGCACATATTGTTTCCGACACAATTGCTTAACAAACGTCAGAGATTTATACTTTCGCTAATGGTCCTCAAGCCTCCCCTCCCCACACACACACACGCCACTGTCATATTTCATACCCCTGCATTCTTTTTCATATAAATTTACATTGTAATGGGAATCTGGGTCAAGACCACAGTGAGACCAGATACAGGCGCGAAGTGGCAACACGTGTGTTGTGGCTGCTCTTGTGGGACACACACACACACACACACACACTCTCTCAACCAATAATCGCCATATACAGGGGGGGCCAGGAAGGACAGGTGAAAAGTGCAGCAAAGACGGCTCATGATTGATTTCATTCGGGGCAGGCCCTTTGGGTATTCTGCGGCATTGAGTGGAGGCTGCAAAGGAGCTTAATGGCTGGAGGCACAAAGGTCTTGCCCATTGATGGAGGCGTTGGGAGTGCCATAAAACCGAAGGCCAATTAAACAAACTGCAAAAAGACCTCGAAGCTGCTAGCGTGACGGAACCCAAAGTCCACAGTCCCATAGTCAGTCAATCAGGGCGACGTGACCGATGTCCCGAGGCTCGAAACATGCAAATCAGCGTGCAAAAACAGGAACAGAAACAGCAACTAGGGTATCTCCGCCTGCCTCGTACCGATATTAAAATGTGCAGGTGCAACAGTCACTGTGACATTTTGCCGAGAAAGAAAAGCAAACTCAATTTGTGTGCCTCGAACAGGCAGCGCAGCAAAACCGAAAGCAAAAGAAAGTTGGGAAAGCAGGACATGCATGTTGCTCTGCCTGATGACTGATGCCAGGTTTTTAGAGACTATTCCCTTGGATTTAGGGTCTTTGGGCGGTCCTGTGACAGGACACGCAGTGTACGTGAGCGGCTTGCGACATGGGCTACATGACCGTCGACAGCAGAAAATCTCTTAAATCCAAACAGGGTGCCACGGAAAACGTTTTCGTTGCAAAATCGCAAAAGTTTTTGAACAGAAACACCCAAAAGTGTGGACATGGAAAAACTTTCAAAGAAATTGAGACGAATTTCGTTGCGAGAACAACGGTAAACACCTAGAGACAGGCTGATTAGTGCCAGACAAGGACGAGTGGCAACAGCCACGATAAGGCAGGTGGCTTCCACTGACCCACATGTGGCACAGCATATCCCTAGAATTACGAGGCAATTCGCACGTCTTGCAGGTATTTTTAAATATTTTATAAATAAACATACACAAATGCAGCGGCAGCGTACGTCAGCACGTGCTGGGGGCCTGAGGCACGTTGCGTATACGCCGTGTGTCCGTAATTTGATAAAGGAGCAGCACACGCCATAAGTCCCAGCTGCTCCTGAGCTCCAGCTACTACCGGTTCGTATGCCCCTGCCAAATGCTTATCTTGGCTAAACTCCAATTATGCTTAACGAATTAACGCAGACCGTTCTCTCAGACAATATTTGCCAGGGGAAGGAAGTGGATTGCGAATGGAAGTGGAAGTAGCAGGGAGGTGAAGTAGGTTACCTCTGCCCGCAGGGAAACGCGCAATTTAGCTGGGTAAATTGGCCATGTTAAGTATGTATATATATATATATATATATATATATCTGTATGCAGTCTTGTTGCTTTAGAGCTGAGCGAAATCTCAACAAGGCCAAGGCAAATGAAATCAAAAACGAATTTTTTAAAAGAGAATTTCCCCAACATTTGCATAACTGCACAAAAGCAATGGGGGGAAAACTGAGAGCAATGCAAAATGGCAGCTGAGATGATGTAATTTCGTAACGGAACACTGCAAAAATTCTATCCCTTCAGCCGGGGGTACTCGTATCCGTATGCACAGAGAACTTTTAGACAATTACCCAGTAATTACATTGACCATCAATCCTGAAAAAGTAAAAGTATTAAGGCCAAGAACTCTAGACCACGTAGGAGGTAGGTGCCACGCGTGACTCGGCCACAGCCACATGCGCCGTGATGCAGGAGCTGTGAGTGTTTCAAATGGAGCTTAATTCTGTGGTCTGTTCCCTTCTGCCTCCTCCTGCACTCGGGGCAGATTAAATATGCAGGAAGTATGCGTCCCATCGCGTCCAGTGCTGCGTAGACGTAACTTGATTAGCCAGGCGACGTGGCCCGACAGGCCATGGGGAAACGGAACATGAATTGCGGACAGGAATCGGCATACAACGAATACCGAACACTCTGAAGAGAGTCTGGGGAATAATTCCGTGTGTGATTTCCATTATTTTGCTTTTATACAAGCGCTCGGGGAGTCGTAGAAGATTTACTGCCATTGTGGGCCACGAATGAAAACACAATCAAGGCTGTAGGATATCCCATGAAGGGGCAGGAGGAGGAGGAGGAGGAGGAGCTGGAAATAATAATAATTGCAGTGCTGGGATACGCTGAACTATTACTCGTACACTTAATTATATAGGAAATTGTGGAAGCCAAAACAACATTTGTCGGACCCACTCGCAGGCTAATTGAAAATAGTTTACAACAAATTGAGGCATTTGTTGGAGTACCATCTCAAGTTTCAATTGGCCAAGGAACCCTCGACAAGTTTCTTACAACTTTTGTATATAGTTTAGCCCAAATTTGTGTGTGTTTTTGTGGCCACTCAACAGCAGTTGCAACACTCTTAACAGCCACTCTCTTTCATTCTTTTTTCCTTCTCTTAGAGCTCTGCCATGCAGCACTGAAGATTCAGTCCACATTCCGTGGCCATTTGGCACGCAAGCTGGTCAACAAGGACGCGCCCGAGGACGAGGACATCCAGGAGATAACCAAGAAGGTGGCCGAGGAATTGGACATAGATCTGACCGATCCGGAGTTGAACAAGGCCGCCACCAAGATCCAGGCCTCGTTCCGCGGCCACAAGACACGCAGGGACACCCAGCCCGAATAAGGGAATCACCATTTGAATTTTGTTGGTCATGGCTTAAAGGAATGCAAGTCACTGAAAAATATAGAAAAATATAAATGAAAAAAAAACAAGAAAAAAACAACAAAAAATTGGTAAATTGTAAATGTGCAAAAGGCCGATCGAGACGAGGGCACACAGTTGTAATCTTTTAAGTGAATGTACGTTTAACTACTAAATGGAAAACCAAAGAAAATCTCATAATAACTATACAATACATATTAGCTACCATAAGGATGATTTTGCTTAGCTTTAAAGAGCTGAAGGGAGCATTGTTTGATTTTCGGGCTTTTCTTGCTAGTTGAAAGTTTCTCAATTAATCGGAAAAACTGAGTTAATTAATATTTAATTAAATTTAATTTCGGTTTTCGAACTTAGGATCTACCAAAGCAATCCCAAAACAGTAACTAAACCTTAACTAAAGCTAACTAAAAACTAAAAACGTTTAAAAAAAACAAGTTAAATTTGCAAAGTAATACTAAATGTTACAATAAAAAAAATGGTAATTAAAGGCACGATGTTCCATAAACATTTATTGTAGACAAATCGACAAATGCAAGGAAAATGCTGAACAAATTTTTGGGAAAACATTTTTCCGTTTTGTCTGGCCAAAGCCAAAAGTCAAAGAAATTTAATTGTACCTACATGAAGATATATAAAAACATAACATAAAAACACGAAGAACATGAATTATAACCGATGAAACTCGATGTTGTTGTTTCACATTAGGGGTATCCGAGCAACAGGAAGCAGCTACGAAACGTCAACACACAACAATTTTTCAGCCTCTGGGCTCTCTATATATATATACGAGTATGTATGAAAACTGATGGAAAATCGAAAGGCGATAACTAATCTGGTGGCACAATTTTCGTTTTTCTACCAAGGGTATTACCAATTTGTCTACTTAACAAGAGAAAAAAACACATATAGCCGAAAGGGAAGCCCCAAAAAAGACAGCGGGGAAACTGAACCACATATACTTATATAACTATACAAACCAAATACAAGTATTAGAGCAAGTTGAATTGGTAAACTTTTAAGCTACAGCCCGGAACCGGGAGCCTAAGCCACTACATAAATGTTTAAAATTCAAATTAATTAATGTAAACTAACAGAGAGAATTGAAATTACGAGTATATTAGAGATCAACGTCAAATTCAAGTAAATCGCATATAAAAACCAGCATCTACAGGCATCTAAGCCAGCAAATGGGTAAGGCAGATACATATTTGTGGATAACTGAAGGAGAAAACAGGATTAAACAGATACAAATGACAGCATACCTATTATACAAGATGAAAAACCAAAAACCAAAAACCAAATGTGTCCCAACTAAATTTTAATTGAGTAATAAAGTAAATACAATAAAAATAATAAAATAAACCTATTCTATTGAGTTGATCTTTTCGAGAGCAAAGGCGCCGGCAAAGGCAGATGATAAGGCTCCAACCTTAGCTTAGCTCCACCACAAAAGCTGATCTGCTCAACAGCTTACCGCCATCATTATCATAGCCTGGCCAGTGTGGTATTAGTCGTCAAGCATCCTCCAGACCTTGCTGCACATGGCCACCATTTAACGATTTTTTGTTGCTACCTCAAGAGCTCGAGTGCTCCTCCAGCACTGCAGTGGCTTCCTGCTCTGCTGCTGTGGTTGCCATTACCACAGCAACTGTCAGTTGTCAAGGACGTTTGGCCATTTTATAGGGATCTGGTTGTGGTTAAAGAATAGGGAAATTCCGGCGCAATTTCTCGGCAAAATATTAATGTATCCATTTACAGAATATTGCGGCGTACCTAATGTAGTTATGCGGGGCATCAGCCATGACAAGGCCAACTGCAGAAGCACACTCCGTCAGAGTTTCGGGCCACACTTTAAGCAGGGCCCGGACCACTGTGCTGACGGCTGACGGCTGACATGAACTTCACTGACAGTTTTAGCACAAGAAATTTTCATGACAATGACGAGGACTGCGATGGCGGTGACGACGAGGACTAAGATGAGGATGATGATGATGATGATGGTAAGGCCGACTCTTACAATGCTTGACCTAGATGGGTCTGTGTACGGCTTCTAGTGGAGGTAAGTCCCGGGCAAAGGCAAGCACTTGAGACGTCAGAGCAGTGGCGAAAGGACTTTCACAGCATTATCCCTGGCGCCAATGTTTACAGGCAGAGTCAAAGCCAGCAAATATTTAAGTTCTCAAGCAATCACATATAGTATATAGTAAAGCGAGAACGAGCTCCCTCCCAAGTGATGTGCAAAATTGTGAAACGAAATTTCGCTTAAATCCGCGGAGAGTGCACCATCAGAATGGGCCAAGTGAAGGTGTGACTTCCAAATAAAACTTGCCACCGAAAAGAGGACCGGGCGGAAAGGCGGGGAGGTGCATCCACAGATACACACCCGGCGGCAGGTTACCAGAGCAATTTGCTTTCCATTGCATGGTACATGTCAATTTGGTATCCCAATCCTCTGGAAGCGCGAGAACCGTCTAAAGTGCTCGGAGCATTCGGCTGACTGTTTTTATACCCGATACTCAAAATGAGTATTGGGGTATATTAGATTTGTGGTGAAAGTGGATGTGTGTAACGTCCAGAAGGAATCGTTTCCGACCCCATAAAGTATATATATTCTTGATCAGCATCAATAGCCGAGTCGATTGAGCCCTGTCTGTCTGTCCGTCCGTCCATCTGTCCGTCTGTCCGTCCCCTTCAGCGCCTAGTGCTCAAAGACTATAAGAGCTAGAGCAACGATGTTTTGGATCCAGACTTCTGTGATATGTCAGTGCTACAAAAATATTTCAAAACTTCGCCCCGCCCACTTCCGCACCCACAAAGGACGAAAATCTGTGGCATCCACAATTTTAAAGATATGAGAAAACCAAAAACGTAGAATTGTAGAGAATGACCATATCTTTAAGACAGCGGAATCTGAATTGGATCGTATTATTATTATAGCCAGCATCAAGAAAACAATTTCATTTTTTCTCGCCCTGTCTCTCTCTAACACACACGTAGCATAGGCGGCTTTGCTTAGAGTAAAACATTAGCGCCTAGATCTCAGAGACTACAAAAGCTAGAGCCACCAAATTTGGTATCCACACTCCTAATATATCGGACCGAGACGAGTTTGTTTCAAAATTTCGACACACCCCCTTCCGCCCCCGCAAAGGACGAAAATCTGGGGATATTCAAAAATCTCAGAGACTATTAAGGCTAGAGTAACCAAATTTGGTATCCGAACTTCTGTTAGATCTTACTATAAAACGTGTAAAACGCCCGACGTCACGCTCAGACTGATTTTCTGTCTCTCTCGCACGCACTCTTTGTCGTGTCGTTCAATATTAGCGGCGTCTGCCGGAGGAGAGCCATACTGACTAAGTATCGGGTATAACTGTAGAGTTGCGGTGTCCGCAGCAACTCACAACGTTCCCCCTCGTTTGTGACTTGTTTTATGTGTCGCTTCACGGTTCACAAATATTTCAGCCGTTGAATTTATGCGTGGTGCCTTCTGTGCTGATATCTATGTTCAACGCTGGCGCTTGCTGTGGCCTCTGCTCCTATTCCTACTCCTGGCCCTGTTCTGTGGCCTCTCTGTGCGACATGGCGTATGCGCAATTTATGAGGCATGCAAAACAAAGCGCTGTGTAAGTGCAGAAGCAACAAGAACGACGGGGCCATTTCGTAATGGAGCATCCGTGAGAGCATGAAGTGCCATGTAAGACCTGCGAGTGGGCAACAAATTTGCAGCTTTTTGATGGCAGATTGCAATTTACAATTTGATGGGATCCCCATATATATTTGCAGCCCGAGAAGGGGGACTGTTCCAACGGGTAACTAAAGGCCAGACATCCATTTTTATAGCACTTTCAGCGATCGATTGCACTGGCAGCCTTTTAGCTCTTAAAATGTTCTTCTCAAGGGAAAATCGACTGACAATTCGATTCAGTCAACGCACACTGCCAATGCTTTTCCCGCTGCATCTGTGGTGGCGCACGTTTACGGTTATCGCACATTTGCAGCGGCAAGTGCCAGTCTTCCTCTCCCTCAACTTTCAATTTCTGAGACCACTTTCGCGCGGGAGCAGCAACGGCAGACAGGCCACAGCGGGTGGGGCTGCAGCGGAAGGCACACGAATCCGTGCCAAGTAAGCAACAGCATCACATCAAAAGAGCCACCATTCCGGCTCTGGCTTCGGCTACGTCTCCGGCATCTGCGTCAGCTGCTAATGTTCACACCTTTTGTGCGGATCCCAACCGCAAAATATGGATGGAGCACTAGAGCAGGATGCAGGGCGCTCGGCACTCGGCACTCGGAAAGCATTCAAATTGGACTGCCACTGGCAGTCCATTCCTTCCGCTCCTGCTCCACAGGTACTGGCACCTCCGACACGTGTAAGGCAGCTGCATCTGCTGATTAGATATCCTGGGTATTATATAGAGTTTACTCCTACTGAGAAATGTTAAGTTGAACCATCTGGTTGCTATAGTTTCGAATGAATTTTCTATATTATTCACAGAATTTCCCCCATCTTGATTGCCTTTTTCTTGAGCTAGTCTCGCTTGGGCAGCAGCCTGGACTGAATGGCAGGACTGGCCAACCTGGCTGACAGGGTGAGTGTGGGTTTAATTTGTTGGCCAACTGCCAGGACATGACGTTTTGCCCACAGTTTGGATGGCTGCAATTGCAGCCCGTAAACAAGTTGTTTACCATCATTTTGGTCCTGTCCTCCCCCATTGATTGCGGTGGTTCATTATTGGCACCGCCCGACAGCTACGCCCTGGGGGGATATGGTTTTATCTCTTTCTTATCTCTTGCTCCAGTGAAAAGTTAAACATCTTAAAATATTTAACCCTTGCGAAGTGGACAGATGCTTCACCGAGAATTTTGAAGATAGGATATATACTACTCAAAAATATGTACCACTCTTCCTCTGCATACCATCTGGTGTATGTTTATGAATAGCTAAACAAGTTCCCTGTGGTCAGGCCCGTCATCGTGTTGAATGGCCTAATCATAGGCTGACCCTTTACCATCTCCGCCCACTTCTAAATAAATATAATTTAAGTTATTATGTGGACCATAGATCCCGGCCATAGACGTAGAGGCGCAAAACACGTCACATGGCTGTGACCACACACACGAGAATGTCCTCTGCGCTGCGCCGGGCAGCTCCATCCTGTCAAGCTGTCCACCTGTCCAGCTGTCTAGCGGTCTATAATTACACCCACTCAAACCAGAACGAGTGTAGAGCGTGGCGGAACCTGGAATTTGCCACCCGGCTATTCAATTTGTATGCGACAGGCGGAAATTTTCAGATAATAATAATAAAACTAAAGCGGCCCCGAACAAAAAATCGATGGCCATTCTGGATTTACGGAGCACACGGCTGGCGGGTGGGGTGGGCCCTGCGGATATTTGGACAGCATATCTTGTTTATATTTTGTTGCAGCTTCCGATATATTTGTATTTATGTGTTTTTCGTGCTGCCTGAATGCATCAATGCAACAAAATGTGGCAATATTTCTGCGGAATCCCCTGGTATCGATTCAGGGAATATTTAACATGACTTTTTTCCAGGCTTACGAATAATAACCATTCAGAAATCAGCATTCCGATGGGAATACCAACTGTCATTGGTAAAAATAATCGAGAGTCGAAGCTATAACCTTTTCCCACTTCATTTTCGGTGGTGTCTGGAACTTAATAAAAGTTTTGATTGAGGTGCAAATTGAGGGCCATTTCAGGATAAATTCAGCAGCATATTGAACACTTTCCGCAAATTGACAAAGGATTCAAGCAGGGACTAGCCAAAGCGGATTGCTGACAGATTTCTGAAGACCTTTGTCCGGAGAAACGCTTTGTTCGACAAGAAAATAAAAGAAAAACCAACAAAATGGCATTTAATTTTTCATCTCTGTATTTTTGTTGCTTCCTTCTGAATCCTTTATTCCCGAAAATGTTATAAATTATGTTTATGTTCTGGGTTAGCCAAAAAATTAGTTGCCATTAGATTTAATAGTCTTGGCCCACCTTTTTTGTAGTTATTAATGCGGCAGAGCTAAATGGACTCGTTAGGCTCATTATGTGTGATAAGATAAACATGAAGGGTCCCACTAAGAGCCCAAGTAGTACTTTTCACACTTCTGGGCCATCCTATTCCACTGCTTGCCCATCGGACACTGTCTCCGACCTGTGCCGCTGTGGACGATAATCAAAATCAATACCACAATCAGCTGAGAAAGTTTCATAGCGAGTGAGCCGTTGGCCCATTTGTCCCCCGAATGCCGCAACGTATTGATTAGTCAAGGCTTTGTGCCCAGCACCGTTGTGGCGCCTCAGCTCCCAGGCAATCGTCACATACTCTGTAACTGTGAGGTCGCAACGCTCCAGAGCGCAATCCCAAGCGAGGAGGAAGATGAAATATGTGGCAGCCCAACACCTGCGGCAGCTCTGAGTGAAAGCAACATAAACTGAAACCGAAAGTGTAGCCACATAGCATGATATCAGCCAGGAGTATCAGCCAATGGGGACAGGCGAATGTTTTACGATTAAACTCCCACAGAGCAGAACAGCTCACGATGCGTATACGTAATTCGCCTGGGGGCTTTGCCCAGATTTATCTGCATTTGTATACATTTATACTGACATTCATGGCCTGGCTATGGTAATGAGTGGGGGTCTTATTTGATTGGAGGGAAAGGGCCATAGCAGAAAGGATATTTGTATTGCAAAAGGAGCTGCGAAAGACCCTGAATAATAACTTCGAAATTTGATTATATAATTTATGTGTCCAACTACAAAGTAGGACACTTTCTAGCACAACTTCCCCAGACCCCTCGTTCCACCGTGTGTCCTTCGTCACTTGCCATAATGTCGACACAGTTAAAAATTCCTACAAAACCTCGTGCGTCAAACTCGGGGGCGTATGTATGATATGCGCTCCACA
This sequence comes from Drosophila miranda, assembly GCF_003369915.1. Taxonomy (NCBI): domain Eukaryota; kingdom Metazoa; phylum Arthropoda; class Insecta; order Diptera; family Drosophilidae; genus Drosophila; species Drosophila miranda. Next base: position 10,081,926 of record NC_046676.1, read on the forward strand.
AACTTTGTCCGCCGCTAAAGCGAACGAAACTTTGAGGCTAACTTTATTGGGAAAATTCCCTGTTTAAGCGCCGAATACATAACTGAGTGGATCTGTAAACTGCACAAATTAAACTTCAAATAGATCTGGGGTCAAGTGCACAGGAATATATCTAAATGTTCGCCCAATTTAAAATAGTTTACGATGCCCTCTTTGGGTTCTGCATCACGAATCGTCATAGTAGACCATGTGTGAATACTGATGTAGCTGAAATTGGCCAGTTCAAGAGGAAGGAGACGTTCGCATTTCATTTTGCAGATCGAAGTCTGGGATCCATATGGCAGCAGAATCGTTTGGCTATAGTTCCAAGTCCCACAGATAGGCATAGGACCAGAGCAGCCCTAACACCAACATTGATAATGCGGCATTTCAAGAATAATTTAAAAAAATAGAGGAAAATATTTGTGTTTGATATAAGATTCTTTTCAGTAGGTTTACACGTCATGGAAGAGAAAAAGCAAGCAATATTCATGGATCTTACGATTATAGCTTCCATAAGCTTAATAAGGCTTCCATTATGGATTTCACACACTAGTTAATTCCACTATTCAGCGTCTTTAAGTTTCTCTCACATCTCCATCACGAAACATAATAGCTATCATAATCGCATATCAACACCTTCGCGATGGGTAAAACAACAACAACAACAAGAACACACTACAATGTGTCTTTGTGTGCCTCGGTAAAAGTCAATTAAATTTGCATAATTTCCATATTAATGGCACTTGATGGTTCCACAAAAGAAACACAAGAATCAACCGATGGAACTGTCACTCTTTTCTCCCTCTCTATTGCTCTCATTCGCTCACTCTTTTGCATCTCCCTCTGTCTCTCTCTCTCAATGGACGACTGGATCCATGAGATAGCCATGGGGACTGTCGGGCGACATTGTCGCTGTTTATGACAGCTCTGATTGAGGCCATCATTGGCAGTGTTAGAGGCGATGCCCGGCCCGGCTGGCATCCAGCAAATGGCCAGTTAGAGTGCTGATTGCATGGGTTGCGGCCTTTACACTGACGGAGGACTGGAGAAGTGGCCGCCATTGTGGGCCGGATGAGAGATGACTCCACACAGTTGCTGAAAGCTGCTGGAAAATGCCATTTATTCGAAAGAAATGTCCTTTGCTCTTAGGCTGGCGCACAAATTGCTATGCTAATAAATCGACAGACATACAAGTACTGTGTATGCAACTTATAGACGACTTGCTGTAGGGGTAATAAAGTAATCTATAGCATATCTGCCAGACAAACAACCTGGCACATCATTTCTTTCCCCTCAGCACGAGCAGGTGCACGGGGCAATCGAGGAGGTTTGACAAACATGTCTTATCAACATTTATGACACTTTTATGAGCCTCTCACCTCTCAGACTCCCTCCACACAGGCGGGTTAAACTTTGCCGTTAGTGGAAGGGAAAGTCATTGGGGCGCAAAATGGAGCAATAATCTTGGCCCAGTAAAAGTGTGCGGGGGCACAGATGGAGAGCGAGGAGCGGCGGGCTGCGGCACTTGTATGTTCGATAGCTTGAGAAAGCTTACCGCCTTGTCCTGTCAGGTGGTCAAGGCGGCCTTCGAAACATAAAAGTAAGCTTAACACACCTGTGTAATATGACAGATGTATGTACATACATACTCGTATCGAAGGACAGGACCACAATTACATCTTTCGGCTTACACTATATTGAACGACGCAAAATAATTAAGTTCTTCCCTGAGCCCAGGTTGTTTCTCCTACCACAGCCACTCCATCAGCAACATCATGATTAAAAACGATGATTGCATACAGCTGGGTCCAGTTGGGAATAAATAGACTATACGGACATCAGGGCTAAGGCAACAAAAAATATATTACTCTACCAAAACAGGGTGTCTGTGGCTGTGCTGTGGAGATGAAAAATTATAGCAATTTCGGACGGATGCACTCTGAAAGGGAACCCTGCACATTATCGTAGCATTTACGAGTATTTTCTGTTTAAAAATACCCCATCGATCCCCCTGTTCGCTGGCCAACTTCCATTGAATGGCCATCAGTTCCCTTAGCCGAGGGAGCACTGCGGGCCATTTAAATATTTGATATACCAAATAATTTGATTGCAAATCTGTATTGAGATATTTAATATTCCGCTTAAAGGCCATTCCACCGGCCAGGTAATCCTGGAAAATGCTGCCAGTGCTGGCGCTCGGCTAATGAACTGAACATTTCTGTATGTAGCTTCAGCACCTCTGTTTATTGGCCAGGGTCCTTCGGGTCTGTATCGGCCATTTATGGCATTCATCTGGTAATCAATGTAATAATTGCAGAATTCCTTGATGGCTTGATTCCTTGATTGTTGTTGCACTTTGCTCCTGGCCGAGCTTTAATTATATGGAGTCCTCCACTAATGAGCAGCCCAGGACGTGGGCAGAGCCCGAAGTGGAGACGGAACATAATTAGTTGGTTAGTTGCTAGGTAGAGCCTCTCGGACGCCCACCGTAGATGAGGTTTAATGAGGCTGAAGCGAAAGCTAAAGGTTAACGAATGGCAAACGATGGCCATTAAGGCAGGAGTTGGCTCCACTTCAGAATCAATTCATCCGCCTGGTAACCAGTCCCCCAAGTACTATTATCCGTATCACACTTATCTCCCATGCGAATGTTCATATGTAAAACCTATGAGAGGACCTATTGCATAACTTGTCACAGATTCGTCGGCAATCTGAAGAAACGCCTCCCTGCTTATGCAAATGCCTTTGCCTTGTCCCGAGGCCAGAGCCGGAGACAGATAACCGCCACAGCCACAAATCGTTCCTGTGGCAGTACCTTTGGCAGCGCGCGAATCTGACGCTCACACATTCCGTGAATGCACAACAAAAGGTCAGATGTCAAACAGGAAATATGCTAAGTATGGCCACGCCCTACGTGGAGGCGAGAGCCGCCAGAAGCGCAAATGTGCCCTAAATTGGAGGTGGGAAGGAGAGTGAAGGGTGGACTGCGGCTTCCAAGGCTCCAGAGACAACCGAAGGCGAAAACAAGAAACCTAATTGAATTTATGCTAATTAGCCAACCGTGACTGGGGCATACAGCGTTAATTATGGGAGCCGAAGCATACGGGACGGGGCGTATGTGCAACGGCACACTAAAATTCTAATCAATTGTTGGCCACATTTGCATAATGGCCATGAAGCCAGCCCCGAGACAGCGGGGGCAGCCAAACACATTATCAATCAAAAATCGATGAAATCGATGGATAGGTAGGTGCCGAGCATAGCCGTTTTTCTGTAAATAAAACCCATCGAATTTACAGCTGATTGATTCCTCGACATTCTACTCATGTCCTGCACTTCTGACAACGTCATGATTGCAGCTCTGGGAGACATCGACTGACTCTATCCATGTGGGCGTGTACCCGTGAGGGCGTGAGGAACCCGCCATGAGAACCCCTCAATCATTTTTGTTTCATGATTTATTCATCTAGACACTCGAAATGTATTTTTTCCGCCCAGTTGGATCTGCGGCAGCCGCAACATTTTAATAGCATTTTTAGCCAGCGATGTGCGGTCCCGGAATAGCCCATTAAGTTGCTCCTCATCTGAGTGGGTTGTGCTGGGCCATCGGCTTGGGAGCGGGAACAGTTGCAAATTCAATGGCTGATGTGCTTCTGTTTTTTTTTTTGGGAGGACGTATGGCAATGCCGTATACAAAACGTCGTCCACCTTTAATTGAAAGGGCTTTTTTATGGAAGTTTTTCCTACACCAGAAGTGTTTGCTGTTGAAGCCTATGAAACTGAATGTATATGGTTGGAATGTTTTCTTTCAAGATGAGCCCCAGGTGCTCATTCACAGAAATTGAAATGAAATGAAATGAAATGTTTGGGAGAGCTAAGAAATTCGGAGTAAAGAGAAGCGGATATCTCAAAGGAATTGCTTGTTACAGTCTTACATATTCATATTCTTTAATTGAATTTCATATTTGAACAGCATTGGCAATGTCCAGTCAAGTTTCTATCCGCCCTATCCTTTCAGCTACCCCAATACTTCCACAGCACAGCCCACACCCCACCACCATTACCCAACAAGACAATTCTATTCGCCTTGTCTCAAGGAACAATAGAGCACTATGTTAAGATCCTGGGAACAATGGGATTGGAGCGTAACAGTAATTTGAAATGCGCTCAAAGTTGGTGCGCGGACTGGACTCTCTCAATGTTGAGTCAACAACCTTATGTCACGGCGTAACCCAGCAACCCAGAGACCTAGAAAGCAAAAGCTTCAAATGAAAGCCTCCAAAGCTTAGAAAAGCTTGAAAAATACTGGGAAATCGGTACAACACAGATAATACAGAATTAAACCCAACTATAGCGTCTCAAAATGGTTTTATAAAGAGAAACAACTCGATACTTAATTTTCTCACACAGATATACTTAACTTTGATTTTTGTGCATTGATTGTGAAGTTACATAGTTACATAATATTCAATTAAATATATACACTGGTATATACATTGATTTAAACAACTTTCAGATTGCCGTAGTTATACTAAATTATTCTAAGACAATTCTCCTTAGCCTAATAGAGAGACTATCTGTCTCTCCTCTCTCAGTGTAAGTCGGAGTCATCCGAAGGAACTGGCTTCCGAGACAGATATAACACAACGGTGGTAGTCAGGGCGCTGACCAGGAATATGACATCGAACCAACGATGATAGAAGTTAAAGTGTAGATTGCCGAGAACCTCGGTGATGATCACCCGATACTCGGCTGGCATATTCATGCGCATCAGCAGCACCGAGGAGCAGAAATACATGCCCATGATCTGCCCGAGGATCAGTACGATGATGTTGCTCGACTTACTCGATGAAATGCGATAAAAGAACTGCAAAATAGAAAAAGTTAGAGACAAAACGAGGGGGAACGTTGTGAGTTGCTGCGGACACCGCAACTCTACAGTTATACCCGATACTAAGTCAGTGTGGCTCCCCTCCGGCAGACGCCGCTAATCTTAAACGACACGACAAAGAGTGCGTGCGAGAGAGACAGAAAATCAGTCTGAGCGTGACGTCGGGCGCTGCGCGGCCACTGCAAATTGATTTCTTGCTTTTGGCTACAAAAATGATCCGATCTGATCCAGATTCAGCAATCTGATAGATATGGTCGTTATCTATGATTCTGCGTTTTTAGTTTTCTCGAATGTGCAATATTGTGGATGCAACAATATTTTGTCCTTTGTGGGGGCGGAAAGGGGTGGGGCGAAATTTTGAGATATACGTTTTATAGTGAGATCTAACAGGAGTGCGGATACTAAATTTGGTTACTCTAGCGTTAATAGTCTTTGAGATTTGTAAATATCCCCAGATTTTCGTCCTTTGCGGGGGCGGAAGGGGGTGTGGCGAAATTTTGAAACAAACTCGTCTCGGTCCGATATATTAGGAGTGTGGATACCAAATTTGGTTGCTCTAGCTTTTGTAGTCTCTGAGATCTAGGCGCTAATGTTTTACTCTAAGCAAAGCCGCCTATGCTACGTGTGTGTTAGAGAGAGACAGGGCGAGAAAAAATGAAATTGTTTTCTTGATGCTGGCTATAATAATAATACGATCCAATTCAGATTCTGCAGTCTAAAAGATATGGTCATTCTCTACGATTCTGCGTTTTTGGTTTTATCGTATCTTCAAAAATGTAGATGCCACAGATTTTCGTCCTTTGTGGGGGCGGAAGTGGGCGGGGCGAAGTTTTGAAATATTTTTGTAGCAGTGACATATCACAGAAGTCTTGATCCAAAACATCGTTGCTCTCGCTCTTATAGTCTTTGAGCACTAGGCGCTGAAGGGGACGGACAGACGGACAGATGGACGGACGGACAGACAGACAGGGCTCAATCGACTCGGCTATTGATGCTGATCAAGAATATATATACTTTATGGGGTCGGAAACGATTCCTTCTGGACGTTACACACATCCATTTTCACCACAAATCTAATATACCCCAATACTCATTTTGAGTATCGGGTATAAAAACAGTCTTAACCTTTTATCACCTACCTTAGTGAGGGTTAGCAACAGGCCCCGTATGGAGGTGATCACGATGCAGCCAACCAGCCAAAACGAAATGTGCTGGTTCCAAAAGGCAAAGTCTATGTCAAAGCCGCACCAATGGATGGCTATCTCCAGGCCACGGGTTACGGGATCCTTGCGACCCACTCTGTCGAATATGATATTGATGCAACACTATTCAGGAAAAACGTAAATAAAGACTTCGATATAAATGTTAAACTATGTTTTTGTTGACCTACCATAAATATCTTATAGACGCAGTAGACACTGAAAAAGTGTCCAATCACATTAAAGTACTTTCCCTTCAGCGTTTCCGACCAACGCTGACGCTCTTCCATGTTTTTCAGCGAATTCAACTCCAGGAAGACGGAGCGCAGTAGCTCCTCCAAGCCGTAGACTTCTTGCTTTAGTTGGTTGATGTCTGGAAGTCACCAACGAAATTAATTTAAACGCAGATTGATGGTCAATGCGTTCCCACCTTCGCCGCTGTTTGTGCGGTGCACTGCCGACGTTATCATTTCCCAGATTCTGGGCTTTGTGTTATGCTGTTTATTATGGTTATAAGCAGCCATAGCAATGCGTCGCTTCTTGCCCGTCAGCATATCCACCGTCAAAGCCAATCGACGTTCGAAACAGATGATGTCATTACGGGAAACGGGCCTGTTAAGCAAATTAAATAAAATGTACATCGCAATGATAAGAAACGGTTTAGAGCAGTTAACATTACTTGATAAAGTAGGTCATGCTGGTGTAGGGATAGTTCACGGCACCAAATCCAGACAGTATGGCCATTACAGTGACACCAATGACACTGATCCGGGAAACGCCCTGCTCAATGGTAAATATGCCGTGGGATGCACTAAGCAGTGGAAATGGTTCACCAATACGCCAGAGGCCATAGAGAAAGACAAACCAGCAGATTGTCGTCAATATTCTCACCAATTTGTCGGAAACTAAGGAAGATTCAGCGATTTGGAGCGAGTATATATTGGAGGGTATGCTGACAACTTACAAAAGGAAATGCTGTGTATCACAGAGTAGCAGATATAGATCGGTATCACAGCCGTCACCATAAACAGTAGCAACGTGAGACCCAAGCGCCAATGGAAGTACCGGGAACTCGACTCTAGAACGCCGATGATCTCGAATATAATCAACTCAAACATGGTCACCGACAGGGCGAAGGTGGATGAGAAGATCAGCTGAACGGATATGTGGCGAATTTCATAGTGCTTGAAGAGTTCCTTGTTGAAAAACATCCATCCTCCGGCAAAAAACAGCATCTGCAAATAAAAACAATTGAAATTTCAATGGTTGGCATCAACATGAGATCTCCCACCACTTGCCTGCGACACAAATACAATCACACAGTCGCCCAGGAATGCCATTTTTAGCCCTCGTCTCCTTTCAGCTCAGATATAATAGTTATTTTTCAGGTGGCCCAGCCAGTGGCATTGCTTCGTTGGATTAATTTCGCTCTTAGAACAAATGCCAACAAGTACAAATATAAACAAAAGGTGCCACCGATGGGAATATATCGATAGGCGGTGAAGAGTAGCAACTTCGGTTGGCAGTGATCCAATCGGCAGCTGTGAACAGTACTAGTACTAACGAGGTGGAACGTTGTGAGTTGCTGCGGACACCGCAACTCTACAGTTATACCCGATACTTAGTCAGTATGGCTCTCCTCCGGCAGACGCCGCTAATCTTAAACGACACGACAAAGAGTGCGTGCGAGAGAGACAGAAAATCAGTCTGAGCGTGACGTCGGGCGCTGCGTAGCCACTGCAAATTGATTTCTTGCTTTTGGCTACAAAAATGATCCGATCTGATCCAGATTCAGCAATCTGATAGATATGGTCGTTATCTATGATTCTGCGTTTTTAGTTTTCTCGAATGTGCAATATTGTGGATGCAACAGATTTTCGTCCTTTGTGGGGGCGGAAGGGGGTGGGGCGAAATTTTGAGATATACGTTTTATAGTGAGATCTAACAGGAGTGCGGATACTAAATTTGGTTACTCTAGCGCTAATAGTCTTTGAGATTTGTGAATATCCCCAGATTTTCGTCCTTTGCGGGGGCGGAAGGGGGTGTGGCGAAATTTTGAAACAAACTCGTCTCGGTCCGATATATTAGGAGTGTGGATACCAAATTTGGTTGCTCTAGCTTTTGTAGTCTCTGAGATCTAGGCGCTAATGTTTTACTCTAAGCAAAGCCGCCTATGCTACGTGTGTGTTAGAGAGAGACAGGGCGAGAAAAAATGAAATTGTTTTCTTGATGCTGGCTGGATATGGTCATTCTCTACGATTCTGCGTTTTTGGTTTTATCGTATCTTCAAAAATGTAGATGCCACAGATTTTCGTCCTTTGTGGGGGCGGAAGTGGGCGGGGCGAAGTTTTGAAATATTTTTGTAGCAGTGACATATCACAGAAGTCTTGATCCAAAACATCGTTGCTCTCGCTCTTATAGTCTTTGAGCACTAGGCGCTGAAGGGGACGGACAGACGGACAGATGGACGGACGGACAGACAGACAGGGCTCAATCGACTCGGCTATTGATGCTGATCAAGAATATATATACTTTATGGGGTCGGAAACGATTCCTTCTGGACGTTACACACATCCACTTTTACCACAAATCTAATAAACCCCAATACTCATTTTGAGTATCGGGTATAAAAACTACAATAATTCATTATATTTATTGACATGTCATTTAATAATTGTCAAAGCCCAGTCTTAAGTGCAAGTCGTGATTATCAATTTAATGCCGCAGTGACAGTGACTTGCTTGTGACTTTCGCTCATCTCTAATCGATAACAGTAAACAGCTGTCCAATTAATTAACTACAATTGCAATAAATTAGAAAATTGCGTTTAAATGCATGTTTAGCCTAGAAATACGTGTTTAATGCGTCAAACATCTGTGAGGGAAGGGAAAGAACAGCGATGGCTTGCTATTACCGCCAGAACGAGGAGACGACGGTGACAATACCGAAATACACGAATGAAACCTCCAGCGGCGGGGTCACCTACTATGACATCAAAGTGCGGGTGGCAAAGGTGGAATGGATGGTGGAGCGGCGCTATCGAGACTTTGCCCAGCTCCATGATAAGCTGGTGGAGGATATAGCAATCAGCAAAAAGTTGTTGCCCCCAAAAAAGGTACGCCCCTTAAAACAAAACATACTCGTATATACATATATTCATGTTGATCTCCGTTGCAGCTTGTGGGTAATAAGCAGCCAGCGTTTCTGGAGCAGCGTCGCGAACAACTGGAAGCCTACTTGCAGGAGCTGCTCATCTACTTTCGCACGGAACTACCGCGGGCTCTGGCTGAATTCCTGGATTTCAACAAATACGACATTATCTATCTGCTGCAGGATCTTGCCAAGTTATTCGACGAGAGCGGCGATGCGCTTCTCAGTTCCAAAAAGGAATACAACCTGTCGGCATTGGAGGTGAGAAAAATCTCACTTTTCTATCCCTGCAACATATGTATGTACATATGTAGGCTCATGTTTCAGATATAATTCACACTTTAAATCGAACACAGTATATACTAGTAATATTTATTTATTGAAATGTCGAAATTTTTGTTAACTTCTATAGTCACGTGCTGGCCTTTGCAGCTGCAAAAACTAGGCAGTAACTTTATCCACTTTCGAGGTGCCAAGTACTCCCTTGGCACTATCGCAAATTTGGGAGCAGAAACGCGGCATCCTGCTGATTCGTGGCTTTCGCGGCATATCCTCCGCGGATGCGCAAACCCGCGAGGCCTCCATGATTAATGCCCTGGGCATAAACCATTTGACAAATCGACGAGTGGGTGTTTTTTTCGGTCCGGCTAAGAACAAATATACACCAACGCAGAGGAAGCTTCTGCGAATCGCTTTACTCTATAAGCTGATGTCTAAGTTCATTGCAAACGAAGAGCGGGAAATTTATCCTCAGATATCTGTGGACTCAGTTGCAAAGGCAGCCTAATATACACATATAAATTGCAATTAATACTAAGAAATGTAGCTGAGATACTATTTACATATATTATTTATGGAATCATCTACCTTATGCACAGGTCTTTGCCATTAGCGAGCGTCTGAGTCTTCCCTGCCCGCCGAACGTGGATCGAGACGGAAAATACGACTTTTCGCACGTCCTGGACTTCTGCACACAACTCGTGGCATTGGTAGTGACGCCAGTGAAGGATAATGCCAGCTATGCGCAGGACTACAACACAGTGGACGTACCCATTGGGCGAAGCAATATCATTCCGAACAGGCTAAACTTCAATCTGAATGCATTTCGAAATCTCAAAACCCTCAAATTCTCGGCCCTGTCCACGGAGAACATCGTGGACATTGAGCTCTTGAAGCCAACGTTACAAACAATCTGTGTTCACAACACGACTATACAAAACATATGCCAGGTGCTGCTCTGCGATAACTTACACAAGTACTGCGATGTTCCGAGCCTCCTGCCTGAGGCCATCCGTCCATCCTCCGCAACAAACGGCAGTATCCTCATCAGCACAGATGCGTGGCAGGAGCTAACTGACCTGGATCTGACTGGCAATCTGCTCACCCAAATCGATGGCAGTGTGAGGACAGCACCAAAACTGCGTCGCCTGGTGCTCGAGCAGAATCGCATCCGGGTTGTACAAAACCTGGACGAGCTTCCCCATCTACAGCTGCTCAATCTGTCCGGAAATCTTATAGCCGAGTGCGTGGACTGGCATCTGACAATGGGAAATCTCGTCACACTGGAGCTGGCTCAAAATAAGCTCAAGTCCTTGAAGGGCCTGCGCAAGCTGCTTTCATTGATCAATCTAGACCTGAGCTGCAATCAGATTGAAGATCTCGAAGAGGTTGATTATGTGGCTAATCTTCCACTGCTGGAGTCCCTTAGACTCACTGGCAATCCCCTGGCGGGCAGTGTGGGTGAGTTCGCGTGTTGATTTTCTTCTTTTTTCTTTCCTATTTCAATTGTATTTTCTCTGTAGACTATCGGCCTCGTGTCCTGGCTCGTTTCCATGAGCGCGCCGTCGAGATTTCTCTGGACAATGAGCGAGGCAGTCAGCAAGAGTTGGACACGGCCCTAGTGCTCTCCGCTCTGCTTCAATCAAAGCAGCGCCAGCGCCAGAAATGATATCGGCTCAATTCTAGAATTCCACAAATCTATTCATGCGTAAAAGTATTCCAACCGTCTAAATTTATTAGTCCTAGTTTTTTAACCAAGCCCTAATGCCGTGTGTCTCTGTTTCTAGTAATGTTTTAACTGTTTCGTCTATCTCCGATGTGCAATATTTCAATCATCACCTGAAAATGTAAAGTGTATATCTTAATAAAATGTATACCTGTAGGACCACGAATGATTAAGAGCTTGCCCGCGCACATTACGTTCCCAATTATAAGAGGCCACCCTATACCGCGTTGAGACCAATTCGAAGCAAGTGAATTATCCACACGATGTTCATCACTGATAAGACTAATCAAGGCTGATTATATTTAATGAAACCAATTATTCGCTGCCTTAAAAGCCTGACCTCTGTGCTGCAAGAAATCACAACAGTCCCAGCCCGCTATGTGCACAGTGCTGATACTTCTGCTCCTGCTCTGCACTTCCTCCCGGCTGGAGCCTGCCGAAGGCGTCCACAACATGAGTTTGCTGAGGTCCGTTATGAGCGTCATCGCTAGCCGGGAGAATTGGAAAAATACGCCAATCTTCGTGGGACACAGGACAAAACGGGATGATATCAACAGTCTGATAACTTGGCTGCATCGAGCCATGGAAGTCACAAGTCACACGGTGGATACATCCATTTCGGCACGCAAGAATAAACCATTTGGCCATTACAACATGAACGCGGACAACGCCGTCAGTCTGTTCTTCTGCCACAGCAACCAGGAACTGATTTGGTACAATCTAAACAGGAGTCTTCGTAGGATGCGTCCTGTTCGATTGATTGTGGCCTTGCCCAACCAACGAAGTGGTTCCTACAAAGCATTGTTGTCCGTATTCGAAAAGCTCTGGCACTACCAGTTTCTCAATGTTTTGGTCTTGCACAACAAGCACATCTACTCCTATACTCCTTATCCGGCTGTGCGCTTCTACAAAGTGGATATTCATTCGTACCCGCTGTTTCCTCCGGCAGCGAGGAACTTCAAGGGCTATGTTGTGTCCACCCCAGCGGAGAACGATATTCCGCGTGTGTTTCTTTTCCGTGACCAGCGCACAGGCCGACGACTGATACGAGGCTACGGCTTTCGGACCTTTATTGAGTACTTGCATCGCCATAATGCCACACTGCAGGTGACCAATCCGAACCAGGATTTCGGCCCAACAAGTAATGTCAATATGAGCCGCATAATCCAGCTGATAATGGAGGGTCAATTGGAGATCTCCATGCATCCGTATGTGGATGTACCGGAAGAGATGGGCGACTACAGCTATCCCCTGGTCGTCGCCAGGAATTGTCTGATTGTCCCCGTGAGGAACGAGATTCCGCGTCACATGTACCTACTGCTGCCCCTCAACCGCTGGAGTTGGTTGCTTCTTCTTGGGGGAGTGTTCTACATCAGCGCCGTACTTTACTGGATTAATCCCGGGCACGAAAATAGCACCTGGCATCAACGCGTTGGCTTGAACTTTCTGGATGGTCTCAGCCGGATACTTTTTATCTCTTCCCCCACAAGTGTGCAAAGGCCGTCTGTTCGCTACTTCCTAGTCACGGTGCAGCTGACGATCCTGGGATTTGTTCTGACCAGCTGGTACAACATTCAGTTGGACAGCTTCCTCACCGCATTGGTCGTGGGTAAGCAAGTGGAGAGCATGGAGGACCTGATCGAGCAGCAACAACAGGTTCTGGTGAAGCACTACGAAGCTAGCACTCTCCTACGCCACGTAGAACCCCAACTCATCAATGAAGTGGCCAGTCTGTTGGTGGGCGTTAATTCCAGTGAACAGGTCTCGGCCCTGCTCAGCTTCAATCGCAGCTACGCGTACCCCTTCACCCTGGAGCGCTGGGAGTTCTTTTCGCTACAACAGCAATATGCCTTCAAGCCGATCTTTCGATTCTCCTCCGCTTGTCTGGGATCGCCCATTATAGGCTATCCGATGCGCAGCGACTGCCACCTGGAGTCAACTCTCAGCATGTTCATTATGAGGATTCAGGCCACGGGGCTTCTGCAGCACTGGTTTGTGTCCGACTTTAACGATGCGATGCGGGCTGGCTATGTGCGCCTGTTGGACAATGTCCTCGGATTCCAAGCCCTAGATGTGGACACTTTGCGGCTTGGCTGGTTTGTCCTCGGAGGCGGTTGGCTGCTGTCCTTATTGGTATTCGTATTCGAGCACTTACGGCTGAACACAGGGCGTTCTATCTAAGAAATAACCTTACTACATATAACATCGATATGTGTTGCATTAGAAATTTCACTTTTGAAGAACCCCGAACTTCTATTCAATCTTGTTTCCTTTTTGGTAAAGGTCATTCGTCATTTATTCTTTTACTTGGCAGCGGCAGTGCACCTGGCATTCGGTTCCTTGATTGCACCACTTAAAACAATTACCAAACGGGAATAAAAGTATAACGAGGGGGAACGTTGTGAGTTTCTGCGGACACCGCAACTCTACAGTTATACCCGATACTTAGTCAGTATGGCTCTCCTCCTACAGACGCCGCAAATATTAAACGACACGAAAAAGAGTGCGTGCGAGAGAGACAGAAAATCAGTCTGAGCGTGACGTCGGGCGCTGCGTAGCCACTGCAAATTGATTTCTTGCTTTTGGCTACAAAAATGATCCGATCTGATCCAGATTTAGCAATCTGATAGATATGGTCGTTATCTATGATTCTGCGTTTTTAGTTTTCTCGAATCTGCAATATTGTGGATGCAACAGATTTTCGTCCTTTGTGGGGGCGGAAGGGGGTGGGGCGAAATTCTGAGATATACGTTTTATAGTGAGATCTAACAGAAGTGCGGATACCAAATTTGGTTACTCTAGCCTTAATAGTCTCTGAGATTTGTGGATGCCCCAGATTTTCGTCCTTTGCGGAGGCGGAAGGGGGTGTGGCGAAATTTGGACACGAAACGGTCAAGGTCCGATATCACAGGAGTTTGGATACCAAATTTGGTTGCTCTGGCTCTTATAGGTTCTGAGATCCTTGAACTCATATTTTGCAATTGGCAAAACCGACCATGAAACCTGTGTGTTAGAAAGAGACAGAGCGAGAAAGAATGAAATTGTTTTCTTGATTCTGGCTATAATAATTATACGATCTGATTGAGATTTTACACTCTAGAACATAAAGTCGTCCTCTACGATTCTGCGTTTTTGGTTTTATCGCATCTTTAAAAATGTGGATGCCACAGATTTTCGTCTTTTGTGGGGCCGGAAGTGGGCGGGGCGAAGTTTTGAAATATTTTTGTAGCAGTGACATATCACAGAAGTCTGGATCCAAAACAACGTTGCTCTAGCTCTTATAGTCTTTGAGCACTAGGCGCTGAAGGGGACGGACAGACGGACAGATGGACGGACGGACAGACAGACAGGGCTCAATCGACTCGGCTATTGATGCTGATCAAGAATATATATACTTTATGGGGTCGGAAACGATTCCTTCTGGACGTTACACACATCCACTTTTACCACAAATCTAATATACCCCAATACTCATTTTGAGTATCGGGTATAAAAACCGGCAGCTCATTAACGGGATTATTTTAACAACTTAATTCGTAAATTGTCCAACACAATGGAAAGGCACATTCTAAGGATAGCGTGATATACTTTTATTGAAAGTTCGATTTCTTTGTTTCTTTAACAAATGATTATTTTTCTTATATCAAGACTGTAGGCCAAGTTCAAGCTATTTCAATTATTCAGGATAGATCGAATTGTAGAGGAGTGGTTACGTTTTCTTCAAGCAACTGAGATTATTTCCAGTATGTAAGTATATTTTTACTGCAAAAAGATGCAAAATTAGATGCTAACAAACTTAAAGCCCTACCCTAAAATGTCTCAACTGGGTGTCTATGTACTTTATTCTTCGCGATATTATACGAGAGGATACTAAAGGGATTCATTTTTGAATATCTTAACTGTTTTTATGATAAAAAAAAAGTCTAAATACGATTTTTAAAAGCAAATCGTGTGTCTAGTAATTCTGCCAATGAATTGTGTAGTCGCGTGATTTTAGCTTGCCGGGTGGCCTATATCATTGGGGATGATGATGGTGCTGGGCGTGGTAGTGCTGCTGCTCGGCGGCGGCCACTGCATCGAACATGGGCGTGTGCACTTCGCCCAAGAACTGGGGCGTGGGTGGAGCATTGGGCTCGGACAGCTCCCCAATAAGCGGCATGTCAATGTCGGTGGATATGCCGCCTTGGCCATAGTTACCGAGTCCATACGACTGCTGCTGCTGGTGCTGCTGCACCACGGACACTTGAGCGTAGTCGGTGGGTGCCGGTACCTGATGCTGGGGGTCAATAAGGACCGGGGCCGCCTCCATTTCACCGAACTGAATGGGAGCCGGCAAACTCTGCTGCACGGGTAGGACTGGCACTGGTTCGGGGTCCACAGATGCGGACAAGTAGTTCTGTTGAAGCTCTGTCTGAGGCTCCGGCTCTGGCTGTTGGACCTCCATTAGTTCCTGCTGCTGCAGGTGTTGCGCTCTTGGGGCCTGCAGCATTTCGCCGTGATCATCAGTGGCATCGCCCGCAGTCTCACTTATGTCGGCACCCTCGCCAGACGTGTCCCCATCGCGTCGAACCAAACCCAACATGTCCAGCATGTTGCGCTTCACGGCGTTCTCATTTGCCGCCTCGAGACTGGGGTAGCAGGTGCTCAGGCCACAGTTGGCCAAATGCTGCGCCATCTTGTTGCCATTGCTGGTGGCGAAGCCGCAGATGCAATGCATCTCCTGGGGCAGATTGACCTCCATGGCGTCCACGAAGTTTCCATTGCAGTTCACGCCGTGCCGGAACTGGGCCCGCTCGCAACATGTCTGATAATTGCACTTCACGCAGTGCAGCCACCCGCTGTAACGAAAGAAGGGGAGCCATTTAATTTCACTCTACATAACGTTACAAATAGACTCCTTTCAGCCCCTAGGAGCAAGTCCTACAATTCACCCGTTATTACTCTGATTTCTATCAGTAATAAAGCCTGATTAGATTCAATTAAAACAATTATTTACGGCCTTATAAGGACGTCGCAGGCGCGCCCAAAAGCCACAACGTAGTCAACCAAAATGTGCAACGGGCTGTTATTATTGCTGCTCTTCAGCTGGTCACAGCCAGCGTTGGTCCACGGCAGTCACAACATGACCTTAGTGAGGTCTGTTCTAAGCGTCATCGCTACCCGGGAACACTGGAGTAATTCGCCAATCTTCGTGGGACACAGAACAAAACGGGATGATATCAACAGTCTGATAACCTGGCTCCATCGAAGCATGGCAGTCAGTAGTCACACGGTGGATTTGTCTACGCCAGCTCGAAAGCAGAGACCCCTTGGTCAATATAATATGAACGCGGACAATGCCATTAGCTTGCTCTTTTGCCACAGCCGCCTGGATCTCATTTGGAATGCTCTGAATAAAAGTCTGCATAGGATGCGTCGCGGTCGCTTAATTGTCGTCTTGCGCTCAAAACGAAGTGGCTCGTACAAGGCGATACACGCCATATTCCAGAAGCTCTGGCACCAGCAGTTTCTGAACGTTCTGGTGCTGCATAAGGATCGAATCTATTCCTATACTCCCTATCCGGCAGTGCGCTTCTTTCAGATGAATCTCACTTCGATTCCGCTCTTTCCAGCAACTACAAACAACTTCCAGGGCTATGTTGTGTCCACTCCAGTGGAGAATGATATTCCGCGAGTGTTTGTGGTGCATGATCCCCACACAGGACGGAGACATATACGAGGCTACGCCTATCGCACCTTTGTGGAGTACTTGCACCGCCACAATGCCACTCTGCAGATTACGAATCCTCACGAGAATCTTGGCCCCACGAGCAGTGTCAATATGGGCCGAATTGCGCAGCTTATAATGGAAGGACACTTGGAGATTTCAGCGCATCCGTACATCAGATCCCCCAGTGATTTTGGGGACAGAAGCTATCCGTTGATGGTCACACAAAACTGTTTGATTGTTCCGGTACGGAACGAGATTCCCCGCCACATGTATCTACTGCTGCCCCTCAACCAATCAAGCTGGCTTCTGCTGCTTTGTGGAGTGTTCTACATTAGTGGCGTGGTTTTCTGGGTTCGTCCCAACATGGGCAGGAGGACCTGGCAACATCGTGTTGGGTTGAGCTTTCTGGACGCCGTCAGCCGTGTACTGTATATCTCCTCGCCTGCAAGGATAGACAGTCCTTCTCTGCGATACTTCATAGTTTTCCTGCAGCTGACCATCTTGGGATTTGTATTGTCCAACTGGTACAACCTTCAGTTGGATAGCTTCCTCACCGCATTGGTGGTGGGCGAGCAAGTGAACTCATGGGAGCAGCTTATTGAACAGCAGCAGAAGGTTTTAGTCAAGGAGTATGAGGTCGAAACAGTTCTGCGTCATGTACATCCGCGTCTCGTCAGTAGAGTGGCCCGCCTGATAGTGGGCGTTAATGCCAGTGAACAGGTCTCGGCTCTGCTCAGCTTCAATCGCAGCTACGCATATCCATTCACCACGGAGCGCTGGGATTTTATCGCCATGCAGCAGCAGTACGCCTTCAAGCCGATCTTTCGATTCTCCTCGGCTTGTCTGGGCTCGCCCATTATAGGCTACCCGATGCGCAGCGACTGCCACCTGGAGTCATCTCTCAGCATGTTCATTATGAGGATTCAGGGCACGGGCCTTCTGCAGCACTGGCTTGTCTCCGACTTCAACGATGCTATGCGGGCTGGCTATGTGCGTCTGCTGGACAATGTCCTCGGATTCCAAGCCCTAGATGTGGACACATTGCGACTTGGTTGGTGTGTCCTGGGCTTCGGCTGGCTACTCTCTGTCTTGGCTTTCACTTGCGAACGCTTACGATTTTACCGACCCCGTACAGCCATACTTTGAAAATAAATAAAATACATGCAATGAATGTGGTTAATACTGACGTGTAATGTGTCTCCTCGCTGGCGTAATCGGTGTTGCACTCGGCACAGGTCTTGCCCTCGAGAAACGCAAAGAATATCGGTCGCTTGTAGGTGGAGAAGGGAGCCGGCTCCTTGTGATGGGTGCGCACCTTTGGTGGAGGAATCAGCAGCGAAGTGTTGAGCAAGAGACGGACCGGCCTGTTGGTCTTGGTCATGCTGATATGATGCTGAACCGTATGCTGCTTCAGATCACCCTTCTCCAGGAAGCTGAGCGAGCACTTCTGACAGCGCAACGATGGATCCCGCTTGTTGACGTGATCATTCAAGTGCATGAAGTAATGCTCGATGCGCAACTGGTTGACAGACCCGCGAATGGAAAAGTAAAATATCTGCAAGGAATGAGAGCTATGAAATATTTTACTTTACAGGCTATTTACGAATGGAACATACGTCCAAGCAGTAAGGGCACTGCAGGAAGTTCTGGTTCTTGTGGTCATCGTAGAAATGCCTGACAAGATCGCGATGGGACGACGAGCGGTAGCCACAGGAGTGGCACCAATAGGGCAGCTCCAGGGTGCTGTGGACCCTCTGTAGATGGGCCGTTAGCAAATGCAGAGAGTTGTGCCGCTGCTGGCAAATGAGGCAATAGTAGGAGGGCGAACCCTCCGTCTTGGTCTCGGTGGGATGCATGATCTGGTTGTGCTTGGCCAGCACTGACTCCGTGGGATGTTTCTCCAGGCAGAACAGGCACTGGAACTGATGCTGCTTGCCATCGGACGAGATGTGCGATACCAAATGCGTTTGCAGCTTCTCATTGGAGTCAAAGGATTCGCTCTGGCAAATCGGGCAGTCCACTGTCTTGGTAAGCTCATGGGGATTGGCCCTGGGCGAGTTGTATGGGAATTGTTCAAAGTATTCGTCCATCCCATCGCTTATGCCGTAGTACAGCTCCTCCAGTCCCTTGAGGTCGTCCTCCTCTTTCTTGACCACCACGGGAAGTTTCTCTTCTTTCTCCTTTGGCTTCTTTGCCGCCGATTTTGTCACCGTTGGTGAAGGTGCGACTGGCTTTGAAGGCGTGTGTTTGACTGAGCCCTTGCCTGGTGGTCTTCCCGGTCCCTTCGTAGCTGGTGGCGGCGGTGGCGGTGTGTTCACCGCGCGCCTCTTGGTGCCAGCTGGCAATATGTCCTTCTCAACATCTTTTTCTTTCTTTTCCTTCTTGGGCGTCTTGGTGGAGCTGGTATAATCAGCATCGTTAATCGCTGCGCACAGATAAAGGGTAAGGGTAAATTATCAATGTGGATCAAACTCGCCAAACAAAAAACAACTTCCGATCAACTTTCAATATCAAATAAAGTTAGCACATGGCTGGAGCCACATTATAAAATTAACTGTATGCGTTTTATCACTCCAAATTATAAATAAATCAAATAAAAACATAGCTTTAGCAAGGCTTTCCATTTCTTAAGTTTTTGGGCAATTTTATTTAGTGGTTTTCGTTTAGTTCTCTGTTATTTAAAATAAGTTAACATGAAAGATGCCAGAAAGTAAGCTTATGTGCTGGGTTTTTTGCGAGTATCTAAACCAACACTTGGTGTTGTCTTAAGAACTTTTCCTGAGCTCAACACTAAGCGACAATGATTGAATTAATAAAAAAGAGGAAAACACTTTACTTTGGATCAGTGGTCGGAGCGCCAATACAATAACATTTTTCCGCTTGGTCAAGTTGTTTAAACAACAGGGAATACGAAGCCTAAGACAACGGAAAAACGACCACTGCTTGTCAGGCGGCGACCACTGCTTTGGAGTGACAAACGCTTTAGCCTAGAATTATTATTTAGAATTAGAATTATTCTATTAACGGCCTTGTATTAAATTCAAGTCGATTGAACACTACGAAACTACTAACGTTTCTTGAGGCGCTTGGGTGCCGCATTGGCCGGTGTCTCCTTGTAGTTGGCCGGCAGTACGCTCCAGTCTTTGAAAGGGTTGGTTGCCACCTGAACAGAACAAGAGAAGGATTAGAAAAGTGTTAGTGCCATAAAATGGATCCACTTTGCTTACCTGATACAGGCGTTGAGTGATTGTCTCGGTGGTGGTAACTCTTGTCTGCTCGGCTATGTGTATTATAATGTTATTGAAGGCCTGCAGGGCATACGTTCCAAAAGATTCACGCCAGACAAGCTCGTCCAGGAATTGCTGAATCATCTGACGCGAGAGCAGCGACAATGTGTTCTGGAACATGCGAGGAACGATTCTACGCAAGTACTCCATCACCGCCGAGTTGTTGTGCTTGGCCGTGTTGTCTGTGGCCGATGCCTGGACAATATTCTTGAATCCCAAACTGAACAGGGTGATCTTGTCTACCGTCAGGTCGATGCAAATAGTACTGTCCTTGTGGACCCAACGCGAAAGCGGCTCCAGTATGCCCTGGAAGCGTTTCTTGTAATTACGATCTCCATCGATAATCGGCTCTACTGCACGCAATCGGATTGATTTGTCTGCATAATCATAGACACCTAGCACTTCGACCTTAACCTGACGCTGAGCTCCATCTTGCGAGGTGGTTCCCAGCGATATGACGCCCACCTGGGAAGAAGAACATCAAACAGTGAATGGACATACATCAAGGGAATAATTTTGTAGATTACCTCCACAAACTTTCCGGGACCTCCTAACTTTTTGCACTTCTGATGCACGCCCAAAGTGCAAATGGCTCTCAGCCAGGTGTAGATGCCCTTGATGTACACACTGTCCACCTTGACCCACTGGACTACATTCTGAATGCTGGTCTGGCAGGCCCAATGGTAGATAAGCTTTAGAAGAAATGTGGGCGGATGCGAAGCTCCCTCGAATATTGAATTATTGAAGACGGAAACGAAGCGAAAAGGACAGCAATCACTAATCCACACATAGCCTCCGGTATAGGGGAATTTCGATACATCCGAGTATATTCCTAGGGATTCAAGGAGAAGTGAAAGTGAGAAGAGTTTTCGGTGTGATGCACAACTGATCCTACTTACCCAATTTCAGTTCACTATTTCGATGATTAATGCAATTCTGCTGGGATCTGAGAAGACCCTCCTGGAGCAGCCACTCGCAAAACTTGTTCGGAGTCAGCATGAGAACCAGTTTAACCTTGGAATCCAGCTTGCTGCGTGTTGCAGCCATGTCTTTGATCTTAAGGAACGGTTTGGCCAGCACCACCAGAGACGGATATGTTTTTCCCTGCATTTTGGAGTCCTTGCCATCCTTAACGTCTTTAGAATCCTTACTTTCGTCAGTGCTGCCCACAACTAGACCTCCCACCGAGTTGACCTCAGCTGGGCGATAGTTTTTAGGAGGAGATTCGCCATCTTTGTTGGAGTCTTTTGGAGATTTGCTACTCGAGCCACTTTTGCTGCCCTTGGGTTGGGGCGAAGCTTTGCCTGGGGATGCGGCAGCGGCGGCGGCGGCTGCTTTTTTCCCAAGCTTTGGAGACGTTCCAGCAGCCACTGCCTTTTTACCTGCGGACAGGGCCAATCTCTTGGCCAACGGAACATCATCATCGCCGTCGTCGGATGACTCCAAGTAAGCAATATTTGAAGACTGTTTTGGTCGGCCACGTCCTCTTCCCGTGGAGCCAGCGACCGGAGTTGAAGGCTGCGGTGGTTCCACCGGCTTCGGTGGTTTCTTAGGCAAGGTGGCCTCTTTCAGCTCCTGCAGCACTTTTCCCTTGAACGAATAAGCTTGAAACACTTGGCCATTGAACAGTTCCTTTCCTTCATTGGCGCTCACGGCGCTCTTAAGTGCATTTTTCACAGCATAATGCTCGTTTGTGATTTTGTCGTAGTACGCCAACTGCGCCTCCGACAGCTCCTCCACCCAGACCTCCATATCGAGCGAAATATCACTTTTCGTTACACGCGACATCTTGGGGATTAACTTAACCCAACCACTGGCCAAGATATGGCGTTTTTTAGATCAATTTTAAGCGAAAATAAATTATTTTCCGTATTGGATTAGGCTTTTTGTCGTGGGTGTACCTGTGGCCAGTGTGACCGCGGGTAGTAGATGGCATATACAGTCCCACCCTCAGAAATATACCGTCTCATTTTCAAAATATACCGTCTCATTTTCAAAATATACCGTAAATATACTGACGAATTCAAGTTATATTTTACATATTCCTCGATTTTAATATTCCATCAAATATTACTAGCTAGATAGAATATTTAGCCATGCCCACATAATTTTATCCGATTAGTGAATCTATTTTCTAATTGTCTGGTTTATATTCAACACTTGCTTTTATTGGATTTTGTCTAAAAAAAGGTTTTAACGAAATAGGTCAAAACAAAAAAACGCAAAGGATTGGAGCAGTCGAAAGTCACTTATCGATACTAAGCAGTGTTTATTTTGCACATATCTCAAAAAAATACCGCATTTTCAAAAGAACGAAACAAATATAACGATAATTTGAAACAAATAAAACGCTGTTTGGCTTGTGTTATGTCACGGTGAAATACCGACAATTTAAATTGTATTTATGACCCCTTATCAAATATCACCGCATCAGTAATTAAACCCATTGATTAAACAGTTGAAAAGTGTTTTGTTGTTTTGAATTCTAATTATCACGATCTTAAGTTTTATTTTCAACACATGCTTAAGCATTCTTTATGTCATTGATCACTCGGTCATAAAGTATTTCCTTGACATTCAGGCCCCACAGGAAGTCCAAATGATTCCATTTAGTCTCGGGTAGGCGATACGCACTCTTCAGGGAATTCGGATCCATTACGTAGCGAAGACGATCCACATCGATTAAACTGGCAAAGTAGTCGTTGTCGCTGTAGTAAAGGTATGTGGGAACGTTGATGCCCTCCACATCGTAATCTGGTGGAGCCTTGGAGCCGTACTCCTTCTTGTTCCGGGTCGAGCCGTAGTCGAATCGACGGAAATATCCCGAATTGTACTCCTGCAGATAGTGGAAGATCTGGTTCACAGAACAGCCTGCCGGGGTGGTGGCCATTATTTCTGGGATCATTGACTCGTTCAAATATGGCGAGTTCCAGCCGCCCATGAGGAGCAGGCTGTTTGTGCAGATAACCTGGGATATAGCCTGATCACTGCACAATACAGCGCCCAGCAAATTCATGAGCTGAGTGTTTGGCAGAAACTCCATACTGCCGAATAGCTCAACAAAGGCATTTGGTTGTCCCAACAGAGGACCTCCTACGGTGGCCAGGGGACTCTCCATGTGCTCCATCCAGGCGACGGGCGCCAGCAGATGAGCCGAGCGTATGCGACTCTTAAATCGCGGAATCATCGAGTTGAGCACGAAGAAAGCGGTGGTGCCCTGGGAGTGACCCACGTACGAGATTTGATCTACACCCGTGGCGTATAGGACGTAGTCTATCATGGCGGGCAGATCATAGATTCCAATGTCATGCCACTCGAAGTTCCAGAAGGGCTGCAGCAGCGGTGTGTGGGTTGCATGTTTCTTCGAATAGGTGTTGCCACGAGCATTGCCCATCCAGACATCATAGCCAGCCTCAGAAAGCAGGTAAGCCAGGCCACTGTGTGGACCGCCCAATACCCAGTCAGAGGACGAGCAGAGCAGACCGTGCATGAGGAAGGCAACAGGACGAGCGCCATCGTAGCCGGTATTCTTGGAGTATGGAATGCGGTGCATGGTGAGAATATATCCATCCGACGTCTGAACAGTATGCTCCTGAATCTCATAGCCTTGTGCTCTCACTAGAGTCAACTGAATAATACAGGAAATCATATTTAAAATTAAAATAAATATTAAAACAATATAGAGATTCGTTTTTACCGTTGTCACAGAGCTCACCCGCCCGCCATCGGCGGGCAAGGCTGTGGCCAAGCCTAGACATAGAAGACACAGAAATACTTGGGGAACCAGCATTTTTGATCACAGGTGCAGGTACTTTACCAAATGGTGTGACCACTCATACCTTTTATATACCCCCAAGGAACATCTGATAAGAACTGGAAGATTTGGGCGGGCAAATTTATGGCAGGCTATTTTCGCACAGAAACTACGTTCAATTCAACAAGACTGATAGGTCGTTTGGGAAACACATGAGCGATTTGCCAGAAGCGATAATACAGGTGGCTTCAAGTCTCACGACAAGTGGTGCAGTTATCACTCTGTGAATCTTGATAGCTGCGCTACTGGCGGTTACATGTAATTAGATTGTATTATCTGAATTTTCAACGACCTTCTGAAAGTTCAAATAGTTAAGCATGCGATCCCACATCTAGTTAAAAAATCCATTACTAAAAGAACTACTTGCAATACTAGAATCCCAGGCGGAAGCTATCATAGCGGGCGCTTCTTTATATAATTTTGTAGTTTTTGGCGCCCATATTTAAATTTGGATTCAGTATTATTATAATTTAGAGGGCAGTCGATAGACACAATATATAATATCGATATTATATATAATATAATATCGATGTGTAACAACCCCATAGAAAGGGGTAGGGACGACGAGCAAAAATAGCCTAGGCAAGTTGCAGACTTCGTACAAACCTCACCTCGCGTGTGAGGATAATATACCTTGAAGACAAAATTGACTGGTTATCTCTTCAAGGTATATTAAGCAAATGGGGTGCATTTTACATTGCATGAGTTGCATTTTCCTGTTGTTCATACCTTTTTGTAGTGAACTGTACATGTACATGAGCCGAGCGACAATACAATCAAAAATAAATAAATAAAAAAAGACAATGCGTGAACGGGAAAGACATGATAGAGACCGCGACCGGGAAAGAAAGCGAGATCGGGACCGCGACAAAGAACGCGACCGAAGGTACCACTCCAAGTCCCCCACCAGGAGCAGCCGGCAAAGCTCCAAACCCAAGAAGAAGAAGTCGAAGAAATCTAAAAAGTACTACAGGCGTAGTCGTAGCAGCAGCCGCAGCTCGTCGCGCACCTCATCGCCACGCAGTCCAAGTAGCTCCCGGAGCCGGCACAGCAAGAGTCGCAGTCGGGACTATAACAAATCTCGCTCTGCCTCCCAAAGGACAACCAGAGCACCGAGTTCGGAGAGCAATTCACGTTCAACGCCTCTCGCTAGCAACGTCAAGGGCATCGATTTGCTGGATACCAAAGTGCAGAAGGCCTTGGAAAAGATAGACGAGGATACCTTCAAGCCGACAGCTTTCTTCAGCACCAAAGATCGTGAGGCTCCAGAGAAGATTATCATAGATCTGAAAAACGAAACGGTGACCGTACCGAAGCCATCGAACCCGGTCCAAACCGAAGATGTAATATTTCATCCCAACGTAAGTTGCATTTCTCGGTTCTATCGTCCTCTTCTCACAAATATCTGTCGTTTTCGTTTTTCAGTTCCTTGGAAATCCTGACCTTAAGACGGAGAAATGGATTCGCAAACTTTACGTATATCGACAAAAATACATCCAGGAATAGTAGAATTTACAATTTGTATTTAAGAAACAATAAACGTATGTCTAGAATATGTCGCTGCCAGTTCTTCGCGCACGGAGAAATGCCTCCGATGAAGTAAGTTGCTCTTCGGCCGATGGTTCTTTGGGACTGCCGTCTGCCTGGAGGCTGCCCGCCTTGAAATCCTCAACAATCTTTTTCGAATAGACTGCGTTGAACAAGTCCAGACTGGTGAATTCTGATTGCACTACTTCCGGTGCTTTGTACGACACATAGGGCTTCAGCTTGCAGTCCGTTAGATCGGGCACAATAATATCGGGGATTTTCTCAGGGATCTCCACAAATTTTCCATCAACCAAGATGCCTGTGTCGCGGACGCCCCGCTTGTCAATGGGCACCGGGGGATTGGCCATGGTCTTTTGGGCCTCCTTAACCACGCGAGTGCCGCGCTTGCTGTGTACGTTAAATTTGCGAAAGTTCCGCTTGCCATCCAAGACAGCAGACGTGCTGATGGCTCTCTGCGGGCACTTGAGTGCCAATGGCACCAGTTTAATACAGTTCTGCATTGCTTTTTTTGTATTTTTTGAAATTCCTGCTGGTTAAATAACCAAATTCGGAAACAGCAATCAGCTGTGAATTGTGCGCGCTGCCAACTTATTTTTATACTCCAGCGCTGCCAATCTACTTTTCTCTGCAGTTACTCTCATACTTTACCTTTACCTTTTTTAGGCAAAATCCAATTAAAGCAAGTATTTAAAATAAATCAGTCAAGTAAAAAATTGATTCATCAATCATATAAAACTATGTGGGCAGGGCTGAGGGTTCTATTTAGCTAGTAATATTCGACGGAATATCAAAAACGAGTAATATGTATATCGTTAGTATATTTACGGTATATTTTTAAGGTGCTATGGTCTATTTTGGTATATTTCTGAGGGTCGGGCGGTATATTTGACCGATATATCCGCGGTCACACCGGGCACAACAGACGAGCGCGACTGTCAAACATTTGAAAAACGCCGGCGCGTGTGATACCAATAGGCTGACAGTTTGTCGTGTGTTCAATGCTAGAATAAATCGCATTTCTTATGAGAAAGCCCGCCGCTGAAGTTCGCTTCCACCGTGACGTATGTGCGCCAAACAATTTCTAACAAAGTAAACAACTCTCTGTGTAATCAAGAAACAACCACCATGCTGCCGCTGCAGGAGCAAGTGCAGCCGCAACCGCCGCCACAACCCCAGACCTTTAATTGGCAACTGGAGGATTACGCCTACTTTCGAAAATGCGGAGAACTTACCACTTCGCCGGATGTGCAGAGCTTTGGCTTCAATTGCGCCTTCTGCCCTGCAATTTGCCTGCAGTTCTCGGTGTTTATGGATCACATTCGCGGCCAGCATATTCAGGACGTGAGACGACGGTACGAGGACTCCGAGGATACAATCGAACAAACAACCCAAACAGATTTAATGATAATGGAAATGGACTGCCATGACATATTCCAACTGGAAGACCAGGACCAGACCGCAACCGACAAATGCACGAAGAAATCAAATTTGAATGGAATGGAGATGGGAACTGAGACGGAATCCACGATTGTGGCAGACACGCAACGCTTGGGGCTGATAGACATGGACATTCAGCTGATGAATATCGTCGCAGCGACCCCCACAATGCAGCTATCCCATGCAGTAGGAGAACCCGAAATAGATTTGGTTTATGTTATGGAAAATCCATTGCCACCCTCACCGCCGCCATCCGCGGACATTTCGGGTGACGAGCAGACCTGCCTGCAGGCACTGGGTCCGTTTGAAGTGCTTCATGAAATAGTGGGCACGGTCACGTCTACGCCGACGCCCTCACCTTTGGCTGGGCCTGGTGTTGGGGTCGCCGCTCCACTTCAACCGCCGCGATACGAGACACGACGCGTGGTAAGTTAATCGCCGATTCCTTCTGTACATTCGCTCTTTTTCCCGCTCTTTCCCGCTCGCTGCCCTCTCTTGTTACAGTAAACGCTCTGCCGCGAGCGTACCAATATTGCTTGCTCTTCCAATTACCAAAGTAGTTCGCGCTCGGGGTGATTCACTGTCGTTTCCCCTTTTCCTTCTTTTTATTAGATTTTGTAATGCAAAAATGGTTTTCCGCCGCTGTCTAGAGGTGGAGGAAGAGCTGAAGGCTGAAAGGCAGTTCCGGAGGAAGCTTAACCTGGTCACTTGACCTTCAAAATAACGGCGCAATGGCACACAACAAAATATTGAGAAAAAGTGTGTCGCTTCGTTGCCCTGTCCGTCCGCGCTCTCCCGCTCCCTCGTGTTTCTCCTTTGTTTTTTGTCTTCCCCTTTGAGTCCCGTTGTTATCCACGGCCCTATGTTTTGGAAGCACAGAGAGACAGAGAGAAAGAGAGAGACGTTTTGTCAGTTCGTCAGAGACATTGCTATTTTTGTTGTTCCGTTTGTATACACTTGCATAGGGTATTATCATTTTGATCAGATGTTTGCAATGTAAAGAAAATGGAGGGCATATTCTTGATCAGCATGGAAATTTGAACGGTGTTATTTTGTGGTGCTTTTTTTAATCCCAACTACTGTTTCTTTACACATACTTACCCGTCTAAGTGCATCTAGTGAGTACTACTGTATGCAGATTTAAAAGGGGTATCAAAAGCTTCGGCCAACAACTTTTCATTTTGTTTTTCTTCTCCCCTCAACGCGACGTAATTTTTCAGTTTCTTTTCATCTTCGGGTTTCCAATTCTGTTTCGTTTGTTTTGTTTTTGTGGACATGGAAATTTCGAAGACACAACAATAACTTTTTTTGTGCATATGTCTCGTACGTAGGATCTGTGCAATTTCTGTGCCACCGTAAAAAATAAATATACTCAAAATGTGGGACACAAAAATTTCAGCATTTTGGAAAAGCTTATAGTATATTTTCGGGTTTGTTGTGGCACGTTCTTTGTTGTGGATTTTTAAAAATAAAAACCTATTAAACGAGAATTAACGAAATTCGTGGACATTGTCAGCCTATACATAGACACCGAATTGGTTCGGTAGTATAATGTGTTTCGAATTATGCATATACTCGTACTCATATTCGGAGTATAACTCTTACCCGTAAATGGTCATACAATAGAGTTTATATAATTTTCTAGACCTACTTCTCGGGCAACCCTCCCTGAGTTAATTGCTTTCTCTGTTCTGACAAACACTTTAGGCCATGATGTAGATGCTTGTCAATGACGAAGGTGGTAATCGGCCTTTAAACTATCAGACCATAGATTGGTAAGGTTTTTCGTTCCCCATCAATTTGACGTAGAGAAATTTCAAGAGTTTTTCGCTCTTCCAGATAAATATAGACCACAGACACAGGCCAGCGGCCACTGCATTGACGCAATGTAAATGTCAATGAATAATAATTAATTCAGCACATGGTGGTTCTGATTTTAATTTTGTGGGAAAATGGCACGGATAAATGATGGAATGGAATACATAGAGTACTTGTACAAACAAAAAAGAGAGGAATTATTATCGCAAAGCCGATATCCGGGCTAGACCATAGAGGGGGTTGGGGGGGCGGGCGGGCACAGAATAACAGAACTCTCTGTGAAATGTGAATGTGAATGCTGATAAAAATCATTTTCTATTTGCCCCTAGACCCCCGGCTACACGACACTTTCAATACAAATTATGGGTAATTTTTGGTCTTTTTTCCTTTCGTTTTTTTTTTTTACGAGTATTTTGCTATTATCAACATTGGGCAAGTTTGTCGGGCGACGCGGGCATTATCTAGACCGCAAAGAGGTAAACAAATAGGGGAAAATTATCTAAGCTTCGATTTGGTATGCGTTTTCGAGACTCTACGCACATTGGGGCAAGAAATATTGGTAAATGGAAACATAATTGTTCTGAAACTGCAAATTCCTTGCACAGTGCTTGCTTTTTCGCCTGTTTCCAATCAGTTTTTGCCATGAAATCAGTTGGTTTCTTGTCTAATTTTGATATATTTCTTTGTCTGCCATCACTAAGTGAATAAACGATGGCGATGGCGATGGCGATGACAATGACGCGCGTCTCTCCAGCCACTTTGAGTAATTTAACATTCGCCCGAGCTAACGATCGATCGATCGATCGATTCGACTCGACCGATCGTTGCCCCAGACAACCCAATCAGTCCTCCTCTCTGACTCCCAGTGCCTCTTTATCACCAACCACACCACGCCTTCGCGTCGGGGGTAATAAAATAATTGTAGATTTCTGTCGATGTTTTTAGCTATGGGAAATGGCTTAGAGATAAGACGGCTAAAAGACGGCGAAAGCGCTGCACAAAACCCCAACTAAGGAGGTTTTAATGTTCATTTAAACACTTGTAAATTGGAATTTTTAGAGCACCTGCCATAAAGGCGATCGCTGCCCATAAATCATTGTCCAAACAGAGTGACATATAGAGATCGTCATACCATAGGTGACGTTAGTATTGGCAGAATTGGTAGTGTTTTATGGATAATTATTGTTCCACAATCATGATAAATATTTATCAACTATATATGTATGTACTCGTAGGTACATTTTCTTGGTTCTTGGAACCCATTATATGTTGAAAAATCTCAGAAATTATTACCAGAGATTAGTTATTTGCTTTTTATTATCAGCAAACAGTATCTCGAAGACTTAGCCACATCTAAATCATCAATAATCCGTTGAAATCAAAGTATAATTCACCGAAAACTATCCCATATATCACTGGCTATAATCTAATCTTAAGTCGGGGATATCACTGTGCGGGTTTATTATGTGCCCCAGCGATAATTCCTTTCCCATATTTCAACATCTTCGGACAGGGGCGTTTTATGACAACGTTAACCATTCTTGAGCCCAAAAATGTGGTGGCTGGGGGGGCATTTTGACAGGCGATGCCTCAGTTTTTATCAGTCACAGCCGCGCTTATTAAATAATTAACAAGTTTAACTAAACATTCAACATTTGGGCAGGTGGAAGGTCTGTCTAGGGAGGGAGGGCTTAGAGTGCGGTTTCCACCCGCAACCTGGCCGCTGATCGATCAGCTGACGGGGTTTTATAATCAGTCTAATTAAATTAAGGCTGCCTTGTGACTGACTCCGCCGGCCTGACGGTCTGACGAAAGTTATTTGTTTAAAGTTTTGGCCACGACTCCGCGCTTAAGAGCTCTCCGACCTTTTCAAACCGAACGCATTTCGCTTTGTCAGAAATTGATTGCACCGTAATGCCCCGCGTAGTACGAGTATTATCTTTGATTTTTCGACTTTCGTTTGTATTTGCTTCCCGGTTCTAGCATTCTCTATAAGGTTTCCCGCCGCAAGGTTTATTTTCGTCGGTTGCATGGGCTTCCTCCATCAGAGGGCGTGGGCCAGGCCATAAAAGAAATGAATGAAACCCTCCCGCAGGTTGCGTGGAACCACACACCAAGTATTGCTCATAATTTATTAGCGCACGTTTCGTTTATTACATTCCATTCCAGTCGAGTCAAATCGGGTCTCGTGTTCTTCCGGATTTTGCATGTCGGTGTTTTGCCTGTTGTCATATGGCTTTGGGGATATTTTATATAGCCTACAAATGGGAGCTTGGCCTCTAAGCTCGACCATAAGCCCAGTTCATAAATAGAGCATTCCCCAATTCGTATCAATGTTTGAGTTTATGAGGTGAATGCCGATCAATAAGAGCCCTCCCTTGGGCCTGTCAAACGATTCACTGGGAGCAATAAATCGAACATAAAACGGGGGAAAAACCGAACCGAACAGAACACCTAAAACTTGCAATCATCAAGCAGGGCCGAATACACAAGTTGACACCATTTTCCAGCGATTCGGCATGGCTTTCCATGCCCAAGGCCTTATAATGGTATTACCCGTAAGTGCAGCATTAACGGGCTTTGCCATGAATCTTTTTATTTGCACTCGGCCCATACCCAGCTCAGTCCCCGGCCACATCCAAAGCTCCACACACATTTGGCCAGTGGCTTAACTGGAGCGCGTTCTAATTAAAAACTAAGAGATTGGGAGGGGGGGCGGAACGGGGCAAATGGCTACGATGTCGAAATACAAAATGGTAATGGAAACGTATCGGAATAAGTGTATTTCTATTAATTAGTTTGAGGCGAAAACGAAAACAGCATCGCAACATCGCATCATCAAAGGAACTTTTGATTGGCCCTGCCCGCATATTTCTTGGTGACAAATGCAATAAACAATCGTTTTTAATTGACGAGAAAACATCAGAGTGGACCCCTCCTCCCCCCAACCCCATTACCATTACCCTCTGCAGCCATTGGCATGGATGACGCAGCTGCTCGCACTCGCACTCGAACCCGGAATTGAAATCGGAATCGGAATCGTCAGCCATGGAGCCGCAGTGCAAGTGTGGATTCTGCTTATCGCAGAACTTATTCCTTATATTTAGTCTTGGGAAAGTTTGACCACATACATTCCTTCCTTTCGTCGAAATGAAAATATTCAGATATCCTTAATGCTTATCCTGCCCCTACACAATCTATTCCGCCTTCGAAACTTCACTTAAAATGCATTGCTGCACTGCCTTCCTCCCACCCTCTCAGCCCCTGACAATCCCTTGACGAGTTTCGACCCCTTTCCATTTAAAAAATATATAAATAAACCATAAGGGAGAAACAAAACACACAGTTAACTCAATCAAATTGGTCTGCGATCGGGTTTCAATGCAGTATACCCCGGAGAAGTCCAGTCCCTGTCCCATCTATTGGCGCCCGTTGACGTTGCCGTTGCCGTTGCCGTTGCCGTCATCGTAGCTCCTTTTGTTTCTGTTGTTGCTTATTGAATTTTTATGCAATTTTGTTAAACAGTTAACTGGATCAATTATTTGAATTGCGTGTTCAGTAAACAGACACAGAGAAAAGGCAGGCAGACTGGACACGCCTTAGAAATGTGTCTGTAGTGTGTCGAGTGTCGGTGTCTGAGCGGTCCGAAGAAGCGGCAAAGCCCGTCTAGCCTCGCCTTTGTTTGCCTCTCTCGCCCAACACAAAAGAATAAAATAAAATAAAATAAAAGCTAAAAAGACGAGCACTAAGAAACAGCTGCTCAACCATTTGCACTATTCAAATTTCCGATATGGTCGGTCTCTACAGCGATGTACAGCGACGGATATGTGCTGTAGGGATATGCAACTATTTCCTGTTGCTAGGTAGACAACGACGTCAAGGATAGACCCAGGCCATAGAGGGTCAGCCGGCGGGTCGAGCTTGGGAATACGACTGAGAGAGAGAGAGTGAGAGAGAGAGGGAGGCGGGGTAACTTTAATGGGCTTTCAGTTCCCTTCGCTCACCTTTTTGGGGTGGCGTCGAGAGTTGGGTGTGACCCGAACATGTTTTTCCTGGGTCCAACAGAGAGGGGGTCGAAACTTTAATTTCCACGTTTTTAAATTGCATTCTCGATTGGGGCCAAGGCTTTTTTTCTTTCTTTTTTTGTAGTTGTGTGCAATTTTTAGTTATTCAATTAACTTGGAAAGGGTTCCGTTCGTTTTTTTTATGGAAAAGGTTAGGCCAAGGCCCCTTTCCGACAGGTGAATGAGAGTGGTTAAGTTCCGCTGAAATGCCATCCAATTAATCAGAATCCACTCTGGCCAGTAACCCCATTTGGATATTGATTACTGGGCTACCACTCACTGGGCTTGTGGACACAGCAGTAGCTTTGATAAACGTCAGCAGGGAATGATTTTAATGGAGTTTCCCCGTACCCTTTAATTGGCCATCGTACGACACTAGAAATTGGTCATTAGCTCGGACTCAAATGGTGGTTAATGCCAATACGATTATAGCAACATTAGTATTGATTTCCGTAGTACCATTTTAGTTTAGAACTCTTTCTACTTCTGTCAGCCACAAAGGACACTCTGGAAATAGTGCATAATTATTAGAACAGTTTAGCCCGAAGCTAATGTACCAGCTTTTGGGCTAATCGTTACCAATACCACAAATCCCAATTAAGTCTCCCCAAAGAACGTTTTATTATACTTTATCTACCACCCCCAATAATGATATCGACTTTTTATGGGCGGGTATGGAACAAAAAAGAGGTGCTAAAACATGGACGATTGTTGGGGCCCGGCCACTCGCCTTCAGCTCTAATTCAAGACAACTTCAATTACAACTACTGGAAGCAAGGGTAGAGCTGGGAATACCCTCTCGCAGTGGGGACAACCAGTAGGAATTATTCGTCGAATGGTGCAAAATTCCCATAAGCGAAAGGAAACATTCGTTGGCGTTGCTAACCTCTAGCCAAAGCTGAGGGTGTGCCATTACAATATATTATGTCTCACGCGATGCCGATCACAGCGGGTGGGAACCGGTTAGAACTGCTTATCACGTACATACATATAACGTATCTAATGTTTGCGCCCCAGTCGACCGGTAGGACAAAATAATTTGGAGTTTCTGTATCGATTTCTGTTCTCAATGGTACCTACGCACTGTATATGGGGTAGGTCGGAACTCGTTTGGGTTTCGAGAGATCAGGGGAATAGCATCTCGGATTGAAGTTACATATATCCACCCAGCGCCTTGAATTATTCATGCATACTCGTATGTTTCATTCATGGGGACAATACAATAGAATGCGAAGAATGAGAACGGTTAGGCGCTCGCTGGCGAGGGATTCGTTTTGTATATTTTTCGAAACGCAAAGCAACAACCAACAGGGGAGCAAAAAGATATATAGTACACATCGAAATGTGTACATATAGGAGAGGTATGTGAGTGTATATGGGTATGTATATGCCATATGCAATGCCGATAAGAACAATGACGACGGCAACGACAACGTAGACGACACAAAGGCCAATAGCCGCTGATATTGGAGGACTGGGAACTGTGAGCTGTGGCGAGGAGAGCGGACTTTCCCTTTTTGTTTGAGTTCGTGTTCATGTGATTGTTTTTGTGATTGTGTGTGTGCTTGTTTGTTCCATCGATAAACCCAACCCCTCCCAATCCTCTGAGGCTGGCCAAGATCATGTGGCCAGGTCATTGCTTATCTTAAAGATACAAAACACAAACAGAAGCAATACAAAAATTTATTTATTTATGCGAAATATTTATTCTTGTTGGATCTCCAGGCAATGCAGCGCAAACTTCGTCAGGCGGAAAACCAGAATGCAAAAGATTCCAACCGGCAAGAGCCAGAGGCGGAGGCAGAGGCAGTGACGGGAGCGGCAGATGCAGAACAGTTCTCCCCCGAAAACGTGTCGGAGCTAACACCGCCAGCGACGCCTCCAACCCCAGGGCCGCCCACGTCCCCCACGAGTAGCATTGGCAGCAACGTGGACTTCCAGGCGGTGTGTAAATATACATATATGCCAGTGATGGCCCCTCCCCCATATGATCGTTCTCTAAGAGATCCACCCTTCCCTTCCTGCAGCGCACTCGTCGCGAACTGGAACGAAATCGAGAATTCGTTGGCTCTCTGCTGGCGGCCTATGAACGCATGGAAAAGTTGTGGAATCCCCGGCATCCCGACTACAAGTACAATGCCAAGCGGAGTGTTTACGGAGAACTGGCTGCCCCACTGGAGGGCATCTGCCAGATGCAGCTGACGGGCGTCGAAATATTTGCCGTACTCAAGGAGCTGCGTGGTCGCTATCGCCGGGAGCTGAGCAAGCTAAATGCCCTCGGCGGGAAGTACAAATCCCGCCTGTGGTACTTTGACAAGATGCACTTCCTCAGAGGCGTCATCGAGAACAAGCGAGCCGAAAGGGAAGCCAAGGTAGGTAGCCAGATACGGGACTCTCGTATCGACCATCGCACTCATCTGGAGGAGTACTTACAGATCAGCAATGATAGCACCGAAAGCGAAAAGTCATGCGAAACCGATGGCGAGTCCTGCAGCAAGTCTGCCCTGTATCGTGAGGTGCTCAGCTTCATACTGGATGCGTTCAAGCGGCTGGAGTGCTTGTGGAATCCCCAGCACTACGAGTATGCCAGCTGCTGCAAGAAGGAGCTGTACCGGGAGATCTCCGCCCAATTGCAAGAGGAGCTCAACTACGAGCTGAGCGGCGAGGAGTGCCACAAGGAGATACTGAAGCTGAGGACGCGCTATCGCAAGGAGCTGCGCATGGTGATCAAACACAAGGGATTGTATCTGCCCAAGCTCTGGTGCTACGACGAGATGGAGTTTCTGCATCCGATACTCCAGGAGCAGATCTTCAACAAGATCAGCAAGGTAGGTCTGCTGATTTTCTACCCTTCTAGAACCTACAAAATCCATCCTTTGGCTTTGCAGAAGGTCGGTGTGGTGGAGACCAACCAGAAGACGAAGTTCATCGATGCCAGCTCCATTGAATTCGGAAGGGCAGAGGATCAGCTGCAGTTTGTGGAGATCTATCGCAATTATGCGGCGTTGTGGGATGTGGATCATCCCGACTTTAGATCGAATGCCTACCGCAGTCAGGCGCTGGCCCAGATGTTGGACGAACTGAACACATCCTTTCATACGGCATATGCCGCGGACCAACTGGAGAAGACTCTGTTCGAGCTGCGCAAGGAGTTTTCAGCGCAGAAACGGAAAATACTCACCAACCCAGGGGACTCGTGCAGCATTCCCCTGCTGCACGCAAGACTGGCAGACTTTTTGGAACAGAACCTGGGGCCCTTCCGATGTGACGTCTGCTCGGAGCTCATCAAGACCAGCGACCAGTATAAGGTGCATCGGTCCGGGCACGACGGCACCCCGCCCTTCATATGCACGCTCTGCGGCAAGGGCTTCCAGATGCCGTGCAATCTGACGGTGCACATTCGGCGGCATCGGCGCGACTTTCCCTATGCGTGCGAGAAGTGCGACAAACGCTTTGCCACCTCCACAGAGGTGGCCATCCACCTGCGGACGCACACTGGAGAGCGGCCCTACATTTGTGACCTGTGTGGGAAATCTTTCAAGACGTGGTCCTTCTTCGATATACATCGGCGCAGGCACCTTAACCAGTCGACATTCAGCTGCCCCATCTGTGCAAAGGGGTTCTACGAGAAGAATCGCTTCACCGACCACATGAACTCCCACTGGGCCATACGCAAGCACCTGTGCACGGTGTGTGGCAAGACCTTTACCACCTACGGCAATCTCAAGAAGCACACCGAATTGCATTTGGCCGTGAAGAAGTACAAGTGCTGCTCGTGCGGCAAACGATTCGCCCAGTTTGCCAGTCTGCGCTGGCACAAAAAGCGGGCACACGGCTCTGGGCAATCGGAGGAGAAGTAGACCTCGCATCCACTCCTGTGCCCCATGTTATTTACAAGGCAATCGTAGAGAGTTAGCTACGAGTTGTACAACTTATATTGCCATCATCCACTTGAAGATATTGCTAGCTGGAAGTGTACTTATCTAGCACTAAGTAATGTATTTATTTACTATTTAAGTATGTCTGTTATATGGCCTGGCCCCTAGAGTTCGCTGCTTGAGTTCAGTATGCTTAATCGCGATAATCGAGCGA
The DNA here is from genome assembly GCF_003369915.1 of Drosophila miranda. NCBI lineage: Eukaryota > Metazoa > Arthropoda > Insecta > Diptera > Drosophilidae > Drosophila > Drosophila miranda. The sequence goes on from NC_046676.1 coordinate 10,118,962, forward strand.
TTAGGTTTCCATTAACCGAATGGTTGTAACTTGCTGTTGTGCTGTCGAAATGTCATTGAAAGTGAAACCAAATATACATACATATGCACATATGGAATGAATCGAATGCACATAGTATGTGCATTGTAAATGTACATAAGTGTTCTCTTCAGTTATTTTGAAGTGGAAACAACCAGTTGGAGGGGGTGTATTCTGTAAGAAACTGGAATAAACTCAATTTAAATAAAAATTGTTCTTCTCAGACCACAAATCCTCCGTCGCATCGATATTCATTTATATTTTATGCCTCGACTTTGGCTAATTTGTCAAGCCTTTATTTACTCCAATTGAGTTTCTCCACTCCCACAGCGGTCCCTCGGCAATAAAAGTGCAAGTGACAAATGGTGGGGGCAGACCAGACCAGGCCCATAGAAGCACTTAAAGACCAGAGTCAGAGCTCAATTAGATTTCATTAAATTGTTGCAACAGCGAACGAAATGCGAGCACAAATGAAAATGAAAATGAGAATTAATTGCACTAATCACTTGTGCGCGAATAAACAAATGTCTAGAGCAGCGAACTGCAGTGAACTGTAACGAAGTAATTATTGTACCCGGGAGAGGAGAGGGCGAAAAATCGAAAGCTAATCAACTGTCGAATGGTGGCGGGCGGCGGGTGTCGGAAGAGTAAATAACAAAGACGAATGGGGTTCGGCGTTTGGCGCTCGGCTTCGTATTGAGATTTATCTGGTTTCACAGTGCTCTTAAAGCCTGTAGAGTAGAGATAATGGCCGAGCAATTTCAATTCGTAGCCTTCCTCCTCGCTGCCAATAACAAAGTCATCGTAGTGAGCATAGCTTGACTCTCAATTGAATCTCCTGAAGCTTATGTAGAGCTCATGAGGCTGGGAGCTGGTCAGGCGGTGCAGTTTTTCGAGGCCAATAAAGAACTCCCCGTTGAGCTTGCCAAACCCTTTCCTGTACTGATCCCAGTTGCGATAGAAGTTCACAGAGCCATCCAGTCGACGCTGAATAGCCATCCATCCAGGACCGGCGGTCGTGAGACCCTCACAGGACACCAGAAAGGGCAGGAACCCTGGCAGATGGATCAAATGAATCCCAGACGACATGCCGTAGGGCATACAAGTGGTGGTGGCTGCCTCCCAGTCTGCCAACAGGTCGTCCTTCTTCTCCCTGAACTTACCTTCAAAATATACGACTTTGGCTCTCAGATGATCGATCAATGCCGCACTGGAGGTGTTCTGTTTTCTTAAATCAGTCAACACGTGCTGTTTCCTCTTCAATCTGGTCTCGTAGACCTTGACCTTTTGCTCGAGTTCCTTGATTTGATCCGCCTTTTCCTTCAGTTTGGCTGTATATGTAGCATTTTGAGCATTACAAATCTCTGTGAGATTCTCAAATCTCTTCAGTAGATCGTCGTCAGTGTGTTCCTTGGTTTGAAGCTTGTTTATTTCATTTTCTCTGTCCTTGATGGTGGCTGCACTCTCTGCTATTTTACCCATATAAACGTCCAATAGATCATCCAGATCTCCTTTGCTAATGCGAATGGTTTTGTGCTGATCAATGTGGACTTCTGCCAACTTCTCGTGCAAGGCTGTGACATTGGCAATGGGCATGCTACTTGACGGTACTACTTCAGTTTTGTTCTTCAAGTCTATAATGGCAGCCTTGGTTGGCTTAAGCTTGGGGGTGTCTTGAAAGGACCAAGGTACAGCCAAAAGAATCAGCAGTAAAACGAAACAGTTTTCCATTGTGAGTCGTATTCTCCGAACCGTGCACATTGCAATCAAAATTAAACTGAGATCGCAGACGAAATGCATTTTGAATGAATTAACTGTTCAAATCCGGAAGCTAATGCAAAGCTGTTTGCTGATAAGAATTATTGCACTTCCAAGCCGCACTTGAACTTGAAAGTGTACTTGTACAGCTGCGTTTGATTCGTTTGTTAACCATAGCTGGGCTTGAATTTAAATTTTATTTTAGATACAAATATTTAAATTATTTTAATACATTATTTAAATACATTTTTTTTCAAAACATTGGTGCTTTTTTCATTTACTTTCATACTTCACGCTCTACTGAAAGCAGGTTGGCAGTCCAGCAGCATTTCATTCGAGGTGCAGTTTTTCAGCAGTTGGCAGTTTTCCCGTTTATCGATAGCAACAGTGGAACATATGAAATACCCTTCCGGAATATTTAAACCTATTTCAAAAATATTTTGCAGCTCATCTTCTTTCTACAGAGACCAAGAATAATCATGCATGAATATGTCTAAAACATATCAATTTGAGAAAATTTCTTCATCAATTACGTTTTAAAAACATTTTGGAAAACAGGGTATACAAAGGGCTATACACGCATCATGTCTTTAAATACTAGCAACATTGATACTGTTTTTTTTTTTTGTTGAACTATTTTGTTTAAGCCTTGTTTTAGCCAAAATACAATAAAAGCAAAGACTAAAAACTAGCCAATCTTGAAGAAAATTTATTAATCAACGGCTTAAAACTATGTGAGCCGAACTAAGGGTTTTAGTTAGCCAGAATTATTCAACGGAATTTCTAAATTGAGCAATATGAACGACTAGCCTATTTCGTTTTTTTGTTTTGACTTATTTCGCTAAAACCGTTTTTTGGTTGACCTATTTCACTAAAACCTTCTTTTAGACAAGATCCAATAAAAGCAAGTGTTTTAAATAAACTAGTCAATTCGCAAATAGATTCACTAATCGGATAAAATTATGTGGGCATGGCTAAATGTTCTATATAGCTAGTAATATTCCACGGAATATCATAAACGAGGAATATGTAAAATAGAACTTGAATTCGTCAGTATATTTACGGTATATTTTTCAAATGAGATGGTATATTTTGGTATATTTCTGAGGGTCGGACGGTATATTTGAGCGATAAGCCCGCGGACAATGCTGAGGGACAGAACTTTATTCTCTTTTTTTCTTTTTTTGCAATTTATGTATTCAGCTCTTGCAATTTATTATCTTAACTGATCAAATACTTGTTCAATACAATATATCGGTGGAACAAAGTTCAATTAAAACAAAGGTGAGGCGAGACATTTGCCGGTCAACCTGCGCGTCCATAGCGGTGTTTTCCGCACACAGAGAACGGTGACTGGAAAAAAATGTAAATCCCGTACTTCCAGCTAGAGTGTAGCTCATGTAGCTGGTCACATCCTGAGAAACCTGCTGTGTCATTATAGCCACGTTAGAAATCATCTTAGTTGGCGAGCTTGTGCCTGCATTCACTGAATTTTATTTTATTTCATCACTTTCAGCTAGCACCCGGAGCAAATAGGACCATCATGGCAGACAACGTGCATAATGGGGAATCCGAAATAAAGGTATAAATAAGATAAATTCCAGTGCATATACATAAGTTTGTACTTTTTGCTGAATTGTAAAAATGCATTCGCATTTGTTGCAGCCTCGCAGCTATCAGCTGCGTCTCGTGGATCATATTACGAAGAACAATGGGATAATCTACTTGCCGACCGGATCTGGCAAGACATACGTGGCCATCCTGGCCCTGAAGCGATTCTCCAAAGACATGGACAAGTAAGTCGCTTGCATTTTTTTTTCATACTGGAATTTTGCAAACACACTCATACATAAGCAAAAAAGCAAAGCATACATACATATTTTGCTGTTGAACTGAATTCTCGGATTTGTTTACACTCCTACAGATCAATCGAGGAGGGCGGAAAACGAGCTATATTTATGTGCAATACAGTCGAGCTAGCCCGCCAGCAGGCAATGGCCGTGAGGAAATTCTCAAATCTCAAAGTGGGGTTCTTTGTGGGGGAGCAGGGCGTCGACGACTGGTCGAAGATAAAATGGAGCCACGAAATAAGCGATAGCCAAGTTAGTGTCGAGCTCATGACGCCTCATCAAACCAATATGCATTTCTGATATTCGTTTATATAGAACGGATGCACTAGTATTTGTGCTTCCAAGTGCTTTACAAATTTGGCCCTGGCTTTTTTTTCTAATTGAATTTTCTTATATCTTGCAACGACAATAGGTTCTGGTGGGCACAGCCCAAGTCATGTTGAATATGGTCACCCAGAAGTACTTGGAGCTGAGCTCTGTGAGCATCGTGATTATAGACGAGTGCCACCATGGCACTGGCCACCATCCCTACCATGAGTTCATGCATCTGTTTTTACTCGCTGAACGGAACACGCCACTGCCGCGCGTTGTGGGACTGACGGGTGTACTCATTAAAGGCAACGAATTTAAGCTGGTCGCTCAAAAGCTCAGAGAGCTGGAGACGACATACAGAAGCAATATTATCACCGTGTCCGACACGGAAGAATTGAAAAACGTGATGCTGTGAGACCTTTTAAGCCCTTTCCATAGAAGAAATCACGCTATAGCAGTTCTATTTATTTTTTGCAGCTACTCTACCAAACCAAGGGAGTATTTAGTGACTTATCCAAACCAAGTGGGGAGCCTTCAGATCGGGCACGCCATACAACGATGCATAGAGCACTTCTACGTAATCCTAGACGATTTGGAGATTGGCAAACAGCCTACGCGCTATTCCAAGGGACTGTCGACCTTCCGCGATCCGCACAAGAAGGGATATATAAAGACTCTGCTCAACGACTTCCAGTACCAGCTGGAGCACTACGGCGTATATGCGGCATCCATGGCCATAGTATCGGTGATTCTAGAGATTGAAATCAAGCTGCATCAGTCGGAAACCCTTGCCCTGACCCACATATATAAGTTGGCCATCTGTCTGTGTAACCGGATCAATCACATGCTAAAGAAAAAGCTTCGCGATTTGGTCGACGATGATACGGAACGCGATGACGCAGTCCACACGGAGGAAACCATCATAAACTTTTCGACTCCCAAGGTGCAGAGATTTTTGCAATACGTGCAGAAAACGTTCTCGGGCAAGGATGCCAAGGATATTTGCTGCTTGGTCTTCGTTGAGCGCCGGTATACGAGCAAATGCATATACCAAGTGTTGAAGAAGTTCATTGCGGTTATTCCGGCGCTGCGCGATGTTCTCGTGCCGCAGTTTATGGTGGGCCGCAACTCAGTTTCAGCGGATTGTGAGAGCGTCCTGGAGCGCAAGTGGCAAAAGTCGGTACGTTATGCCTCGGGCCTCAGCACAGAACAGTATATTAACAGTATATTATTCTCCCCTGTCGCAATCCCCATCAAAGGCCATTCACCAATTTAGGGATGGCGAAGCCAACCTGATGGTCTGTTCGAGCGTTCTGGAGGAAGGCATCGATATAAAGGCCTGCAATTACGTGTTGATCCTGGATCCTATAAAGACATTCAACATGTACGTGCAGACGAAGGGGCGGGCTCGATCCAAGGAGGCCCACTTTGTGCTTTTTTCCTCAGATTTGGACCGCATGAAAATCAACCAACAAATCAATCAATATCGCCAAGCCCATACCGACATCGGAGAGTATTTAAAGGATCGCGTCCTGGATCGGGCCGAACCTTTGATGCAAGAGATAGCCGATCACTTCCACGAATTGATCCCACCATTTATAAACGAAAAAGGTGCCGTGCTGCTGCCTAGCAGTGCCCTGATGCTGCTCCACCGCTACTGCCAGAGCCTGCCCTCGGATGCATTCGGCTTTGTGGAGCCCTGGATCACACTAATCAGCTGGGACCAGAAGCAGAAACTCTTTGGCACACAGGCCGCAAACAAAGAAGTCGTCTCTATCGAACTTCCACTCAGCTCGTCCGTGCGGGATAAAATTTATGTAAGCCCAAATTGGACTACCCAGCGTCGACAGTCAGTAATCATGTTCGAATCATTCCAGAGCGATCCCATGACTTCCGTTAAGGCGGCAAAAATATCGGCAGCCTTTAAGACCTGCATTAAACTGTACTCCACGGGGGAGCTCAACGAGCGTTTCCTACCCGTCACGCTTAAGGACCGGGTGACGGCGATAGCCGACTTTCACTTTGACCACTGGAAGAAATACAGCGACGATGGTGAGTCTTATTCAATCAAATACCCACTAATTCTGTTTAATCATTCTCCTCCTTGGGTGCTTTTAGTTATCGATACGGTAAACAAGCAGAAACTCAAGCCGGAGACACAAACTACCTTCAAGACCTCTTGTCCGACGGAGTTCTTCGATTGCCGGCCACGGGTGGGTGAAGTCTGTTATGCCTATGAGATCATTTTGGAGCCGCAGTTCGAGCGCAACGACTACACAGAGCACATCCACGACAACATGCTGTCGGGTAGGAACTTTGCGTTGCTGCTGAGGAAGCAGCTGCCACCTCTCTCGAAGATGCCGCTGTTCTGCAATCAGGGCCCATTGCATGTGCAGGTTAGGGAGCACCCGCGAGAGCTGGTTATTGCAAGTGCGGAGCAGCTGGAGCAACTGCATCAGTTCCATGGAATGCTGTTCCGCGATCTGTTGAAGATCTGGCGTCCCTGCTTTGTACTGGATCGTCGAGGCAAGGACAACTCCTACCTGATCGTGCCTCTAGCCGTGGGCGCAGAGCATCAGAATGTGGTGGACTGGCCGCTGGTCCATCAGTTCCAGCGTCTGCCCACCCCGAAGCCTGTCAGTGTGAAGCAGCGCAAGGAACAGCGAGCGCCGCGTCCAGAGGACTATGAGGGGAAAATTGTGACTCAGTGGTATGCCAACTTCGCGAGCAAGCGAATGCTCGTGCACAAGGTGCGCAGAGACCTGACTCCGAGCAGCCTGATGGGAAGCAACCACCAGAACACGAGCTATGCCAAGTTCACCACGTCTAAGTATGGCGATGACATCGGAGGAATTGTTCGCATGGACCAGTTCCTGATCGAGGTGCGCGAGCTTACGGAGCAACTGAACTTCTATGTCCAGCAGCGGGGCAAGACGTCGGCCCAGAGCAAGGCCAGGGCCAAGATCATCCTCATTCCGGAGCTCTGCTTTAATTTCGATTTCCCCGGCGACCTCTGGATAAAAGCAGTGTTTCTACCCAGCATCTTGAATCGGCTCCACTTCATGCTGCATGCTGAGGCATTACGACAACGCTTCAATACCTACCTGGGGCTGCAACATCTGCCTCAAAATGGAGTTGACTATAGGCCAAAGCTCTTGGAGATCGACTGGTCGTTGCGCCGCAATGTGGATACCCATGGCAATGCCATTCCCAATGATTATGATGAAGGCTCACGCTCAATTCTGGAGCCCCTACCCATCAAAGAACTTGAGATTGGGATGAAGACACTGCAGATACGCGACTTACAACATTCGTGGCAGCAGAACCTGGAACCCGTAGACCTACCCCGGAACATCATGTCCGCCTATACCGTGGAGTTGAACTATTACAACAATTTTATATCCGGCCAAGTGGCGTCTCTCGACAAAATGGAGCAGGACGACAGGGAGCTCTGGCTGGAGACGCAGTTCAAGATGCCTAAAGGGAACATCTATGAGACCAGGAGTCCAGCAATGCCCCCTGCCGCATGGACTGCCGTGCTCCCGCAGACCAGCTCAGCTCCCAAACCACAGTCGTTGAATGTGTTGCCGGTTCTGATGAAGAGCGTCTCCGATGATCACATCACTCCGGCCCACCAGGGTGAGTTCCTGGCGGCCATCACCACAGCGGGATCGTCCGATGTTTATGATATGGAGCGAGTGGAGCTGTTGGGTGACTCGTTTCTCAAGATGAGTGCCAGTCTTTACCTGGCCAGCAGGTATCCCGACTGGAACGAAGGCACGCTCACGGAGGTCAAGTCGAGGCTGGTGTCCAACAAGAACCTGATGTATTGCCTCAGGGAGACGGATATTCCCAGTCGTATTAGCTGCAGTCTGTTCGACCCCAGATTAACGTGGCTTCCGCCCAGCATTAATCTGCCCGAAGATGTCTTGGATGTGTGGACGGAGCAGCCGAGCTTTGCCAAACTGATTGGTCCCCAAAATCTCTTGAATCTGGCCCTTAGTGACGAGGAGATTCTGGCAGGTCGTTGCAACGAGGATACCTATCGTCGCTTTGTGCAAGATTGCAAGAGCAATCAGCAAGGCTATTATGACGGTGGAGACTTCTCCTCCGGCGCGAACTTCTTGTTTGGTGAGGTCACTGTTCAGAACAAGGTGGTGGCTGACACTCTGGAGGCCCTTCTGGGAGTCGTTGTGAGAAACTATGGATTGCAACATGGCTTCCGCATGCTGGAATACTTCGGCATTTGCAAGCCGGACGTTGATAAGCCATTGTCGCAGCTGCTCGATCTTCAGTTAAAGAGCACCAAGATGCGAGCCAACGCGAGCCCTGACGATATTGATGGCTTCCTGATCAACCACTCCTATTTAGAACAGAATCTGGGCTACAAATTCCGGGATCGGGGCTACCTCTTGCAGGCCCTGACGCATCCGTCGTTTCCCACCAATCGCTTGACCGGCTGCTACCAGGAGCTGGAGTTCATTGGCGATGCCATACTCGATTTTCTCATCTCTGCATACATTTTCGAAAACAATACCAAGCTGCGTCCGGGCGAGCTCACGGATCTGCGCTCGGCCTTGGTCAATAACACGACACTGGGATGCATCTGCGTGCGCCACAATCTGCACCTCTTCATTCTGGCAGAGAACGCGTTGCTATCTGAAACCATCAGCAAGTTTGTGAAATTCCAAGAGAGCCAGGGACACAGAGTCACAAATCATGTACGCTTTCTGCTCGAGGAGAGAGATGTGCAGCCCGTTATTCTGGACTTGGACGATGAAGTGGAGATGGCCATGGAAAATGAGTCGGAAGACGGTCCACGCATCGGTGCTTTCAACTTGGCGCAAAACGTAGATGTCCCCAAGGCTTTAGGCGATGTCCTGGAGGCCCTTATCGCGGCCGTCTACCTGGATTGCCGGGATCTGCAGACAACCTGGCAGATGATCTACCATTTGTTTGAGCCCGAGCTGAAGGAATTCTCCCAGAATATACCCATCAGCCCGATCCGTCAGCTCCAAGAGCACAAGCTGGCCAATCCCGTCTACGGTCCGCCCCTGGTAGACAAGGACGTTGTGATGATGTACTGCCAGTTCACCTGCATGGAGAAGACCATTCGGGTCATTGGTTTCGGCTCCAACAAGGACCAAGCCAAATTGGCTGCTGCCAAGAGCGCTCTTCAGAAATTGGCTAAGTGTGATGCATAATCCAAAGAACTTCATACCATTGACCGTGACCCACAAAGTCTAAGCCTGACATCCATTCTGAATACGTACAATTCATTTCCACGTCTGAATGTTCAAAATGGGTGTGATGCTTAGACTTTTATTGGTCACTGTATTATTTGTAAGCTTTTCATGAACAAAAAAGCATTTTTACCAATTAGTTTATCTTTTTAAAAATTATTTTAATATGTGCGATTTCATGTACCGCGTGTGCTCGTTTTAGCTAGATTTACAATGGGCTAGATGGGCGGGCTACATCGTCAACGACGTCAATGCCATTGTTTATATTTACAATAAAGTGCAGAGTGCACTCTACATTCATTTGATCCGAGTGTCCATGCAACAGCGGTGGCTTCTGTTCAGGCCTCTGCAGATACATATATTAAGTGCCTTAGAAACTACAAATTAGAGTAAAGTAACATTGGAGGAAACAACAAATGTTTAAATGTTCCAAAGATCTGTAAGATTCTGTATGAAACTGGAATAAACTCAATTTAAATAAAAATTGTTCTTCTCAGACCATAAATCCTCCGTCGCATCGATATTCATTTATATTTTATGCCTCGACTTTGGCTAATTTGTCAAGCCTTTATTTACTCCAATTGAGTTTCTCCACTCCCACAGCGGTCCCTCGGCAATAAAAGTGCAAGTGACAAATGGTGGGGGCAGTCCAGACCAGGCCCATAGAAGCACTTCAAGACCAGAGTCAGAGCTCAATTAGATTTCATTAAATTGTTGCAACAGCGAACGAAATGCGAGCACAAATGAAAATGAAAATGAAAATGAGAATTAATTGCACTAATCACTTGTGCGCGAATAAACAAATGTCTAGAGCAGCGAACTGCAGCGAACTGCAGTGAACTGTAACGAAGTAATTATTGTACCCGGGAGAGGAGAGGGCGAAAAATCGAAAGCTAATCAACTGTCGAATGGTGGCGGGCGGCGGATGTCGGAAGAGTAAATAACAAAGACGAATGGGGTTCGGCGTTTGGCGTTTGGCGCTCGGCTTCGTATTGAGATTTATCTGGTTTCACAGTGCTCTTAAAGCCTCTAGAAACAAACATAATACGCATAAATTATTAAAAATAATGAGCATTTGTGTGTGTTGAGCTGATGGAGGGATTCATTTTAATGAATTTTTAGGGGTACAGTACGCTTGGTCCTCGGTAAATCGTTCAGCTCCATTTGGCTCTTTGGACGGATTAGCATCTGTACGGATCTCAGAGATCTGAAGCTATACCATTGCTCCCAGAAAATGCCCTGGACATTGTCCACCTCGGCCTTGAAGTACTTGCCATTCAAATTGCTATGGAAAGAGGATATAACCTGAATAATTCGTATGTGGTTGTGTGATACTCAGTGGACGGATGAATTACCTTCGCGAACAGAAGTCGTACCACCAGGCTCCGTGGTGATACTCGGCGCAATTCATATGCGTAAATTCATCGTTATCCCTATCGAAGGTTGAGAATTTCATCTTGTCATGGGTGCGTAACGCGTCGCTGGAATTTCCTTGATAATGGCCGAGCAATTTCAATTCGTAGCCTTCCTCCTCGCTGCCAATAACAAAGTCATCGTAGTGAGCATAGCTTGACTCTCCATTGAATCTCCTGAAGCTTATGTAGAGCTCATGAGGCTGGGAGCTGGTCAGGCGGTGCAGTTTTTCGAGGCCAATAAAGAACTCCCCGTTGAGCTTGCCAAACCCTTTCCTGTACTGATCCCAGTTGCGATAGAAGCTCACAGAGCCATCCAGTCGACGCTGAATAGCCATCCATCCAGGACCGGCGGTCGTGAGACCCTCACAGGACACCAGAAAGGGCAGGAACCCTGGCAGATGGATCAAATGAATCCCAGACGACATGCCGTAGGGCATACAAGTGGTGGTGGCTGCCTCCCAGTCTGCCAACAGGTCGTCCTTCTTCTCCCTGAACTTACCTTCAAAATATACGACTTTGGCTCTCAGATGATCGATCAATGCCGCACTGGAGGTGTTCTGTTTTCTTAAATCAGTCAACACGTGCTGTTTCCTCTTCAATCTGGTCTCGTAGACCTTGACCTTTTGCTCGAGTTCCTTGATTTGATCCGCCTTTTCCTTCAGTTTGGCTGTATATGTAGCATTTTGAGCATTACAAATCTCTGTGAGATTCTCAAATCTCTTCAGTAGATCGTCGTCAGTGTGTTCCTTGGTTTGAAGCTTGTTTATTTCATTTTCTCTGTCCTTGATGGTGGCTGCACTCTCTGCTATTTTACCCATATAAACGTCCAATAGATCATCCAGATCTCCTTTGCTAATGCGAATGGTTTTTTGCTGATCAATGTGGACTTCTGCCAACTTCTCGTGCAAGGCTGTGACATTGGCAATGGGCATGCTACTTGACGGTACTACTTCAGTTTTGTTCTTCAAGTCTATAATGGCAGCCTTGGTTGGCTTAAGCTTGGGGGTGTCTTGAAAGGACCAAGGTACAGCCAAAAGAATCAGCAGTAAAACGAAATAGTTTTCCATTGTGAGTCGTATTCTCCGAACCGTGCACATTGCAATCAAAATTAAACTGAGATCGCAGACGAAATGCATTTTGAATGAATTAACTGTTCAAATCCGGAAGCTAATGCAAAGCTGTTTGCTGATAAGAATTATTGCACTTCCAAGCCGCACTTGAACTTGAAAGTGTACTTGTACAGCTGTGTTTGATTCGTTTGTTAACCATAGCTGGGCTTGAATTTAAATTTTATTTTAGATACAAATATTTAAATTATTTTAATACATTATTTAAATACATTTTTTTTCAAAACATTGGTGCTTTTTTCATTTACTTTCATACTTCACGCTCTACTGAAAGCAGGTTGGCAGTCCAGCAGCATTTCATTCGAGTGCAGTTTTTCAGCAGTTGCAGTTTTCCCGTTTATCGATAGCAACAGTGGAACATATGAAATACCCTTCCGGAATATTTAAACCTATTTCAAAAATATTTTGCAGCTCATCTTCTTTCTACAGAGACCAAGAATAATCATGCATGAATATGTCTAAAACATATCAATTTGAGAAAATTTCTTCATCAATTACGTTTTAAAAACATTTTGGAAAACAGGGTATACAAAGGGCTATACACGCATCATGTCTTTAAATACTAGCAACATTGATACTGTTTTTTTTTTGTCTAACTATTTTGTTTAAGCCTTGTTTTAGCCAAAATACAATAAAAGCAAAGACTAAAAACTAGCCAATCTTGAAGAAAATTTATTCATCAACGGCTTAAAACTATGTGAGCCGAACTAAGGGTTTTAGTTAGCCAGAATTATTCAACGGAATCTCTAAATTGAGCAATATGAACGACTAGCCTCTTTCGTTTTTTTGTTTTGACTTATTTCGCTAAAACCGTTTTTTGGTTGACCTATTTCACTAAAACCTTCTTTTAGACAAGATCCAATAAATGCAAGTGTTTTAAATAAACTAGTCAATTCGCAAATAGATTCACTAGTCGGATAAAATTATGTGGGCATGGCTAAATGTTCTATATAGCTAGTAATATTCCACGGAATATCATAAACGAGGAATATGTAAAATAGAACTTGAATTCGTCAGTATATTTACGGTATATTTTTCAAATAAGATGGTATATTTTGGTATATTTCTGAGGGTCGGACGGTATATTTTAGCGATAAACCCGCGGACAATGCTGAGGGACAGAACTTTATTCTCTTTTTTTCTTTTTTTGCAATTTATGTATTCAGCTCTTGCAATTTATTATCTTAACTGATCAAATACTTGTTCAATACAATATATCGGTGGAACAAAGTTCAATTAAAACAAAGGTGAGGCGAGACATTTGCCGGTCAACCTGCGCGTCCATCGCGGTGTTTTCCGCACACAGAGAACGGTGACTGGAAAAAAATGTAAATCCCCGTACTTCCAGCTAGTAGCTGGTCACATCCTGAGAAACCTGCTGTGTCATTATAGCCACGTCAGCAATCATCTTAGTTGGCGAGCTTGTGCCTGCATTCACTGAATTTTATTTTATTTCATCACTTTCAGCTAGCACCCGGAGCAAATAGGATCATCATGGCAGACAACGTGCATAATGGGGAATCCGAAATAAAGGTATAAATAAGATAAATTCCAGTGCATATACATAAGTTTGTACTTTTTGCTGAATTGTAAAAATGCATTCGCATTTGTTGCAGCCTCGCAGCTATCAGCTGCGTCTCGTGGATCATATTACGAAGAACAATGGGATAATCTACTTGCCGACCGGATCTGGCAAGACATACGTGGCCATCCTGGCCCTGAAGCGATTCTCCAAAGACATGGACAAGTAAGTCGCTTGCATTTTTTTTTCATACTGGAATTTTGCAAACACACTCATACATAAGCAAAAAAGCAAAGCATACATACATATTTTGCTGTTGAACTGAATTCTCGGATTTGTTTACACTCCTACAGATCAATCGAGGAGGGCGGAAAACGAGCTATATTTATGTGCAATACAGTCGAGCTAGCCCGCCAGCAGGCAATGGCCGTGAGGAAATTCTCAAATCTCAAAGTGGGGTTCTTTGTGGGGGAGCAGGGCGTCGACGACTGGTCGAAGATAAAATGGAGCCACGAAATAAGCGATAGCCAAGTTAGTGTCGAGCTCATGACGCCTCATCAAACCAATATGCATTTCTGATATTCGTTTATATAGAACGGATGCACTAGTATTTGTGCTTCCAAGTGCTTTACAAATTTGGCCCTGGCTTTTTTTTCTAATTGAATTTTCTTATATCTTGCAACGACAATAGGTTCTGGTGGGCACAGCCCAAGTCATGTTGAATATGGTCACCCAGAAGTACTTGGAGCTGAGCTCTGTGAGCATCGTGATTATAGACGAGTGCCACCATGGCACTGGCCACCATCCCTACCATGAGTTCATGCATCTGTTTTTACTCGCTGACCGGTACACGCCACTGCCGCGCGTTGTGGGACTGACGGGTGTACTCATTAAAGGCAACGAATTTAAGCTGGTCGCTCAAAAGCTCAGAGAGCTGGAGACGACATACAGAAGCAATATTATCACCGTGTCCGACACGGAAGAATTGAAAAACGTGATGCTGTGAGACCTTTTAAGCCCTTTCCATAGAAGAAATCACGCTATAGCAGTTCTATTTATTTTTTGCAGCTACTCTACCAAACCAAGGGAGTATTTAGTGACTTATCCAAACCAAGTGGGGAGCCTTCAGATCGGGCACGCCATACAACGATGCATAGAGCACTTCTACGTAATCCTAGACGATTTGGAGATTGGCAAACAGCCTACGCGCTATTCCAAGGGACTGTCGACCTTCCGCGATCCGCACAAGAAGGGATATATAAAGACTCTGCTCAACGACTTCCAGTACCAGCTGGAGCACTACGGCGTATATGCGGCATCCATGGCCATAGTATCGGTGATTCTAGAGATTGAAATCAAGCTGCATCAGTCGGAAACCCTTGCCCTGACCCACATATATAAGTTGGCCATCTGTCTGTGTAACCGGATCAATCACATGCTAAAGAAAAAGCTTCGCGATTTGGTCGACGATGATACGGAACGCGATGACGCAGTCCACACGGAGGAAACCATCATAAACTTTTCGACTCCCAAGGTGCAGAGATTTTTGCAATACGTGCAGAAAACGTTCTCGGGCAAGGATGCCAAGGATATTTGCTGCTTGGTCTTCGTTGAGCGCCGGTATACGAGCAAATGCATATACCAAGTGTTGAAGAAGTTCATTGCGGTTATTCCGGCGCTGCGCGATGTTCTCGTGCCGCAGTTTATGGTGGGCCGCAACTCAGTTTCAGCGGATTGTGAGAGCGTCCTGGAGCGCAAGTGGCAAAAGTCGGTACGTTATGCCTCGGGCCTCAGCACAGAACAGTATATTAACAGTATATTATTCTCCCCTGTCGCAATCCCCATCAAAGGCCATTCACCAATTTAGGGATGGCGAAGCCAACCTGATGGTCTGTTCGAGCGTTCTGGAGGAAGGCATCGATATAAAGGCCTGCAATTACGTGTTGATCCTGGATCCTATAAAGACATTCAACATGTACGTGCAGACGAAGGGGCGGGCTCGATCCAAGGAGGCCCACTTTGTGCTTTTTTCCTCAGATTTGGACCGCATGAAAATCAACCAACAAATCAATCAATATCGCCAAGCCCATACCGACATCGGAGAGTATTTAAAGGATCGCGTCCTGGATCGGGCCGAACCTTTGATGCAAGAGATAGCCGATCACTTCCACGAATTGATCCCACCATTTATAAACGAAAAAGGTGCCGTGCTGCTGCCTAGCAGTGCCCTGATGCTGCTCCACCGCTACTGCCAGAGCCTGCCCTCGGATGCATTCGGCTTTGTGGAGCCCTGGATCACACTAATCAGTTGGGACCAGAAGCAGAAACTCTTTGGCACACAGGCCGCAAACAAAGAAGTCGTCTCTATCGAACTTCCACTCAGCTCGTCCGTGCGGGATAAAATTTATGTAAGCCCAAAATGGACTACCCAGCGTCGACAGTCAGTAATCATGTTCGAATCATTCCAGAGCGATCCCATGACTTCCGTTAAGGCGGCAAAAATATCGGCAGCCTTTAAGACCTGCATTAAACTGTACTCCACGGGGGAGCTCAACGAGCGTTTCCTACCCGTCACGCTTAAGGACCGGGTGACGGCGATAGCCGACTTTCACTTTGACCACTGGAAGAAATACAGCGACGATGGTGAGTCTTATTCAATCAAATACCCACTAATTCTGTTTAATCATTCTCCTCCTTGGGTGCTTTTAGTTATCGATACGGTAAACAAGCAGAAACTCAAGCCGGAGACACAAACTACCTTCAAGACCTCTTGTCCGACGGAGTTCTTCGATTGCCGGCCACGGGTGGGTGAAGTCTGTTATGCCTATGAGATCATTTTGGAGCCGCAGTTCGAGCGCAACGACTACACAGAGCACATCCACGACAACATGCTGTCGGGTAGGAACTTTGCGTTGCTGCTGAGGAAGCAGCTGCCACCTCTCTCGAAGATGCCGCTGTTCTGCAATCAGGGCCCATTGCATGTGCAGGTTAGGGAGCACCCGCGAGAGCTGGTTATTGCAAGTGCGGAGCAGCTGGAGCAACTGCATCAGTTCCATGGAATGCTGTTCCGCGATCTGTTGAAGATCTGGCGTCCCTGCTTTGTACTGGATCGTCGAGGCAAGGACAACTCCTACCTGATCGTGCCTCTAGCCGTGGGCGCAGAGCATCAGAATGTGGTGGACTGGCCGCTGGTCCATCAGTTCCAGCGTCTGCCCACCCCGAAGCCTGTCAGTGTGAAGCAGCGCAAGGAACAGCGAGCGCCGCGTCCAGAGGACTATGAGGGGAAAATTGTGACTCAGTGGTATGCCAACTTCGCGAGCAAGCGAATGCTCGTGCACAAGGTGCGCAGAGACCTGACTCCGAGCAGCCTGATGGGAAGCAACCACCAGAACACGAGCTATGCCAAGTTCACCACGTCTAAGTATGGCGATGACATCGGAGGAATTGTTCGCATGGACCAGTTCCTGATCGAGGTGCGCGAGCTTACGGAGCAACTGAACTTCTATGTCCAGCAGCGGGGCAAGACGTCGGCCCAGAGCAAGGCCAGGGCCAAGATCATCCTCATTCCGGAGCTCTGCTTTAATTTCGATTTCCCCGGCGACCTCTGGATAAAAGCAGTGTTTCTACCCAGCATCTTGAACCGGCTCCACTTCATGCTGCATGCTGAGACATTACGACAACGCTTCAATACCTACCTGGGGCTGCAACATCTGCCTCAAAATGGAGTTGACTATAGGCCAAAGCTCTTGGAGATCGACTGGTCGTTGCGCCGCAATGTGGATACCCATGGCAATGCCATTCCCAATGATTATGATGAAGGCTCACGCTCAATTCTGGAGCCCCTACCCATCAAAGAACTTGAGATTGGGATGAAGACACTGCAGATACGCGACTTACAACATTCGTGGCAGCAGAACCTGGAACCCGTAGACCTACCCCGGAACATCATGTCCGCCTATACCGTGGAGTTGAACTATTACAACAATTTTATATCCGGCCAAGTGGCGTCTCTCGACAAAATGGAGCAGGACGACAGGGAGCTCTGGCTGGAGACGCAGTTCAAGATGCCTAAAGGGAACATCTATGAGACCAGGAGTCCAGCAATGCCCCCTGCCGCATGGACTGCCGTGCTCCCGCAGACCAGCTCAGCTCCCAAACCACAGTCGTTGAATGTGTTGCCGGTTCTGATGAAGAGCGTCTCCGATGATCACATCACTCCGGCCCACCAGGGTGAGTTCCTGGCGGCCATCACCACAGCGGGATCGTCCGATGTTTATGATATGGAGCGAGTGGAGCTGTTGGGTGACTCGTTTCTCAAGATGAGTGCCAGTCTTTACCTGGCCAGCAGGTATCCCGACTGGAACGAAGGCACGCTCACGGAGGTCAAGTCGAGGCTGGTGTCCAACAAGAACCTGATGTATTGCCTCAGGGAGACGGATATTCCCAGTCGTATTAGCTGCAGTCTGTTCGACCCCAGATTAACGTGGCTTCCGCCCAGCATTAATCTGCCCGAAGATGTCTTGGATGTGTGGACGGAGCAGCCGAGCTTTGCCAAACTGATTGGTCCCCAAAATCTCTTGAATCTGGCCCTTAGTGACGAGGAGATTCTGGCAGGTCGTTGCAACGAGGATACCTATCGTCGCTTTGTGCAAGATTGCAAGAGCAATCAGCAAGGCTATTATGACGGTGAAGACTTCTCCTCCGGCGCGAACTTCTTGTTTGGTGAGGTCACTGTTCAGAACAAGGTGGTGGCTGACACTCTGGAGGCCCTTCTGGGAGTCGTTGTGAGAAACTATGGATTGCAACATGGCTTCCGCATGCTGGAATACTTCGGCATTTGCAAGCCGGACGTTGATAAGCCATTGTCGCAGCTGCTCGATCTTCAGTTAAAGAGCACCAAGATGCGAGCCAACGCGAGCCCTGACGATATTGATGGCTTCCTGATCAACCACTCCTATTTAGAACAGAATCTGGGCTACAAATTCCGGGATCGGGGCTACCTCTTGCAGGCCCTGACGCATCCGTCGTTTCCCACCAATCGCTTGACCGGCTGCTACCAGGAGCTGGAGTTCATTGGCGATGCCATACTCGATTTTCTCATCTCTGCATACATTTTCGAAAACAATACCAAGCTGCGTCCGGGCGAGCTCACGGATCTGCGCTCGGCCTTGGTCAATAACACGACACTGGGATGCATCTGCGTGCGCCACAATCTGCACCTCTTCATTCTGGCAGAGAACGCGTTGCTATCTGAAACCATCAGCAAGTTTGTGAAATTCCAAGAGAGCCAGGGACACAGAGTCACAAATCATGTACGCTTTCTGCTCGAGGAGAGAGATGTGCAGCCCGTTATTCTGGACTTGGACGATGAAGTGGAGATGGCCATGGAAAATGAGTCGGAAGACGGTCCACGCATCGGTGCTTTCAACTTGGCGCAAAACGTAGATGTCCCCAAGGCTTTAGGCGATGTCCTGGAGGCCCTTATCGCGGCCGTCTACCTGGATTGCCGGGATCTGCAGACAACCTGGCAGATGATCTACCATTTGTTTGAGCCCGAGCTGAAGGAATTCTCCCAGAATATACCCATCAGCCCGATCCGTCAGCTCCAAGAGCACAAGCTGGCCAATCCCGTCTACGGTCCGCCCCTGGTAGACAAGGACGTTGTGATGATGTACTGCCAGTTCACCTGCATGGAGAAGACCATTCGGGTCATTGGTTTCGGCTCCAACAAGGACCAAGCCAAATTGGCTGCTGCCAAGAGCGCTCTTCAGAAATTGGCTAAGTGTGATGCATAATCCAAAGAACTTCATACCATTGACCGTGACCCACAAAGTCTAAGCCTGACATCCATTCTGAATACGTACAATTCATTTCCACGTCTGAATGTTCAAAATGGGTGTGATGCTTAGACTTTTATTGGTCACTGTATTATTTGTAAGCTTTTCATGAACAAAAAAGCATTTTTACCAATTAGTTTATCTTTTTAAAAATTATTTTAATATGTGCGATTTCATGTACCGCGTGTGCTCGTTTTAGCTAGATTTACAATGGGCTAGATGGGCGGGCTACATCGTCAACGACGTCAATGCCATTGTTTATATTTACAATAAAGTGCAGAGTGCACTCTACATTCATTTGATCCGAGTGTCCATGCAACAGCGGTGGCTTCTGTTCAGGCCTCTGCAGATACATATATTAAGTGCCTTAGAAACTACAAATTAGAGTAAAGTAACATTGGAGGAAACAACAAATGTTTAAATGTTCCAAAGATCTGTAAGATTCTGTATGAAACTGGAATAAACTCAATTTAAATAAAAATTGTTCTTCTCAGACCATAAATCCTCCGTCGCATCGATATTCATTTATATTTTATGCCTCGACTTTGGCTAATTTGTCAAGCCTTTATTTACTCCAATTGAGTTTCTCCACTCCCACAGCGGTCCCTCGGCAATAAAAGTGCAAGTGACAAATGGTGGGGGCAGTCCAGACCAGGCCCATAGAAGCACTTCAAGACCAGAGTCAGAGCTCAATTAGATTTCATTAAATTGTTGCAACAGCGAACGAAATGCGAGCACAAATGAAAATGAAAATGAAAATGAGAATTAATTGCACTAATCACTTGTGCGCGAATAAACAAATGTCTAGAGCAGCGAACTGCAGTGAACTGTAACGAAGTAATTATTGTACCCGGGAGAGGAGAGGGCGAAAAATCGAAAGCTAATCAACTGTCGAATGGTGGCGGGCGGCGGGCGGCGGGCGGCGGGTGTCGGAAGAGTAAATAACAAAGACGAATGGGGTTCGGCGTTTGGCGCTCGGCTTCGTATTGAGATTTATCTGGTTTCACAGTGCTCTTAAAGCCTCTAGAGTAGAGATAATGGCCGAGCAATTTCAATTCGTAGCCTTCCTCCTCGCTGCCAATAACAAAGTCATCGTAGTGAGCATAGCTTGACTCTCCATTGAATCTCCTGAAGCTTATGTAGAGCTCATGAGGCTGGGAGCTGGTCAGGCGGTGCAGTTTTTCGAGGCCAATAAAGAACTCCCCGTTGAGCTTGCCAAACCCTTTCCTGTACTGATCCCAGTTGCGATAGAAGCTCACAGAGCCATCCAGTCGACGCTGAATAGCCATCCATCCAGGACCGGCGGTCGTGAGACCCTCACAGGACACCAGAAAGGGCAGGAACCCTGGCAGATGGATCAAATGAATCCCAGACGACATGCCGTAGGGCATACAAGTGGTGGTGGCTGCCTCCCAGTCTGCCAACAGGTCGTCCTTCTTCTCCCTGAACTTACCTTCAAAATATACGACTTTGGCTCTCAGATGATCGATCAATGCCGCACTGGAGGTGTTCTGTTTTCTTAAATCAGTCAACACGTGCTGTTTCCTCTTCAATCTGGTCTCGTAGACCTTGACCTTTTGCTCGAGTTCCTTGATTTGATCCGCCTTTTCCTTCAGTTTGGCTGTATATGTAGCATTTTGAGCATTACAAATCTCTGTGAGATTCTCAAATCTCTTCAGTAGATCGTCGTCAGTGTGTTCCTTGGTTTGAAGCTTGTTTATTTCATTTTCTCTGTCCTTGATGGTGGCTGCACTCTCTGCTATTTTACCCATATAAACGTCCAATAGATCATCCAGATCTCCTTTGCTAATGCGAATGGTTTTGTGCTGATCAATGTGGACTTCTGCCAACTTCTCGTGCAAGGCTGTGACATTGGCAATGGGCATGCTACTTGACGGTACTACTTCAGTTTTGTTCTTCAAGTCTATAATGGCAGCCTTGGTTGGCTTAAGCTTGGGGGTGGCTTGAAAGGACCAAGGTACAGCCAAAAGAATCAGCAGTAAAACGAAATAGTTTTCCATTGTGAGTCGTATTCTCCGAACCGTGCACATTGCAATCAAAATTAAACTGAGATCGCAGACGAAATGCATTTTGAATGAATTAACTGTTCAAATCCGGAAGCTAATGCAAAGCTGTTTGCTGATAAGAATTATTGCACTTCCAAGCCGCACTTGAACTTGAAAGTGTACTTGTACAGCTGTGTTTGATTCGTTTGTTAACCATAGCTGGGCTTGAATTTAAATTTTATTTTAGATACAAATATTTAAATTATTTTAATACATTATTTAAATACATTTTTTTTCAAAACATTGGTGCTTTTTTATGAAATACCCTTCCGGAATATTTAAACCTATTTCAAAAATATTTTGCAGCTCATCTTCTTTCTACAGAGACCAAGAATAATCATGCATGAATATGTCTAAAACATATCAATTTGAGAAAATTTCTTCATCAATTACGTTTTAAAAACATTTTGGAAAACAGGGTATACAAAGGGCTATACACGCATCATGTCTTTAAATACTAGCAACATTGATACTGTTTTTTTTTTGTTGAACTATTTTGTTTAAGCCTTGTTTTAGCCAAAATACAATAAAAGCAAAGACTAAAAACTAGCCAATCTTGAAGAAAATTTATTCATCAACGGCTTAAAACTATGTGAGCCGAACTAAGGGTTTTAGTTAGCCAGAATTATTCAACGGAATCTCTAAATTGAGCAATATGAACGACTAGCCTCTTTCGTTTTTTTGTTTTGACTTATTTCGCTAAAACCGTTTTTTGGTTGACCTATTTCACTAAAACCTTCTTTTAGACAAGATCCAATAAAAGCAAGTGTTTTAAATAAACTAGTCAATTCGCAAATAGATTCACTAATCGGATAAAATTATGTGGGCATGGCTAAATGTTCTATATAGCTAGTAATATTCCACGGAATATCATAAACGAGGAATATGTAAAATAGAACTTGAATTCGTCAGTATATTTACGGTATATTTTTCAAATGAGATGGTATATTTCTGAGGGTCGGACGGTATATTTTAGCGATAAGCCCGCGGACAATGCTGAGGGACAGAACTTTATTCTCTTTTTTTCTTTTTTTGCAATTTATGTATTCAGCTCTTGCAATTTATTATCTTAACTGATCAAATACTTGTTCAATACAATATATCGGTGGAACAAAGTTCAATTAAAACAAAGGTGAGGCGAGACATTTGCCGGTCAACCTGCGCGTCCATCGCGGTGTTTTCCGCACACAGAGAACGGTGACTGGAAAAAAATGTAAATCCCCGTACTTCCAGCTAGTAGCTGGTCACATCCTGAGAAACCTGCTGTGTCATTATAGCCACGTCAGCAATCATCTTAGTTGGCGAGCTTGTGCCTGCATTCACTGAATTTTATTTTATTTCATCACTTTCAGCTAGCACCCGGAGCAAATAGGATCATCATGGCAGACAACGTGCATAATGGGGAATCCGAAATAAAGGTATAAATAAGATAAATTCCAGTGCATATACATAAGTTTGTACTTTTTGCTGAATTGTAAAAATGCATTCGCATTTGTTGCAGCCTCGCAGCTATCAGCTGCGTCTCGTGGATCATATTACGAAGAACAATGGGATAATCTACTTGCCGACCGGATCTGGCAAGACATACGTGGCCATCCTGGCCCTGAAGCGATTCTCCAAAGACATGGACAAGTAAGTCGCTTGCATTTTTTTTTCATACTGGAATTTTGCAAACACACTCATACATAAGCAAAAAAGCAAAGCATACATACATATTTTGCTGTTGAACTGAATTCTCGGATTTGTTTACACTCCTACAGATCAATCGAGGAGGGCGGAAAACGAGCTATATTTATGTGCAATACAGTCGAGCTAGCCCGCCAGCAGGCAATGGCCGTGAGGAAATTCTCAAATCTCAAAGTGGGGTTCTTTGTGGGGGAGCAGGGCGTCGACGACTGGTCGAAGATAAAATGGAGCCACGAAATAAGCGATAGCCAAGTTAGTGTCGAGCTCATGACGCCTCATCAAACCAATATGCATTTCTGATATTCGTTTATATAGAACGGATGCACTAGTATTTGTGCTTCCAAGTGCTTTACAAATTTGGCCCTGGCTTTTTTTTCTAATTGAATTTTCTTATATCTTGCAACGACAATAGGTTCTGGTGGGCACAGCCCAAGTCATGTTGAATATGGTCACCCAGAAGTACTTGGAGCTGAGCTCTGTGAGCATCGTGATTATAGACGAGTGCCACCATGGCACTGGCCACCATCCCTACCATGAGTTCATGCATCTGTTTTTACTCGCTGACCGGTACACGCCACTGCCGCGCGTTGTGGGACTGACGGGTGTACTCATTAAAGGCAACGAATTTAAGCTGGTCGCTCAAAAGCTCAGAGAGCTGGAGACGACATACAGAAGCAATATTATCACCGTGTCCGACACGGAAGAATTGAAAAACGTGATGCTGTGAGACCTTTTAAGCCCTTTCCATAGAAGAAATCACGCTATAGCAGTTCTATTTATTTTTTGCAGCTACTCTACCAAACCAAGGGAGTATTTAGTGACTTATCCAAACCAAGTGGGGAGCCTTCAGATCGGGCACGCCATACAACGATGCATAGAGCACTTCTACGTAATCCTAGACGATTTGGAGATTGGCAAACAGCCTACGCGCTATTCCAAGGGACTGTCGACCTTCCGCGATCCGCACAAGAAGGGATATATAAAGACTCTGCTCAACGACTTCCAGTACCAGCTGGAGCACTACGGCGTATATGCGGCATCCATGGCCATAGTATCGGTGATTCTAGAGATTGAAATCAAGCTGCATCAGTCGGAAACCCTTGCCCTGACCCACATATATAAGTTGGCCATCTGTCTGTGTAACCGGATCAATCACATGCTAAAGAAAAAGCTTCGCGATTTGGTCGACGATGATACGGAACGCGATGACGCAGTCCACACGGAGGAAACCATCA